>NC_073692.1:222141538-222502752 GCF_029784155.1 Uranotaenia lowii
CTCTCTCTCTCTCTCTCTCTCTCTCTCCTCTCTCTCTCTCTCTCTCTCTCTCTCTCTCTCTCTCTCTCTTTTTTTTTATAACTCTTTCTTCTTACAGAGTGGCGCAAGTGAGAGAGAACATCTATCCACTTTTGTTTTGAAAATAGAGGAATTGTGCATTTGTAGTGTTCACAGGAATACACGCCAGATGAACAGTTAGGAAATCATAAAGGATATGATTCCACTATAATGGATGGATAAACCGACATTTCCATCACTACTATTACCTTCCTTGATTTTATGACTTGACGAGAATAAAGCTGATAGTTCTCAGCAGTGTTGTAAATTTCGCCCGTCACGCTTGACCCGACTAGCTTTGTTTCAACAAACGACTGGCACTGTTCTCTATTGACGGAGCCTCACTACTCGCATGACGGATAAAGCACGACAACAATCAACATTTCTCCATCATCGACTGGCGAAGCTACTACACAAGGTCAAAATTTCTCCTGAGAGTGACTGGCAAATCTCTTCGCACTTCGATCGGCTGCTGACGGCAGGTACGACTTATTGAACGACTTGCTGGCAGAGAGCAACAATAGCAATAAAAAACTGAAAACGAGCTTGCTGTCAGGAGCAACAATAATAATAAATGCTTTTCTTTTTCGTCATCTGTCGTTTGAATGCGATTGCTTGACTAGGTTATTATTTTAGCTTCAAATGACTGGGGAATGAATGACTGGCAAACGAATTGACTGGTCGTTAAGGAACAGTCAATTGAGTTTGACGGACCAAGAGGCTTCACAGTCACAGCTTCACGCCTCATGACGATGTCTTTTGCCAAGCCTGGTTATCAGTTTGCGATACAAAATAGTATTACGGCTTTTTGATATCACAACACATTTCAATAACACAGTTGTTCAAAATAAAACCGCGTTAAAAGATTGTTCAAAAAGAGAATTCTGTTCAACACTTTCGTTAGGTTGACTTAAAAGAGTCGTCAAAATCAGTTAATTTTGTCCAAAACTCACCTGCATACTGTCATTTTCACTGAGACAGGGCTGATCGCGTGTGAGTCACCATGCATTCCTGAAATAAATGCAGAAAGAATATTTAAAAACATGACATGCTTATCCTTTCTTCACATTGCAAGCACCTGTTCTGGTATTTTTCGCTGTTGATTTATTTTTCAAAACATCTCAACTGCCAGGTAAGAACAGTTCTCATTCTTAGCACTCAACTTCCTGATTAAATGTGTGTGGTCGTGATATTTGCTAGATTTCCACCTTTCGGAAGGAGGAAGCCCTTTTTCCCTAGTAACTCATCAGTTTCTTTTTGAGTGCGAACCCACTGCTGAAGCGGCATTCGGAAACGTGACCAAGCTGGAATATTTCAATCATTAATTTCGGTACCTGGCTGATTTAGTTGCCCCAGGCCAACGATAGAAGACGGAGAGCTTTCTGGAGTGTTTAGAGCTTCGGTTTTGTGCTGTGGTGAGAATGGTGTTTCAAAAGTTTTAAAAAATAGTGAATAAGTTCCAAAAATTAATATTTTGTACGCCTTTCCGTTTTACCAAATAACAATGATTTATGGAGCTTCAATTTTTTACATTTTCCGCACCTTTGTTCATTGATATTTTTTTTTTGTTGAAAGATACTTTCATCCAATATGAAAAGTTCATTAACAGTTCAACGAAAAAAAAAGTTAAATCCAATTCAGCATCTTTATAATCTTCCTTAGAGACAGTGATTCCATCTCGGAGAGTTTGCTAGAGGAAAGAAACCCTCTTCGTAGCAGAAACTTCAAACGTTATCAGAAATTTGCCGTGATTGGATCAGGCAAGGAGATGTCACCGGAAGCAATTCCAGGAACAATTTCGTCAAGCCTTTTCCGTTTGATCGCAATTGTTTCCGCAGTAGGTTCCGGAATCGTTGGGAAGATTTGCCTGGTAACCTAATAGCTACCGTGTGTATCAACTTTTCCCACAGCAAACAAAACCATTTCGGATGCTCTCTGTATGGGCGAATGGTTTGAAATACACAATTTGCCTTTTATCACATAACATGGCTTCAACCCTTTCAGAAAAATGATGGTTTGTTTTTTAACTGATTTTTATTGATTTTTATTTGAATTTTTTTTTCGATGTATACAAATTTTAAGCTTTTTAATAGCTCTGAGGAATTTGATTAGGCATTTTACAAAAACACTTTCAGTCCGTTAAAAACAAAATAAGCTCATACATAGTAATAATTAATACTATTACTATTGATAAATAAGCATGATCGAAAAAAAGGAATGAACATGACTACATGTAAGCATTTCGCCCTATTTTCCCACAGATAGCAAACACCCAGTTGAAATATGCATAGGGCTTCAATATATGCGAATCGGTTTTGCCAGATTCGATTGATATCAATGAAATTCGATCTCGACCGCAACATATGAGGAAATACATGTTCGAACCCATGGAATGTGGATGGTAAATCAGAAAGCGACCTACTGGAAAATCTTAATTTTTCTTAGCTTTCGGTTATCTTTCGCCATTGATTATTTTTCCGTAGCTTCTTGAAGACGAATATTCATCAATAGAATGTATGTAGGTGTTTGAGTATCTGTGTTATTACGCAGTGTAGGGCTAGGTGGGGTAATTATGAACAAAATTTCTTCATTTGGCACACTTACAGCCACCATATGATAATTTCTTATCACAAACTTTGAAAAGCTACCATCAATGAATGTTTCCGTGCTCTTCATCATTCTGTAGAACAACTTTTGTTTTTTGGTCGCAACCTCTGTCCTTGGGACGTCTGTTCATAATTACCCCGTCTGTTCATATTTACCCCACTCTCTAGGGGGTAATTATGAACACGGATTACGAACTTGGTATAAAATTTTTGAAAAGTAACAGTAGTTATACGTTACATTTACCCATAGTAAGCAGTGTATGGTGATTTTTTACTTAAAAAATTATGTGCATAATTACCCCGAACTATGTTCATATTTACCCCGAGACTTGTCCAATATGAGTTATATGGTGTCAGAAAATCTCAATTCAACACCAAATAATGAAAACAATTAGCAGTAACAAGAAAATGGGTTGTTTTATTAAAAACTCAATCCAATTCATGTATAAAAGATGTAAAACAATAGAATCATAGCTATTAAGTGTTCTTTTTCATTGATATTTTTCTATCTTTTGTTTCGAGAGTTTAATTTCCTGGTTGCATCTTTTACGTTTTGGTTGGTTTCTTTTTCCAGTTTCTTCACGTCTTTACAGAACATTTTATTTGATAGGACCTCTCCATACGTGTGAAATTTTAGACGAGTTAGGCTACTCGATAGTTTTTACATCCGTTTAAAATGTCCTGCGCAGCAAACATCAAATCTTCACCAAAATGTCGTGGGATAGGCTTTTCACGTACGTGCGAGGTATCATGAAATTGAAACTTATACATATACAGGAAATTCGAAAATATTTTAAAAGGGTTGTTTCACAAAAACACTTATTAAAATCTTCTTGGATCAGTGAACAGTCATTTTTACAATTCTTGTCAGTTCTATATGATTGAAAGTTTGAAAAATATTTACACTTATACATTTTTTTATCAACTATCTGAAAGTTCACATAAGTAGTTCTATTTTTTCAAAAAAAAAATTGAAGTATTACCGAAGTATTCCTCAACAAACTTAAAGAGAAAATCTTCAACCAAAAGATGTTCATTTTGCACCAAGTTAAAAAAAAAAATATTCGAACAAATTAACATTGAAAAAAGTATCTATCAGGTATCAGAAAAGGGGTAGGCTTAAATTAATATTGAAAAAATATCTAAGTTAAAAATTAGACTGCAAGAAAATAGATTTTTCCGGATTTAACACATAAAAAAATATTTTTTGCTGTAATTCAAATGTTCTGAATAGCAGCACGTTGTCCAAACATTCAGGAAAATTGATCTTTGCTTTGTGGACTTATTCACCAATTGAATTTATCAAAATTTTTCATATATTTTACAGTTGCCACAGAGATTTAAGGTTCATAGTAATGTTAAATTTCACACAGTTAAGAATAAAAGCTCGATCAGCAAACCTTTTGTAAACAAAGGGGAATTTAATTTTTAGTCAAATTAAACATTTCTGGTTTATATCTTATTGTTAATCAATTACCAAAAAACCTGGCTTTGGAAGCACATAAAACCTGTACTCGGTATTAGAGAACTATTCCTGGGATACAGGTTTTCGGTTTTGGTATTACCGGTAAAACTATTGACTGCCTTTTTTATCAACGAAAATCGAGTTTTCATCACTATTCATTTAAACAAAATTAAGACTTGTTTAAATGTGGTTACAGATTGAGCTTTTTTTCAAAATTTATTATCTATTCACTTTTTTCCACTTTTGAAACTTTATTTTCAGTTTTAAAAAAATGGGGTTCAAAAGTTTTTGCAAAGACTGGAAAGAACTAGTAGAGCTTTTTTTCTAAACCCGAATCACAATTTTGGAAAAAAAAACAATTTCTCAAAAACTTAAAACTTAACTTAATTATGAAATTTATTGAATTTGGTCCAGTGGATTCTGGAGTATAAATGCCGAGTGTTGATGTTTCCCGGCTAAGATTTCTTCACGGTCGTTAATATGTTAAGATGTTATAGAAAGGGGGGGGGGAGTAATTTTTTAAGAAATTTCTTGCAAGGGGAGGAGGGGGAAAGGGGTCTGGAAATGCTTGGATAATTAGTGAATGGCCCTAAGTTAATGAATAAATCATTTGACCATTAAAAAGCATTAAAAATGTCAGGAAATGCATAAGAAGATGTGTTCATAATTACCCCATAGGACGGAAACTATGGGGTAAATATGAACACTCATTTGTGAACCAGTGCGAATAAAATTTTTCAAAATTTCTTCAAAATCTAGACAAAGCATCATAAACTGCATGTAAAACAGTGGATAACAATATTCTAGCAGGATTTCCTATGATCTGATATTCAAAACATTGAACACTGTCCGAAACGATTTCCGTTTCACGAGGTAATGGTTTTGTAAAACATCTGAAATGATATCATTATGATTTGAAAACAGATCGGAAACACCTTACAGCTATCAATCGGATGTTAAACTACCACTTTTGGAACTTTTGGTGTTCATTCATCCCCCACAGCAGCGCGTATGGCACTTGTTCGGAATTACCCCGTGTTCATAATTACCCCACTTGACCCTACATTGTTTCAACGGTGTTTTAACTCAAGGCATATAGTTCAATCTATATCTAAATATTTATCTATTAGGTATATCAAACTTGCGAGTAACATGGAAGGTACTTGGTAGAAAAGTGTTCATGCTTATATTTTCAAGTAGCTAGCGAACCGAGAATGAAATATTTACCACCACTGAAACCTGCGTTGAATTACTCATTTTCAACTAGATAGATAGAAAAAACGTTGTTAACCTTTGAAAATAAAAAAAGACACAATCTATCCAAGCTTCCTGAAATGAGAAAAAAAAGCTTTCCGTGATAGGTTCAATAACCATCCAAGGGAAATTATTTTCAATTTCTAAATGAATAACGAAATCTACAAAGCTTACATGGGCCAAATTAGTAATTTAATTGAATACAAAACTTCCAAAATTCTCAACAGTCCAACGACGCATTTTGATTTATATTTTTTGCGAACCCGAGCCACACTGGGTAAAATCAGCTACTATCTTATAGATAATAATCAAATTAATCGTTTTATTTCCAACAACCTTGTTTCTAGTATTAAACTTAACAAAACGATCAAAATTCAGAGAAATTCTGATGTGCTCTGAATTTATTTATTCATTCCAAATTCAAGAAACCCTATTATAGGATTTTTTTTGTCGGCGATCAATCAGTGCTATCGACTACGAATGCTTTGCAACGAAACCCAAAGTAAATGCGTGGTAAATTACACTGACCCGAATGTTCGCCGCATCACGTCATGCCTGGATGCTGAAATATGATATACATATTGGCGTTTTGGTAACGGATTGTTTCCACTCTGTGATTACTTTTCCCTGAAGTCCAACTACGCTTGTAAAAGCTAAGGACATATTTGATTGAAAATTGTACTGGGAACTTTGATTGGGTGCAACAGAAGAGAGCTTGGAATGGACGCACGTTGTGATACTTTGTTTGACACAATTCATCATACGAAAATTCAACGAATGTTACTTTGCAAAATAAATCAAGATTGTAACAACTTTTGTCTTCATTACTAGAAAGTAGTTATTGAACACAGGTTTACGAATAAATCTTCAAACTTAATAACTCATAAATATTTATCATGCATGGATTTTATCTTTCTTGTACAAAGCAACATGATTTTAAAAAAATGTAACTAATGATTTTTGCATGCTTTCAGCAACATGTTAGAGGAATTTGTATACATACATATTATACATTCATATAAACTTGCAAAAGTGAATTTGACAAAACTTCACCAGGAATTGAAGCAATTACAAACTGATAACATACGAGAAAAAAATTTCGATTGAAAACTTACTGAAAACCAAAACCAACTGAGTTCTTCCATATATTTATTTGAGTTTTTGTTTCATTAGAAGTTAGTTTTTGGAATTCACCCTTCCTTCGTCAATTTCTGAATCTTCCTAAATAACTTAGCTAGCAAGTTCCAGTTCCAGTAGAAAAAAATGATTATAATAAGCTACATTTACCGCATCCCCCTCCCCACCCCCTAATTTAGTTACTGATTAATGATATTTAGTTCTTCTGACTTCAAAATACATATGTTGAAATTTAATTTTCAATTGTTCATTCCGTTCTAAAACTCCTGCCATTTTGCTATTTGCTCGAAAAGTTCTGCCTTTTCTGAAATATGTTCTATGAAATAAACCGATAAAAAGCTTGTCAAAGCTTGTGACATCTAGCATGATTTACCTAAAATTCATAGCAAAGCTGTTATTTTATTCACGATATTTATTTTCAACTTGACTAAATCGTTTCAATTTTTCAGTATAGATATATGACCCATTCCAAGCACCCCTCAACTGGAGAACCGACTTTTCTTTTTCATTATTCAAAAATAAATTGCTCAGCGTTAAAAAGGTTATTTATTGAGCGTCTTTTTCCATTAAAAGATTTTCAGTTACCTTTTTTATTAGAATTTAGTATGTTATCATTGAAATTTTGAAATTTAAGTATGAAATTTAATTGATTCTTGCAATTATTCTAAATTTATAACATAACAGCAAAATTATGGTAGAGTAGCCATCTTATAAGCATGATATTAGATAAACAAAAGTCACTGCTAGTTTACGCTCTAGAATCATTGATAAAGGTATCCATTTAGAGGCGTTGTGATGTCACGAAAATTCTACTGTTTTTCAATTAATGATTTTCTGAAATGTCACACATTGTTGAAAATTGGAGATTTCTTTGAACTTTTTGGAATTTAATACAATTTTCAGAATGAAAATCGGTTCAAAAGTTCGTGAGTTGCACCCGGATAAAGAATGCGTTGTGACGTCACGAAAATTTATTTATTTTTTTCGAAAACGTTCAAGACTTTTTAATTGAACACTAGTATAGTATTTCTTCAATACAAGTTTAGCATTACAATGCGCTTCAATAAACGAATTCTATTATCAGATTTTTAACGAAACTAAAAAAATTGTTTTGCATTTACGCGATTGTTTTGAAACATATCTAATAAAACATATAAAATGGCGCTTAAAAACACTTGATTCCAGAATAAACAAACAAACTAAAAAAATGAAATCCTCGTCGATTTTGTAAAAGTACATTTGTAAATCATAAAGCATGAAGTTATCTGTGATTTGAATAAAAATCTTGCAAAAAGTTCAAGTTCTTCGTATATCTATGTTAGAATGAAAATCACCGCTAGTAGTTTCTGTTACTTTTTGGCATTATGTTCACACAAAATAGGTTCCATGAAATAAAAGTAATGAGATTCAAAAAAAAATTGAATATGGAAATTCAATAGATTTACTTTTAATATCAAAAACATTCATAAGAGTTCATAGAAAATTAATTTATAATAAAATTATTCTAAAAAAACTGCCCTTATTTAGTTGAAGTTTTCACCTCAAAGAATGTCACTAGAAAATCCAAATCGAACCCCGTGTTCACATAAAATCTCACAAAGGAGACTTTTAACTAGGGTGGTCTAACCGGTTTTACCGAAACCGATAAAACCGTCCAATTTCCAAAACCGGTAAAAACCGGTATTTCCGGTAAATTTTTTTATTATTCTTTAGCTTTGAAATTAAATTGCTAAATGTTTTTTTACCAAATATTTATGAGTGCAAATACTAAAATTTTGTTCAATCAGCTTCAAAATCTAAGCACAATAAACCTTACTACAAAATTTATGTGAGATTTGATTATTGCTAAATTTTGTCGATGTAATTTTTTGGAATAAAGCTATAGCTATAGTGGCGTTCAAAAGACCATTGACAAGGTGCCATCTCTCTCTTAGAAAATATTTTTTCATGAATTTTTACACATTTCAGTTGAGCTACCGAACTAGCGCTCCACAACATTTAAAGACTGTTCAAGTGTGCAATGACTGAAGAAAACACATAGCTACAAGAAATTCAAGATTGCTTCACAATAATCACTATATTTTTCATGAAAAAAAGTGAAATTTGGTCAAAAGATGCAAAAATGATTTATCTATCAACAGGCCAAGTTTGTCAAAATCGTTCTAAGCGGTGCCGGGCTTTCACAAATTTCAAATTTAAAATCGAAGATGTTGAAAACTGATTATAAACTTCCTATTTTGTTCTAAAACATTAAATGTTTCCACAGAGTCAGCAGTTAAACACTTGTTCAAATGTTTGTAGGAATTTTTTCTAACAATATTTTCAAGGTAATTGATGGAACTCTGATGTTTTTTTTACGCTGTTGAAGCATTTTCTTTTTCCAGACAAAGCAGTAACAAAGTTTATATATTTGCAACAGTATTTTAATAAAAAAAAACGTATGGATCAGGTTTAAACAACTATATTTATTGATTGGATTTTGAAAAGTTTTTTAATTCTATTTGTTTGTTTCAATGTTAGAAAGGCAAACTGAATCCGATTACGACTATGGTTGCGGGGAAAACATTCGTATTTCGGACAGCAAAAATTTGTAATTCTATGATTCAACCAGAAACTTTGTCACAGAGTTTTGTGTTCTGCCTAATCAATTTTTACCGTAAAATCTTTTTTTTTATATCAAAATTTATATATTTTGTATATCATTTTCATGAAAGACGTTCTAAAACTTTTACTAAATCTGTAAAATCTGTTCTCAACCTGAATTCTGTATTACAGAGTACAGGACAAAAATTCGTTGAAAATTATATGAAACTTCTGTAATTTCTGCAACCTCACAGCGAAACTTGAATAATTAAATGACGATGATAAATGTTATGATTATCATGAGGATGATGATAGAATTATGACAAAGGGATAATTCAAAGATACAATATTTTTCGTTCGATAGTGTTGCTAAATCTATTGTGTTATAAATTCTCAGCATTTTATGCCATTACTACTGCAATTAGACGAAACTTTTTCATGAATTCGATATGCTTATAAAAATACCAGTTCTACCGGTTTTATCGGTTTTATAAATTATAAAACTGAAATACCGGATTTGAAAAAAACCGGTAAATCCGACCACCCTAGTTTTAACTGAATTACAAAATTAAACAAATTTAAATATGTACTAGCACAAGGTCTCATGCCAAATTTCGGCCAGATTATACTAAAGAAACGGGTTGCGCAACGCACCTGAAGTTTGTATGGAATTATATGGATCATGGCCGTAGGAACGGGGGGTTTCGGTGGTTAAACACTCCCCCCCCCATGAGGGTCAAAAAAAGCAAGAGATCCAATACGTAATCAAATTAAGATAACTGAGCAAAGATATTCAAGAGTAAAAATCCAGACTAAAAATCAATGCCAAAACCTCAAAAACCCATTCAAAGTTCAAAATTCTGCAACAGATTATCAAAATTTTCTCACTTGTTCATAGAATAAGGTTGTCAGAATTTTTTCAGCCCGTATCCGAATCCGGACAAATCTGAACTGTTTTATATAAAACCCTTGCAAAATCCGGGTATTTGATTTCAAAATTGTCGACCAAAATCCAGGCAATACTGGACAATTTTGATCAAAATCTAAGAATTGTTCATCAGAAATCAAGAAAAAACTTGAAAAAACCTTTAATAATGTTTTGTTTTTAAACTTGCTCTTAAAATTTTGGACGCATGAGTAATAAATAATTTTTAATACAATTTGTTTTCTAAGTTTTATTTAATAATGAGGATGAGAACAAATCCGGCAAAATACGGGCTTTTCCAATGAAATCCGGGCAACCGGGTTCGACCGGATTTTTCCCAAATTTTGTTTTAAATATCCGGGCATATTTATATTATTTATCGGGCACTCCTTATCATAAAAATTAATGTCTGAATATTAAATTTTAAATTAAACCCATTTTGGAGGTTCTGGTTCCATATTCCCATAACCAAAATTGTATTTCTACATATTTTCGTATTTGTGATTTAGTATCAAGTTTAGGATCCTTGATTTTCAGTTCGATAATTCATAAAAAAAAATAAGATTGAGCTGCTTTGAATCCTGGTTCAAATTCAGTTTTGCATTTCATAACAAATTCGAATCATGTTTTTCGAAAATCATTTGAATTTTCAATATTTTAATAATATTTTACCGTATATTGTAACGGGTACATTATAGAAACTTAATTATTAATCTTTCTAAACACATAGTTTGGCCAAGTGATGATGTCAAATCCAATGTAGATTATTATCAAAATAAAACGGGTAACATAGATCAGATTATTGTTACCAATTACAAATGGAAAATCAATAGAAAAATAAAGAGCCAAAAATCATAAGTTTATTTATCAGCACCACCCCATCAATCATTAAATCAGTAAACCTTCAGCTAACGCCTTCAATCGACCGACACACTTCTCGTTGGAAGCATGACTTGGGTCTCCACCTCCTAGAGGACCACCGACCACGCTCTTGCTTTGGCGTCAGGTTAATGACCTCTTTCGTGTGCACTTTGTGCACCTAGATTTACGAAAGCAAGGGGATTGGTTTCTGGGATTCGGGTTCAGAAGGGGGAGACAAGGTCTATTCGGGAGCTCTTGGAAATGAGAATTAATTGTTTAACTTCCCGATCAGACTACGTCGTATCGGGTAGTTCCGGTTTCAAATTCGGGTTTGATCAGGCTGTCAGAGGGCTATAGAGGCTCATCTACTGACTTACCACTCGTAATCAGAAGAGGAAAGTTCGCCTAGTTGATTAATTACTAGCTCGCGTAATAGTTAATTCAATTGCCCGTACAGAAAAAGTAGTAGGAAAGGTTGTGGCCAGTGTTAGAAAGGCAAGGTGTGATAAAACCCGAGAACCCTCACGGCTACAAC
Source organism: Uranotaenia lowii (assembly GCF_029784155.1). Taxonomy (NCBI): domain Eukaryota; kingdom Metazoa; phylum Arthropoda; class Insecta; order Diptera; family Culicidae; genus Uranotaenia; species Uranotaenia lowii. Next base: position 222,152,962 of record NC_073692.1, read on the forward strand.
GACCCGCAACGGGCACTAGCGACGCCTGCCTGTGGCCGGCGACGCGGCTACCTGGAATCTTCGCCGCAGTCGAGGGGCGGTGAAAGGAGAACGGACAAGGCCCATCTGACCAGGCGCCCTCGTAGACGAGGTCATCCGGGCGACGTGCCCACCATCGACTCTACAGCAACACGCCACCCCAATTACCAGACCGATTTTACCACCCATTTGTCGTTGCGGTGGGGCTTAGACGGTCACAACAACGAAGCGCCGAGCCACGCGGTAACCACCGAGCAAAAAAAGGTGGTCTACTGCACCAGCACCAGCACTTCATCCATAGCGAACTGATCGTCGAACGCCAATACTGGACGGTTGGAGCACGGCAGCAAAACCAGCGAGGTTCGCCGTGAAACAAACCCCGCTGAAGCATTAATCGAAAAACGTGAGTACTCATACAAATCCGACATGTCGCATTAGTGATTGAAACTGTACAGTATCATTTTCGAGGCATCGCAACCTTAGTCTTTACGTTGCGTTTGCGAAGGATTAGATCCGTCACGTTTTTCCGGCGGACTAATCGGAATTTGGGAACGGACAGGCGAGCCAAAAAGTAGCCATTCTTTTCGCCACCCACGGGGTGGAAAACTGGAAAATCCGGAACAAGTACCGGTGATCCTTCTCGGAGAATCACGAAACACCAAGCGTCTCCACCAGCATGCTTGAACGGTCGAAGCATAGAGAGAGAAATTTGAAACAATAAGGCCTTACACATGAAACAAATGTAAACCACATCACACAATTCAATCTGTAATAAAACCATGTAATTGTAAAGGAATAACAGCCTAGACCGTCTGAACCGAAATGATCGATTGATTGGGGACATTGGGAAGGGGGTTTCACGTTGTTCGTATTTTGCTATCGTTGTAGGATACCATTCCATTTTGAATTATTTACTGCGGAGATTGGCCGCGAATCCAATCACGGCTTTCTTTTTCACAGGGTATAGGGGGTAGGGGCTCGCCCGAAGGCTTACAAAACCTGGCTGCTCGCTTTGAAATCGAACAACGGCTGACTCTCTTTTCCAAGAACTCTTTGGCTCTATCTCGTTTCCGGGGCGGCTCGACAGAGTCGAAGTACGGATCCTATTCCGGAGACCCTTCCGCTTCTTCCCTAAATTAGGGAATCAAAGGAACTCACGACTGAGTCTCATAAAGCTGGGCAACACAAGAAAGGGTGGGTGGTCTTCCATTAGGAAGTGGCGCTTAAGCCACCTGCTTACACAGGAAGCGTGATCGGTCTCGCGTTATATTTGGCGCCCAACAAAACAGGCTTTTTTCTAATCATTTAAGGCTCACGGTTCGTCATATTGGGCATTTTTGGCTATTCGACATAGCATTCTTCATGATTTTCGTAGATAAAGTAACACAGGAAACATAGCAAAACCAATAGAATATCAATTGATACATTATTCATTTCTTGTGTGATAATTACAAGGGGGTGCAAACAAAATTGGAAAACGTATTTGAAATTTTAAAAATATTTATTGCTATTCGAGCATTCTACCACTCGGTATTTTTTTTTCTTTTTTACATTTACTGTACATATATTATTTTCCATAATTATTATCTTTAGTTTTTACATACACATTGGAATTGGTTTTTTTTCTACATCACTTAAACTAGCTTGTTCATATTGAAACATATTTCCTTTTAATTTTTAATTGGCCATCCTAGCATATACATTCAATTTTCTCTTACCGATTTTCTTTTCTAACCTTTGGTTATATTTCTTTACTTTTTCACATTGAAAATTCCGTTTTTATTCGTATTTTTTTCTGTTTGTAATTGAATTTGAAAGAGACTTATCGATATTGATTTGAGTTATTTTCGGTTTTTGGGATCTCGAGCATCCTTTCTGCGTTCCCATTCTTCAATCAGACCGTTTTCCATAAAACCTCCAAGATGATTCGCTTCTTTCCTAGACCGGAGGACCTAAATGAAGAAGAAATAAATTATGAACTTATCATAAGAAATCAGGCAGACTCTGTCATGAAACTAGATTTGTGCGGGAAGCAAAGACGGTTGAGAAAGCTATTTCACGACGACAAGAAGGAAAAAGTAGATCACACGTCCGGTATCAACATAATAGATGAAGCTCCTCATATCGAAGGGAGAATTGAAAATCTTAGAAAATCCTTGGAAAAAAAGGTAGAAGCCAAATTCGAATCGCGAGTACTTCATTATTGGATGAGGGTGAATCGTTCGCTCACCATTAACGAAGATCAGGAAATTATAAAATCTAGCTTACTAGGGAAGATAGAAAAAATGATTTCCCAATATAAGCTGGGTACTAGATCGTTGGACAAAGAACAGGAACAAAGTCAAGATGAATTTGAAGGGGCAACAGGGCAAGAGCCACAACACAAAGGAACGGCAAAGAAGGGTTGGAGACCTCTAGAACTCCCACAGGTCGATCAACCAGGGGAACACAAGCAAGGTCACGACTTAAGACCGACTACGAGTACAGGTACTAGGAAAAAAATCTTTGAGGAAGCACATTCAGGCCACATCACGCGACAGGAATTAAACGATATCTTGCGGGAGAATAACAAAAATTTGGAAGATAAGTTCGAACGTGAAAGGCAGATATTTAAAAAAACTCTCGATGAGAAAGACGAACTCATCGCGTATTTGTCAAAGTCTAGAGACAGCAGATTACACCGGAACACAAACAAGGCTCAATCAAACAGGTCCGAATCAGATTCGGAATCAGAGGTCGAAATACGTGGACACAGTAGGACGCTTTACGGACCAATAGAAAGAGAAGAATCTACAGACAGGTCACCAACCCGGACTAGCGTCCGGAATGGTCATACACCTGTTCGACAATCTAGAAGAAGTTTAGATTCTTCAGGCTCGGCATTACTGCGGGACGAACACCTTTATCCATCGTACAGGTATCAACGAGAGCATACGGGGAGGGTGGATAAATGGAAGCTTCGGTTCAACGGCGACCCGAGAGCATTATCGGTCGAAAATTTCCTCTACAAAACAAATAAATTGGCAGAACGAGAGGGAGTGTCAAAACACGTTTTACTAAGAGATATTCATATGTTATTAGAAGGAACCGCTGCAGATTGGTTCTTCACGTATGTAGACGATCTATGTACATGGGACACTTTCCAACAAAAGATCATGCACCGATTCGGCAATCCAAACATGGACCAAGGAATACGTTCGAAAATCCACGAGCGGAAGCAGTTGAGGGGAGAATCTTTTGTGGCTTTCGTATCCGAAATCGAAAAGCTCAATCGCATGTTATCCAGTCCGCTGTCCAAAAGACGGAAATTTGAGGTAATTTGGGACAACATGCGTCCCAATTATCACTCGAGCATCGCGACTATTCGAGTTAAGAATTTGGACCACCTCATGGTTCTTAACCATGGTATAGATGCAGCAGATTATCTTATTCAAAATAAGGCAATAGAACACTCGAACCGCAGATCGGTGAACAACATCGAAGGCGACGAGTATGAATTTCTTTCAGAGGAACCACAACCAGTAAACGCGATTCAAGGACCTCAAGCGCACATGCCGACTTACAGATCACAGCAGTCCTACGGGAACCAGGGAAGGATGCAACAGCAGAACAATGCACCAAACTGGCAGAACCAACAACCCAGTAGACATCAAGACAGGACAGGACCTTTTAATAGAAATTCCCCTAAACCCATCACAGGGCATTCCGCGAGCCCACAGTTCACAGGCAGGCAGCCGAACAGACAACCTAACGAACCACCAACCCACTTCTCAGGCTGTTGGAACTGCAGGGGGGAGGATCACACTTGGAGACAGTGTACGAAACCACGGGTTATATTCTGTTTCGGATGCGGCAATCTGGGAAGGACGCTGAGATCCTGCGAAAAATGTTCGAAAGCTACACAGAGTACGACATCGAACAACGTTCGGGGAAACGAATAGAGGGGTGCCATGAGGGGAAAACTAACACTCCGCAATCCATCGAAATCCCCACCAAAACTAAAATTGAACCATTTGATCCATTCACCCAAATTTACCACATTAGAATTCTTACAAATAAATGCCCACACATTAAAATTACAGTTTTTGACACAGAAATGGAAGCCCTTCTTGACTCGGGAGCAGGAATTAGTATCTTGAACTCTGTCGACCTTGTTGAAAAATACAGATTGAAGATACAACCAGCTAACTACCAGGTATCCACAGCGGATGGGACAAAATACAAATGCTTAGGCTTCATCAACGTACCCTTCACGTATAGAGGCCACACCAAAGTGGTACCAACGTTAATCGTTCCAGAAATATCTCGGAAATTGATCTTGGGAGCAGATTTTTGGGACGCCTTTAAAATAAAACCAATGATCGATTTAGGCTACGGTCCTGAGAACTTAGAAACAACGGACGAACAATCGGAATCGCTTTGTTTCGCCATTGAACCAACTGGAAATCTACCAAAAATCGAGGATACGGACGAGGATGAAACACTGGATATTCCAATTTACGAGGGACCCACTGAGTCGACACCGAACCCAGAGGACATCGAGACGGAACACGAGCTTTCAGGCCAGGACAGGAAACGACTCACCGAGGTCATAAAAGGTTTCGAACTGACATCAACCGGAAAACTGGGAAAAACGCATCTCATAGAACATGAGATAGTGCTAAAGGACGGAGCAGTTCTCAGAAATCCGCCCATGTATAGGTGTTCACCATACATGCAAGACGCGATTAAAGCCGAGGTGGAGAGATTCAAAAAACTAGACGCCATCGAGGAATGCTTCAGCGAATGGACCAACCCATTAGTTCCAGTAATGAAGAAAAATGGGAAGGTGAGAGTTTGTTTAGATTCTAGAAAACTTAACAAACTAACAGTCAAAGACACTTTCCCCATGAGAAACATGCAGGACATCTTTTGCAGGTTGGGAAAGGCAAAATTTTTTACCGTAATTGATTTGAAAGACGCCTACTTTCAAATCCCCTTAAAAAAATCTAGTAGGAACTTCACCGCCTTCCGCACCCCAGAAGGAGTTTTTAGATTCAAGGTACTTCCATTTGGGATCCAAAATGCATCCTTCAGCATGCAAAGACTGATGTCCAGAGCGTTAGGTTTCGATTTAGAACCTAACGTCTTTGTCTATCTGGACGACATAGTCATAGCTTCGAACACTTTCGAAAAACACTTAATGCTGTTGAGTGTAGTTGCTAAGAGACTAAAGGATGCCAAACTAACGATTTCCCTAGAAAAATCCAGATTCTGTCGGAAGCAAGTGATCTACCTGGGTTACCTGTTAAACGAATCAGGGATAGCGATAGATGCCTCCCGAATACAACCCATACTCGATTACGTACAACCTAAGAACCAGGAAGACATTCGGCGTTTGCTAGGGTTGGCAGGGTTTTACCAAAAGTTTATAAAAAACTACAGTAAAATAACTGCCCCTATCACGGACCTTCTGTCTAAGGAACACAAAAAAATGATATGGTCGAAGGAAGCAGAAGAAGCGTTCAGAGAGTTAAAATCAGTTTTGACGTCTGCGCCGATTCTGGGAAATCCAGATTTCTCGAAAATTTTTACAATAGAGTCGGATGCCTCAGACAGGGCAGTAGGAGCCGCACTCGTACAGGAGCAAGAGGGGGAAACAAGAATAATCTCATACTTCAGCAAGAAATTAAGTCGCACGCAAAGAAGGTATTCAGCGGTCGAAAAAGAATGCCTCGGGGTTCTATTGGCAATTCAACACTTTCGTCACTTCGTGGAAGGTGTAAAGTTTAGAGTGGTTACAGACGCGAGGAGCCTTCTTTGGCTTTTTAATATGGGAACGGAAACCGGGAATGCAAAATTATTACGATGGGCCCTAAGGATACAAGCCTACGATTTTGACTTGGAATACCGGAAAGGAAAATCAAACATAACAGCCGATTGCCTTTCAAGATCTTTCCCCATTGAAAGCATATCGATTTCAGCCATAGATGTCAAACAAGAAGAACTCATGGAACAGGTTCGGAAAAACCCCGACAAACACCCGGATTATAGGATCATAGACGACAACTTGTTCCGCTATGTCACAACGAAGGCGAAGTTCCAAGACGCCAGGTTTGCTTGGAAAATGGTTCCTAAATCATCCGACACAAGCGAAGTGATCAAAGAGATTCACGATAAAGCCCACTTCGGTGTCGAGAAGACTCTAGCGGCAGTAAAGGAAAAATTTTACTGGCCTAAAATGAATCGTGAAGTGAAAAACTTCTGCAAGGAATGCGTAACTTGTCAGGTTAGTAAGTCCGGAAATTCTAACACAACTCCTCCAATGGGGTCACAAAAACCGGCTGAACACCCGTGGCAGTTTGTCACGTTAGATTACATCGGTCCACTGCCTCCATCAGGGAAGAATCGAAACACCTGTCTGCTGGTGGCCACAGACGTGTTTACGAAATTTGTGTTAATTCAACCATTCCGCGAAGCCAAAGCACACTCTTTGGTAGAATTTGTAGAAAATAATATTTTCAACTTATTCGGAGTTCCAGAAATTATTCTTACAGATAATGGTTCACAATTCATATCGAAAGCGTTTAAAAACCTATTAGACACTTATCATGTTTCCCACTGGCTTACACCAGCCTACCACCCACAGGTGAACAACACCGAAAGGGTCAACCGGGTGGTCGTCACCGCTATCAGAGCCACACTCAAAAAAGCGCACACCACCTGGACAGAAAACCTACAGGCAATTGCCAGCGCTATTCGTGATGCCGTCCATACATCTACGAAATTTAGCCCGTATTTTGTAATGTTTGGAAGAAATCGAATCTCAGATGGAAACGAATACGCGGCGATGAGAGGAGTTCAGCATACACAGGGAACAACGCCGGAAACCCACGCAGAACGAATGGACCTACTATACAAACAAGTCAGACAAAATTTGGTTCAGGCTTACGAAAAACACGCGAAAACCTATAATCTCCGTTCTAATGTTAATTTTCCAAAATACGCAGTGGGAGAAAAACTTTTAAAACAAACGTTCGATCTATCAGACAAAGGAAAAGGATTCTGCAAGAAACTGGCTCCTAAATTCGAACAGGCGGTAGTCCGGAAAGTGCTAAGTCCAAACACTTACGAGCTGGAGGACACCGCTGGAAAACGCATAGGAGTATTCCATAGCACGAATCTCAAAAGATTCCACACATCTCAAGGCACTTAAAACCAGAATTATCAAAGATTATTTTTTCAGCTATGTCTATTCTAACGAAGAAACCAGATCACAAAAAAAAACCACTAAGGGAGAAAAATCACTTACTTCGAAGGACTCGCGAGGAAGGATTTTCCTATCTTAGCTGAGGGTACCGAAACTAGCTTTCTACAACAAGACAACGAATTCAGGATTAACAGCTATGCAGTAACAACAAGAGCAAACAAAAAAACACCCAATTGGGCAACTACATACAATTCGAAGGACTCGCAAGTAAGGATCTACTCCAAGCTCTGCTGAGGAAATCGAAACTCAAACAAACGGACTGACATCACTAACAGCTATGCAAAAATACTACGAGTAATCCAAAAAACACCGACAGGGTACAACACATTCGACGGACTCACGCGGAAAGGCGGAAATTTTTCCAAACTGAGGGAACCGAATACCTAACGAACGGCCGTAGGTTTCTTTAGCGTTGAAGCTATGATTTGATACTAATCCACGGAACATAAATACCGGAAAGGGTACAGACAACGACTCGACGGAATCGCGAAGAGGGCGCAAGCCTTCCGAGCTGAGGGAACCGAGGTCAAAAGGAACAGCACTAAAAGTTCAGCTTTCCACGCACGGAAAGGAACCACTATCCGGATCGAACAAAAAAAAAACGGCAAAGGGCAAAACCTAAGTGCGCTTGTAGAGTTAGTTGTAATTAGTTTTAATCTCCCTAGCGCTTAGTTTAGTATTAGTTCTTATATAAGTTAGTCATACAAAAACGAAAACAACTCACGGTTTTTTTCCAGATAGTTTTGGCATGGAACTTTGGGTGGCTGGAACTACATTCCACGGAAGCCCAAACGGAGTGACATCGTTGGGAACCTTATCTTGTTCTCAGTCCAATCAGTAGGCCATCATAGTTCGAAGAAACTTCAGTCCAACCAGCAAACCGTTAGTCCATCTTCGTTCTGACGACATATCCAGCTGCATGATTAAGGGACAAATTAATATTTTAAATTTTGTTTACCTTACCTGAGACGATACAAGCATGTTGCTGGTCAAAACACTCAGGAGCTGGTCAAATTCGTAGGAGATACCATTTAGCATCGGCTAACAGCCCGTTAGCGATTGTTAACTAGCCCGTTGGATCCAGCCTCCATGCGTGTTCTGGAAAAGAAAAACAAACAAACCAACTTTACACCCGATTTGGAACGAATAGTCCGTTATTTGCGGTCCTTATCAATCTCCCACGGTCACCGGTACACTAAATCATCGTCCATGGCAGGCACTCGGCAAGTAACACGACCGAAACCAAGATTTGGTGAATTTTTTCCCGGAGCAAAGCTGCAGTTTACGCGATCCACTCGTCGATTCTTTTTCCTTTTCGCTGCGTGTGTTTTGATTCAGTTTGACGTTTCGGAAGCGGTTGCCAGTTTGCTTGTTTAATGTCGGAATGATTGTCGGAGTCCACAGAGATGGATTCTGTTGTATGAACGAGAAGAATGAATGCAAACGGAATATGAATGAATGAGTTAAATCTATAGTTTTAAGTTGTTACATCAGATTCTAATTGGGATTAAAACTCAATCAAGAATCTGACTTTAAGGTTTTGGCTCTCTGTAAGGATTCAGACGAGTGATTATTGTTGCACGAACATGGAGCAAAACCGATTGGTTTTCGGGTGAGGAGGTTCGTTTACACATAATCCCGCCACGCGCAGGGGCAGGATGTATCGAGCCGACTTACAGTTTTCTCGCGCATGATTGTTGTTTGAACTTCGTGATCAGGATATCCTAGGTGTGGAAGCGAATACAGTCAGGCGTGGTTCTACCCAGCAGTAGCGTTGCTACGGGTGATTTTAGTAGGATAAGGAAAACAAGCGTAGTTTTTTTAGTACGAAAGGGGCTTCCACTACCGAAACAGGTCAAACGGAATCAAAACATGCGTTCGAAAACCTTCTTCGCTTTCGCAAAAATCAATTTTTATGCCGAGTAAAATTAATTTTTTTGTAAATAGTTTTTTTTCTTTTTGGTTTTTTTTTCTTTGATAGTAGTTCTATTAGTCTTCCGAATTAGTTAAAACTTACTTTAATTTAGTTCCTAATACAACTTTTGTTAGATATCCTTCTTCATTTTCTCGCGAATCATGTTTGAATCCAATTCACGATTGCTGTAAATAGAATGTTCTTTCATTTTTTTTTTTTTTGTGTAGAATAAGTTCACTTTGTTAACAAAACTTTGTACATAGTTTCACTTTTTTTTTTATTTTCTATTCCGTTCACTTCAGATTATTTTTTTTTGTTGCAGGTCCTTTATATTAGTTTGTGGGTTTTAGCTTTCTCTTTTTAAATTGTTTTGCTTCGATTTTCGCTGGAGACCGGAGACTAACGTCGTTGATGGTCAGTGGCAGGCCCGTTAAGGAGCTCCTGTAAACAGCGATGAGTTATTAAATTAACGTTGATTCCCTATGACCCCGAAAATCGACAAAACAGTTCAAACTGGAAAACCGAACCTACGAAAAATTTGATTGACTCTGAACTTTCGATTCAAGTCAATCAAATTTTTCGTAACTTTAGCAAGGAATGATGTAACGGGTACATTATAGAAACTTAATTATTAATCTTTCTAAACACATAGTTTGGCCAAGTGATGATGTCAAATCCAATGTAGATTATTATCAAAATAAAACGGGTAACATAGATCAGATTATTGTTACCAATTACAAATGGAAAATCAATAGAAAAATAAAGAGCCAAAAATCATAAGTTTATTTATCAGCACCACCCCATCAATCATTAAATCAGTAAACCTTCAGCTAACGCCTTCAATCGACCGACACACTTCTCGTTGGAAGCATGACTTGGGTCTCCACCTCCTAGAGGACCACCGACCACGCTCTTGCTTTGGCGTCAGGTTAATGACCTCTTTCGTGTGCACTTTGTGCACCTAGATTTACGAAAGCAAGGGGATTGGTTTCTGGGATTCGGGTTCAGAAGGGGGAGACAAGGTCTATTCGGGAGCTCTTGGAAATGAGAATTAATTGTTTAACTTCCCGATCAGACTACGTCGTATCGGGTAGTTCCGGTTTCAAATTCGGGTTTGATCAGGCTGTCAGAGGGCTATAGAGGCTCATCTACTGACTTACCACTCGTAATCAGAAGAGGAAAGTTCGCCTAGTTGATTAATTACTAGCTCGCGTAATAGTTAATTCAATTGCCCGTACAGAAAAAGTAGTAGGAAAGGTTGTGGCCAGTGTTAGAAAGGCAAGGTGTGATAAAACCCGAGAACCCTCACGGCTACAACGACCCGCAACGGGCACTAGCGACGCCTGCCTGTGGCCGGCGACGCGGCTACCTGGAATCTTCGCCGCAGTCGAGGGGCGGTGAAAGGAGAACGGACAAGGCCCATCTGACCAGGCGCCCTCGTAGACGAGGTCATCCGGGCGACGTGCCCACCATCGACTCTACAGCAACACGCCACCCCAATTACCAGACCGATTTTACCACCCATTTGTCGTTGCGGTGGGGCTTAGACGGTCACAACAACGAAGCGCCGAGCCACGCGGTAACCACCGAGCAAAAAAAGGTGGTCTACTGCACCAGCACCAGCACTTCATCCATAGCGAACTGATCGTCGAACGCCAATACTGGACGGTTGGAGCACGGCAGCAAAACCAGCGAGGTTCGCCGTGAAACAAACCCCGCTGAAGCATTAATCGAAAAACGTGAGTACTCATACAAATCCGACATGTCGCATTAGTGATTGAAACTGTACAGTATCATTTTCGAGGCATCGCAACCTTAGTCTTTACGTTGCGTTTGCGAAGGATTAGATCCGTCACGTTTTTCCGGCGGACTAATCGGAATTTGGGAACGGACAGGCGAGCCAAAAAGTAGCCATTCTTTTCGCCACCCACGGGGTGGAAAACTGGAAAATCCGGAACAAGTACCGGTGATCCTTCTCGGAGAATCACGAAACACCAAGCGTCTCCACCAGCATGCTTGAACGGTCGAAGCATAGAGAGAGAAATTTGAAACAATAAGGCCTTACACATGAAACAAATGTAAACCACATCACACAATTCAATCTGTAATAAAACCATGTAATTGTAAAGGAATAACAGCCTAGACCGTCTGAACCGAAATGATCGATTGATTGGGGACATTGGGAAGGGGGTTTCACGTTGTTCGTATTTTGCTATCGTTGTAGGATACCATTCCATTTTGAATTATTTACTGCGGAGATTGGCCGCGAATCCAATCACGGCTTTCTTTTTCACAGGGTATAGGGGGTAGGGGCTCGCCCGAAGGCTTACAAAACCTGGCTGCTCGCTTTGAAATCGAACAACGGCTGACTCTCTTTTCCAAGAACTCTTTGGCTCTATCTCGTTTCCGGGGCGGCTCGACAGAGTCGAAGTACGGATCCTATTCCGGAGACCCTTCCGCTTCTTCCCTAAATTAGGGAATCAAAGGAACTCACGACTGAGTCTCATAAAGCTGGGCAACACAAGAAAGGGTGGGTGGTCTTCCATTAGGAAGTGGCGCTTAAGCCACCTGCTTACACAGGAAGCGTGATCGGTCTCGCGTTATAATATGAAAAAAAGAATAATGATGTTTTACATTCAAATTCGAAGTTCTCAAACTTTATTCAAACACAAAATTAAAATATTCAAAGCTTCTACTTCTCGTTCCAAAATTAAATCAGATTCAGATTCACCATTTGAAATTCACATTTCAATTCAGATTCACAATACAGATTAAAAATAAATAATTGAAAAAATGAATTAAGATTAAACCAGCGATACAGCATTAAAATAATAGATTCATGAATGATGGCTCTTAAACTTTGCTCATAAAATTCTGATCTGGAATTAAGATTCGAAAATCGTATTTTTTTACATTTCAGAAATCGTTTAGAAATTCGGAAACAGATTCAAAGTTCAATTTTTGAATTCAGGTTCAGTATCCAGATTTAAAATTTGAGAAAAGATTTAACTTGTGAATGAGTTTTTCAATCAACATAAAATTGTTGAGGAATTTAAGAGAACATGAAGACAATTTTCAAATATAAATTTTTTATTCAGAATTAGTTTTTATACACAATTCAGCAGAAAATCACAGATATGAAGAAGAATTTGAGTAAATTTTCAATGTTTTGTTCAATGCAAAATATCCAACATTATATTTAAAAAAAAATCATCCACAGGATGTTCATTATGGAATTGATTCTTTATGAAAAATATTTCTTGTAAAAAAACATGTACCTGATGTTAACCTAAAAAATCTGCATAAAATTCTATATTTTCCCGGTGTATTGATTAATATTATTGATATTGCCTTTTTTTAGCAAAATTTTAAATAAAATCATAAATTTATTCTTGTTTGCATCAAGCAAATTTGATCCGATATTTTTTTTATCCCTTATTGTTTTTTATGGGAAATTTCATTAAAATTCTTCAAAGTTTAGAATCTTGGAATTCGCAAAAGAGTTTGGAAGATTGGGCTTGTTTGATTTGAGCATAGAATAGGTTTATTTTAAGAAATGGAAGGCTAGTCTAAAATGAACTTATTTTATACTCAAATCAAATAACTTTGAACTAATAGACTCTTAACCAAATTCAAAAAAAATTACCATCGATGAAAGCAAATTCCATATTTTGTTTTTAAAGGTTTAATAAAAAGTTAAGCTCACCTATTAGGCTGAGGACCACTTTTCTTTAGTTACAATTTTATACAAAAACTTTTAATGAGAACTTTAAAATGAATAATCATATAGTAACAAATTTTTTTTTATTCGTGCGTTGTTGGATAAAAATTGAAAGGTAAATATCAGTCACCAAAACCCCCCCCCCCCCCCCCCTTCCCTATGAGTCGTTTCTTACTACGGCCCTGATGTGGATTATGTTCGGCATGAACAAAAAAACAGTATTTTTGCCAAAAATTAAGGTCTTAATCAACCAATTTTTCTTCCAATATGAGTATTTTAAAGCTTTAGTTATGACTTATGACAATATTTCATCTGAAGAACGCATTTCGATTAGAGTTATCATAAAACAGCTATCACGTTCAAAAACAGGTTTATAAGAGTCTATTAACCATCATTCAAAAATTATTTTTAATAAACCCACCAGAAGCTAATTTTTGAAATTCAAAACCTTTTTATAAAACCATAGTCGAAATGGTACCTTGAGAAAAACTATTTATCATAACGAATGTTTTGTGAATGACTATATAGAAAACAAATCAGCCGATAGGGACTTCAGAAATTGGTGCAAAACTTGGTTTTCATGTTCCTTCCAAACCAAATTTGTCAAAATTCCATACAAATTTTAGGCTCATTGTGCCATATATTTCCGTGGTCCAATCCTCAAATTTGGCACTGGACATTGTGCAAGGGCTAGGATCTAATTCAACCTGCAACTTATAAGATTTTCATAAGTCGGCTGATTTAGACACTCTAAAGTCCATTAACTAACTTTTAAAAGACCGAAGGCTTTTGAAATTATCATTTAATTTAACTTTCCTTTGCATTTAAACATTAAAAAGATTCAGAAACACATTTTAACGCTTTTACGAAAAAAAAATTTCCTAGTGTTAGTTTTTTTTTCTAAATAATGATCAAATGATCGCACAAAAAACTTCGAATAAAATTGATATGCTCAGTGTTGCAGTCTGCTTAAATAAATTGGACTTTTAGATTTAATTCCCCATATTTTTAGAAACAAATGGATCGATTTCATCACCAAATCACTTTATTTGTAGAGTTTTTAAACATTTTCAGTAAATGAAGCATAAATATTAAGATTATACTTTGATTTATTTCATGTAGCTAACTACAAAATTTCGTGACGTCACAACGCTTGCAAAACCGTGCCTAAAAAAATGGCACGTTTTGACGTCACGAAACGGAATAGCTAAAAAAAAAGTGGATATCAAAATTTGAAAAAATTAAAAACAGCGAATTTTTGGTTGTTATCAATCGATACTTTTTCAAAATTTGCGTAGAATTTGATTGAATAGAAGAGCAGAAAAATGCGGTGTTGTTAAAAAAACTGAACAGTGGAAAAAGTGGCGCGTTGTGACGTAACGATACTTTTTGCTTATATTTTGTTAACTTTTTGTTCAATAAAAATACTTTTGATTTCAAATTGTAGAGAATTTAATTTTTACCTTAGAAGGTATAATTTTTTTCAATGTGCGATATGACCTGTAAAACTTACATACAATATACCAAAAAAAAAAAATTGTTTTACGAACATTGTGACGTCTCGCTGGAATGGGTCATATTAAACTTTGGTTTTCGTCATATTTAGTCCTACTTGAAGTTTCGAACTTGTCTCTTTAAAAGTAACTAATCGAGATTAGTTTAACATCATCCTTTCAGTCAGTACACCTTTAAAGCAAAACGGTTAAAGTTTAGTTTTTCTTTCAGGAAGCAACTTCAACATTGAAGCACTTTTTCCGTGGAAGTTCCATTCCAGCTTCCATTCCAAGTTCAAAGCTTAAGTTAAATATTTATCTTACCAATCAAGAGTCATTAATCAGAACCGAACAGTCCTCAAGCCAGGGTGCTTTTTTGCTGCAGCTCCGATTGTGCTGACAAGTCCTAGAGGCTAGAGGCAATGCCGTCCCCAGTAAAACTTGGCAGCGAAGAAAATTAGTAAGAAACCCAACACGGAGAGCTCGTGAAGAGTATTTATAACGAAGAAATTCCAAAGTGTTTACGATACGCTCGATCGGAACAGTTTGCGACAATGCTTTCCCATTCTGGGAAAAATTGTCCCGGGAGTACAACAATGGCGCTAAAGTTGATTTTCCCATAGGAAACGACATAAAGGGCACAACGATTGTCGACAGATTGTATGCAAAAAATGCTCTGTAAACGAGTGTTCTAGAAAAAAGATGCTTAAATTTGGTAAGCAACAGCAATTAGCACAACCAACAACTTTCACTTACTATAGACTATGATATGAAGAATCGCTTAACATTAAAATAAATAAATTTTACATTTCCCTACTTCTGAGGGCCTCACATAATTTTCGGTTCACCCTTCGCAAGAAGAAACAAGTTTCGCACGTTCGCTAGGAAAGAATGAAAAATTCTATGCTGCCCGGGGAAACAATTCTTTTTACGGGAAAATCGATACACAAAGTAGATTTTCCGATCGCTCGAGCAGTAAAGCTATGCAAATTGCCAACGGAGCAGTGTTTTTCGACATTACGGCGAGCTTGTTTTTGTTGACACGTTTGAAATTGCAGAATATTTTACTGTACTTCTCAGCTTTTCAATTCTTAGAAGCATAAATAATGCTACGGTTCATGTGTTAAATTGTTGGTTGATGTTTGGTTTGGTTATTCATAAATTCACGAATTTGTTTTACGTTAAGCATTGAAAGCAAACATTTTGTAGATTATTTAGAAATTCGATTTCACAGTTCAAATTTATGCCGTGTCATATCTATGTAAGTCAGGTGAACGTATTGAATAGGTTTATCGGTTCTTTCCCAAAAAGATTGCCGTGAGAATTATTTTTCATTTTCTGTAATCTTCAAACGTGGTATTTTGTACAAAGAAGAGACAACACATTTTCTCAAATGTTTGATTGACTTCTCATTCATCAATAACACGCCAACGAAAAAAAAAATTGTGAATATTTACAGGAATAAAAAAAAATACAGATCTTTCAGACGTTATAAAAAATGTTACCTTTTTGCATATGCCTATGTTACATCAAGTGTATATTGATGTTAATAATTGATTTCTGTTACTTGAAGACTTTATGCAGATTCTACTTCATTTGATCAAGAGTTGGGAAAACCGGGAGTTGAAAATGGAACCAGAAAAACTGATAAAACACCTTTAATCTCGAATCCGAGAACCGGGAAAATTCAGTATGAATCGTTTTTTTTTCATATATATAAATCAATAGAATTCTAAAGTTCATGCATTTTGACACGATTTTTTTTCCAGAAGCTTTACATTTCAGAGTTCACCTTACATTTCGTAAGGAAAACATGGAGAAAAATTGATAATTTTTTTCAAAAATCGGAATTTCTTTGCTCAGCAGCGCTTGAATTTTTAGTGTTTCAGTCGCAAAATAATTTATACGAATTTTAGAATAACGAATTTGCAGAAAAAAATTCTCGTTAATAAACTATTTATTAGCTCACATACAGCTATTGTATGTGAATAATAAAAAAATTGGTTTTTAAATGAAATAAAAAACCTTAAATAAATTTGAAGCTTAGATATTTTTTTTAAATTAGCTTTATTAGCGTTAATTGATGTTAGAACTGTACATTTGATAGTGCACTGTCTTCACGAATCTTGAGAGAAAAATCATCCTGAAAGTCTGCATGAAGAAATTATTCAAAGAAAAAAAAACAAAAAATTGCATTCATAGGGTGATTTGTCAATCGTTGAACAGCTAAGCACATGATTTTGGTTTTTATGCTAAGTTTTAGTCATTTCAATCGAATTCATTCGATTTTTTTTTTGTCGTTTGCACTCATACACCAGATTCAAAAGTTCAAGTCATCGAAAAAAGTGACATAAAAATTTAAAAAATCATTTTAAACAGCTTGTCTGTGCCTAATAGTTGCACAGGCAAAATTTACATTTTGTCTAATGTTGTCCAATTTTTTCCAATGGTTGAACATTTTTAAAACCTTCTTAAGGCTCTGCCATTATATATTCAAAGAAGCTGATAACTGTTAAGAAAGCTTATTATGAGAACTTCTAGTTCAAATGAAATCCAATTTGAAGGCGGCCCCTTTTGAGGGGGGGTCTTCCATATAAACCGTTCAATGCACAATGGGAAAATTCGGACCCAAATCGAAAAAAAAAAACACAAAGCCGCCGGTTTGAAAGTTGGGAATATCATTTATCACACGTAGATTTCCTCAGAAACACAAATCAGCCGCTGAATTTAACTGGAGCCATCTGTGAAGCGTTTTTTGACTTTATTTGCCCAGAATTGGAAACCCTTAGAAAGAACTGAAAGAAATTTAAAAGTTGGTTAAATTCCTATAAAAACAGAAAAAAAATAATTGAGAAGCTTTTTTTAAAGTGCCTATTTACATGTGGAAGGATAAAAGGACCCATTCTGTTTTGCTCCCCTTTACCCCTATGAAGAAAATGGGATTTCATAAAATAACTAGCTAACCCGGTAAACTTCGTTTTACCCGTTACTTAACAAATCGTTGGAAAATGTTTATAGTTATATAACTTCTACGTACTCGTGAATCAGTTTTCAGGAAAATCGGGTTCAAATTGTTCGGGTTTTGTCCCGTTTATAGTTCATTTTGTATAGGAGATCCCCCCTCCCCCATAAAAAGTGAGATTCTTGAAACTATTATACAAACCATCTCTGACCCGATAAACCCTCGGATACCAACTTTCACTTAATTCCGACCGACCATTCATACGTGATGGTTTTACAAAGAAAACGCCTCCATTTTTATATATAAGATTGTTTTAGGACCCACTTGGAAGTCGAACGATTTTTACATAATGAATATCAATTTAAACCTATCTTTTTCATGAAAGTGGGATTATTTGTAATAAATGTCAAGAAAAACTGTTTTGATCAAATTAAGTTTTAAGAAGTTAGGACTGTTTATTTTTCTGTAGACATAAAAAATCAGTTATTTTAGATTTCTCGTCCCGAACCTTGAGAAACAGGATTTTTAGAACAAACTTTAGATAATTAGCATAAAAATGAGTGAATGGTCGGAACAAATGAATTCAAAATAAATCTGATAAAAAAGTACTCCCTCAAAGCTAAAGCAGTTTAAGTGGCTTTGCTAGTTGTCCGACTTTTCAATACGTAGATATGTTTTTCAACGCAATTAATAATCTCAAAATTTCATTTTTAATATTTAAAGATAGAACAAATATTTTCATGGAAATATGAAGTGTCTTTCAATAAATGTTGAATAATTGAAAAACAACATTAAGTGCAGAAAAAATGAAAATTCTGAGTGGAAAACAGTTAATTTGAGCACATAAATTACTAAAATTAATAATTAAACGTATTTAGCAAAAAAAATCATTTCAAAAGACAATTCGAGTTTTTTTTTCACTTGCATGTAATCAATGAACGTGTTCAATTTTGTATGGAAATCTGTATGCAAAATTTTTGCAAGAAATTTTTTCCAAATAAATTCATTCAGAAAATTCAAATAAGCTTGAATGGAAGTTTGCCTTTGATTAGATATTGATTTTACCTATTCTTAAGCTTCATTTTTTTGCCAACATGAGCAGATGCAAAGTATTCCACGAAAAAAGATATAACTGTTTCAAAATAAAAAATCCAAATCCATGGAAAAGTAATGTCAAATTACAGGTATTGCTTGCTGTTGCTTTTAATAATTTCATGACATGGTTTTGCGAAGGTTTTATAAATCAACGAACTCATTGGCTATGAAAAGCAGTTAATTGCGATTTTTTTTATTTCCATCCTACGGTTTAACAGCTTTCAAATTAGCAAACAAAATAAAATTTTTATTTTGAATTTTTTGAATGACAGCGAAAATCATTTCTGAAGTACAGGTAAGGATTTGATTTTGTTCAAATGAAATGTATTGCAAGTACCAAAAAATATTTCAAAAATCGAAAAATGAAGTTTTTGAATTTTTAGTACATCTTTGTTGATTTTTGAATGAATATTTTCATTTCCCGTTCAAATCAAAACACGTTGCGCTAATTTATTGAGTCCTGAATTTTGCAAAAAAAACTATTGCCATTTTTGGCAGCAAACAAAGTTTTTTGAGATATACAAATTAATAAATTTGAAATTTCCATACGAATTTTGCAGTGGACTTATGTACAACAATGGGACAGAAGGAGATTGAGTGGATCAATTTTTGCACGATCCGATATTTTTTCTGGTTATGTATGGATGGTATTCTTTTCCAAAATCATGGTGTTAAAATTGTCCAACAACCGTTTCGTAAAGAACCCTGATATGAAAAATGCTTTGTTCTGACGCAAAACCTTATTTGCCGTAAAAGGAATCTTAAGGTTTTGTTTAACAATTAGAACAAAAATGTTGCGAAAAAAAACATGAAAATTAAAACTGTGGGTAGATGCATATTTTACAGCAGAAAATATCGTAAAACGCTTCAATTCATCAGTAAACATTCCAATTAACATGATTCATTATTATTTTCGGGAAAAAAAATTAAAAACAGCTGAAATATCGACAATTGAGGTCATGCTGTGCAACAATGGGTAAGGGGACAACGATTGGCAAATCACTCTATATTGTTAGTTTTTATCCTGAGTTCTTATTTCGAAACTTGAGATTGATGCTTAACACCTTTCTTACAACTGCCTATATTTTTTTATACTCGATACTTCATCAAAGACCCGCTATGCTGAATCAAATCTCAAATTAAGTGGAAATGCCAAGAAAATATTTCAAATGTTCGGGAAACAATTTTAAAGAGATGAAAAATGTTGATCAATGGAGGAGGAAACGAAATTGACTAATTTTCGGTTAATCGGTTATTTTGAGTTGGGAATACAATTGTACACGTACACGTTCTTATTGTTAGGTTTATGTTTTCGACCGGGAATGATATATGGTAATTTTATTTTGGTTTTTTCGGTCTACCCGACGTATCGACCAGTTTTGTTGGTCTTTTTCAAGGGAACTAGAAGTTTTATTACAAATTATTGTTGTGAGCGTTGTTAATAATTATGAAATGTAGGGTTGTAACTCACTTTGCTGTCTGTTGTTTTTGTTGATTTCGTTTTAGTCCAACGGCTAGGAGTCCATTGATTGCTGCTTGTCTGTTATAAATGTACAATTGTTATCTGTTTTATGTTCATACCGTATACATACATACATTAATTAAAAAAATATTACATATTTCAACGGATGGAACGAAAAAGTTTTCATCCGTATCACTACCCAAGCAACCAAAAGTTCGGATATCACTTAAGGAACGAACTCATAAGTTCACATAGAGCTGTACAAAAGTTCTGTTGAACTTTTTTGCTGTTCAACATACTATTTCGAGGTCCATGGAAAGCTAAAAAAAGCTTCAAAGTACTATTTTGGTTTCATGAACGGTTACTTCAATTTTTGTTTCAGAATTTCGTATCCTCAATTGTTTTGTTGTTTGATCGTTGGTTCACTGTCGTAGTTCTAAAATTGTTTATATTTTTCTTTAGGTAGGAGAGTGAGAGACCTAAAAAAACAAGTACTTTATTCGGCGTTGAATGTAGCTTTTTCTGAGGACTTTGCCTTCAGGATTAAACTCCATTCGCACTGGATTTAATTGCAATTGTTGGTCTATGGATACTGTCGTTATATGAACTACAATTACTTTTTTTTATTTAACTGTTTACGAAAAGTTGTCCGCTGTTGATCCAACTAAAGGTTCAGGTCCTGACTGCATACCGCCATCGATTTTAAAATATTGTGCTGCATCCCTAGCTGGTCCGTTTGCAGTGTTCTTAATCGATCACTTAATGAACGATCGTTCCCTAGCGCGTGGAAAATCGCTGCTATTTCTCCAATATACAAATCGGGAAATGCGCACAAAGTCGAAAATTGCCGTCCCATCTCAATTCTGAATTCTATTTCCAAAGTATACGAAGCTTTGATGCAAGAAAGACTGTACGCCGCCGTTAAACCGTTCATATCCGAATCACAGCATGGCTTTGTGTCGACTGTTAGCAACTTAATGTGCTACGTAAGCTCAATAAGTAATAGCCTGGAAAAAGGTTGTCAAGTGAACTCGATTTATATCGATTTTGCTAAAGCTTTCGATCGAGTCCCGCACGATTTACTTATCAGAAAGTTGGACCGACTTGGTTTTCCAACTTGGTCACTCGAATGGATCAAGTCGTATCTCATAAATCGCTGCGCTTTCACGAAAATAAATGGGTCACGATCTAGTATATTCGAAACCCCGTCAGGAGTACCTCAAGGAAGCCACCTCGGACCGCTACTTTTCATTACATTTGTAAATGATCTATGTGAAAAACTCCACTCCGACAAGCTCCTGTATGCTGACGATTTGAAGCTTTTTAGGAGGATTCATAGTAATAAAGATTGTATGGCACTGCAAGCTGATATCGCTAGGCTTGAAAGCTGGTGCCGCTTGAACGGGATGCAGGCTAATGCAAAAAAATGCAAGGTAGTAAATTTTACTCGCTCACGAAACATCGTCAAATTTGACTACCGCCTATCTGAAAGTTATCTTGAAAACGTGAAGTCCATTTTAGATCTCGGAGTGAAGATTGATAACAGGCTCACATTTGCTGAACATATTGCAATTACTTCCGCAAAAGGTTTTTCTGCATTAGGATTTCTGCGTCGAAATACCGAGGAGTTTGACGACATCTATACTTTGAAAGCTGTTTACTACGCATCAGTACGAAGCATTATGGAATACGCTGCACAGATATGGGCTCCTTTTCAGAGCACACAGAGCTACCGCCTTGAACGAGTTCAACGTAGTTTTATAAGGTATGCTTTACGGCGCCTTCCCTGGACTGAACCGCTTCGTCTTCCGTCTTACGAACAAAGATGCGCCCTTGTAAATCTGGCCACGCTTGAAAAACTTCGTACCGAACTTCAGCAAACTTTTATTTTTGACACCCTGACTCATCGTGTGGACTGCTCTTACATACTCCAGCGTGTCAATTTATACGTATCCACGAGGACGCTCCGACAACGCCAGTTTCTCTGGATACCTTACCACCGTACTGCGTATGGTCGAAACCACCCAATCGACAAATGCTGTGAACGTTTCAATGTAGTGTACCATCTGTTTGATTTTAATGTATGTAAACGTAAATTTAAACTAGACATAAGTAGAATAACCTAGTTTTTAAGCAATTTGTCTGTATGGTAATTCCTCATCCAAAGACTAAGTAATAAAAAAAAAATAACTGAAAAAGAATTACAAATAAAAATCATTCAGTCAAAAACAAATTAACTGTCTAATACATTTATTCTTATCGAATCACAGAAAAACGTTTCTTCACAGTGTGCTTTTATTCGAACCCTAAGAGTTGTGCAATTCATGATGTGCATAGATTTGCGGTTCTTTTGAAAATTGAATGCGGATTCAACAAAGTTGTTTTTATTTTCCAGATAAATTTAGCTGTTTTAATTTATATCGTTTTGAGAGCCCGTTTTTTCTCTAAGCCATCACTCAGAATCCTTTCAAAACAGATTATGCTATCTCAAAAAGAGATACAAAAAAATGTTTATGCGTGTTATTGTTAAATTGTTATTGTTCAATCATCTGTCACTTAGTTTTTTTATGCCTACATCCAATGTTCCAATAAAACAGTATTTCAACTTGGCTTGAAAGCTAGTTTTAAAAACGTATTGAAGTGCAAAAACAGGAAAGTAGGTATTTTATTGAAGCTTTAGCAATACTTTTGCAACTTTTTTACAACACTCTTTAGATAGTGTTTTATTCAAGTTTTAGCTGAACTTTCAGGGCTCCTTTAAAACACACGATAAATGAAGCATTTCCTATGTTATAATAAAACAGTTTTAAAAATTGGATGCCTTGGAAAACTCATCTTTAAACAATAATAAAACTCAAAAAACCAATTGGCTTAATCTGTGTTCCTTGGGTAATCTTATATGTACGCTTCGCAACCTACGATCTTAACTTACCGATTATACAGGAAGTTCAATCTTATGATGGTTTTGCTTCTTTTTTGCCAGACATTCCACTTTAAACGCTTTTCAGTGGTTCAAAAATAATCAAATTTTGTTAATTTCGAAACAGATGTATCCATTAAATTACCCTCAGTTAAGTAGTGGTCCAAAAAGTAGCAAAAATTGAAGAAGAAGGACGCAGCCACCTAAAATACAGATTAGACTAAGTATAAATTGGAAAAACTGATAAATATTATGACTGAAAAAAGTGTGCACCGGCTGATGGGAGATACCAAGAATATTTCTTATAATAAACGATAAATATTTTTTTCTAATCGTTTCATGAATTATCATAAGATTACCTTCATTTCTTTCATAGAAAGTTTTTCGATCAAACGAATGGGTTTTTAGATACACGCATTTGTAACTGTCCCATTTCTTAATGAACTAAGCTTTATGACTTCAAATTTAACCTTTGAATCAGATGGTGGTTATTTCTGGACCTTTGTTTTTTTTTATCCTAATTCTAAAATACTAAACTCAGGCCGAAAAGTTATTTTGAAAAAGACGGTTTTCATAATTGTTATCAGTGAATTTGAATGAATTACATTGAACCAGTGTGACAGAAGCACCGTTTGAGAAATGTGAGGGTAACTAGGACGATAGAAAACTTACCTTGAACTTGTTTTTAGAATAAATCTTAGTGGGATTGTAAAGATTTGACGACTAATATTTTCCTAACGCTAACACGAAGCTGTATAATGACAAAATGCTGAGATTCCTTTAAATGAAGTTTGACTTAGAAGGTTTCAACTATGTCAATTCCCTGGCTTGAGGCTTAAATTTTCTTTCGTTGAAAGCTCCTGAAAGATCTCTGTATTGAAAGCATTTCTGACGCTGTAGTTTATCGTATGTTATTATTTCCATTTCTTTCCAATACTAGAATAGATTGCACAAATGTTGAAGGAGTACTCTGTTCAAAGAAATTCTATAGTATTTCTTTCAAAAATTTAACGACATAACCGACAGATGATACCTAGAGATACTTCAGATCGAATTAAAGAGTTGCGGGAGCAAGGCGATGAACGAAAATTCAATTAAAACCTCAATGACGACGATGGCTGGAGTTTTCGTCTTAGCGTTGGAAAGGAAAAAAAAGACCAAAAAATAAATCACTGTCACCAGTTTTCGATTCGCCGGAGAGATTAAAAACTCGATGACGTTCGAACAACTTGTTGAAATCAGCTTGATTGCTAAGTGGCAGCACAGCCATCAAAGATCCGCCAGATTGATGACTGAGAAAACTTTCTCCCTGCTCAGTTTGACGATGATTGAATTTGATGGATTGGGAAAGGCGAGGGTGTCCTAAATTTGTCCCTCCAAGTCGGAATCGACACTTTGAAAGACGGTGATTAATTTGGAAGAGCTTTCCATAATGAGCTAGATTTATTGAACGTTCTTCTGCTAATTGTTTCCGAACGACGAGATCTTGGCAGCTCAAGTGGAATTATATCCCATCCTAAAAACCAAACTTCGAACAAGATTCAGAAGTGTGTTAGACCGCACCACAAGTTGCTAATTAAAATCACCGTCAAGAAATCCGCGCAAAAGTGAATTCATTCAATGTTCATTTCGAGCAAGCTGCGAGCTAAAGCTGAGCTGCTGAGCAGAGTCTCGATAGAATTATCACTTTTTGCGCTCGCTTCGGAAACTTCGTTTTATTTCCTATACATTTCGGAAAACTATTTCTGCCTCGCATAGCTGGGGGCGATAGAAGTTGTTCATGCGGAGCTATTATCGTTATAGGAGCATGGAAAAATTATGAATGGAGCAGAGCTTTCTGGGTAAAAAAGTTCTTGGTCGAGAGCAAAAAAAGGCAGTTGACCAATTTTAAGTTGAGACTAGATGCTTTATAGACCTGGGAAATGAAACGGGTTGTGCAAAGTTTGTTTAAATTTTACAGTAAATTTTCTGAGCGATTGAGCACTTCCTAGGTTGCTTTTTTGATGAATCCAAGAAAATGATACTAAAGCTTAGTTCTTTTAGAAATGGGACATTTACGAATGCCTGTATCTAAAAAACCATTCGTTTGAACGAAATACTTTCTATGAAGAAAAAGAAGGTAATGTTATTATCTTTCATTAAAAAAATTGAAGAAAAATATTTACCGTTTTTTGTTAAAGAAATTTCTACTTTATTCTTGGTATCTCCCATTGGCCGGCGCACACTTTTTTCAGTCATGGTATTGATCAGTTTATCCAACTTATGCTTCGTAAAATCTATATTTTAGGTGGATTCACCCTCTTTCTTCAATTTCTGATACTTCTTGGTCCAATACTTCTCTGGAAACTGGAAACTGGAAGCATTTTAGTGGATACAGTTGTTTCGAAATGAATAAATTTGATTATTTTTGACCACATTTTTGAACGTTTTTTTTCGGTACCGGTTTTACAGCTTAAGAGCTTTGGAACTATCAAAAAATGGTTGTTTGAGGTTGGATTTCAATGAGTCATCACTTTCAGCTTATCGGAGAAAATTGTTTTGGACATTTCAGCGATCTACCCTTAGTTTTTCGTTTATTGAAAATTAAAAATGCTGGTATGAGACTTGACTTCCTTGATGATCCTTAACCGTTGTTGCCGATCATGTGCTTCTCTCCAATGCTTGATTTTAACTTTGTGGACATTATTGACAGTGTTTGCATACTTATCCACCACAAAAACTCAGTAATTCTTTGAATCATCAACGGTTTTGTCAGCTAACAATTTGATAATGACGTATTTTCAAGGAAACTGTGCAAAATTATTTTTTTCTTTTTCTCTTGCATAGTACATATCTCAAAAACGCGTAAATTTTAAATTTTGAAAAAAATAGGTCGAATAGTACTTTTTACAGGCAACAAAATGCTGTCAAAATTTTCAATATCCAATAACTAGTTAACGAGCTATTAGCAAATGAAAGTGTCCCATTTCTAAAAGAACTAAGCTTTATTTGTATTTAAATCCAGATTTTGAAAGCAATAAATATTGGCATAAAAATAGAAGATACACAAAACTTTTTGAAAAAAGATTTATTTTCAGATTTCGTTAACTTACAATTTTTTTTTATCATCATATCACACTAGCTTTAAAAGGAGAATGTCAGAAATGGCAGAAATAAGAAAAATTTATTGCATATTGCAAAAATTTTGAAAAGAGAAAAACTAAAAATGACAAAAATGACAAAAATGACTAAAATGACAAAAATGACAAAAATGACAAAAATGACAAAAATGACAAAAATGACAAAAATGACAAAAATGACAAAAATGACAAAAATGACAAAAATGACAAAAATGACAAAAATGACAAAAATGACAAAAATGACAAAAATGACAAAAATGACAAAAATGACAAAAATGACAAAAATGACAAAAATGACAAAAATGACAAAAATGACAAAAATGACAAAAATGACAAAAATGACAAAAATGACAAAAATGACAAAAATGACAAAAATGACAAAAATGACAAAAATGACAAAAATGACAAAAATGACAAAAATGACAAAAATGACAAAAATGACAAAAATGACAAAAATGACAAAAATGACAAAAATGACAAAAATGACAAAAATGACAAAAATGACAAAAATGACAAAAATGACAAAAATGACAAAAATGACAAAAATGACAAAAATGACAAAAATGACAAAAATGACAAAAATGACAAAAATGACAAAAATGACAAAAATGACAAAAATGACAAAAATGACAAAAATGACAAAAATGACAAAAATGACAAAAATGACAAAAATGACAAAAATGACAAAAATGACAAAAATGACAAAAATGACAAAAATGACAAAAATGACAAAAATGACAAAAATGACAAAAATGACAAAAATGACAAAAATGACAAAAATGACAAAAATGACAAAAATGACAAAAATGACAAAAATGACAAAAATGACAAAAATGACAAAAATGACAAAAATGACAAAAATGACAAAAATGACAAAAATGACAAAAATGACAAAAATGACAAAAATGACAAAAATGACAAAAATGACAAAAATGACAAAAATGACAAAAATGACAAAAATGACAAAAATGACAAAAATGACAAAAATGACAAAAATGACATTCAGGGGTTGAAAATCGAGTCGCTAGCTAGATGCCCGAATCGATCAAAACGCAAACCATTCCGAATCATGCTTGAGCTGAATGATTCCATTTTGTAACATTATGGAATGGAATGGATTGCCAAACAAATTATCCCGAGCCATCGCGTGGACGAATGAAATTATTTCGACCTAATTGATATCAACCAAGTTCAATGCGGAGGCCAGTGAAAATGAAAGGTATTCATAACTTGTTGTAGCGAATTGATATTACTAACCAATAATTGGTTGCACTAAACCTCCACATTATGGATATCGGGTATAAGGGCTCAACGGGTGGAAATCAAATTTTACTTTCCGACGCCATCTTGAAATCCAAGATGGCGGCTTCCGCTCAGCTTAAAAATGCTGTAAATGACTGAAAATCGAATGAACCACCCACAATATGGGTATCAGGTGAAAGGGCTCAGCGAGTAGAAATCGAATTTCCTCATCCGACGCCATCTTGAAATCCAAGATGGCGGCTTCCGCTCAACTTAAAAATGCTGTAAATGACTGAAAATCGAATGAACCACCCACAATATGGGTATCAGGAGAAAGGGCTCAGCGAGTAGAAGTCGAATATCTTCATCTGACGCCATCTTGAAATCCAAGATGGCGGCTTCCTCTCAACTTAAAAATGCTGTAAATGACTGAAAATCGAATGAACCACCCACAATATGGGTATCAGGTGAAAGGGCTCAGCGAGTAGAAGTCGAATATCTTTATCCGACGCCATCTTGAAATCCAAGATGGCGGCTTCCTCTCAACTTAAAAATGCTCTAAATGACTGAAAATCGAATGAACCACCCACAATATGGGTATCAGGTGAAAGGGCTTAGCGAGTAGAAGTCGAATTTCGTCATCCGACGCCATCTTGAAATCCAAGATGGCGGCTTCCGCTCAACTTAAAAATGCTGTAAATGATTGAAAATCGAATGAACCACCCACAATATGGGTATCAGGTGAAAGGGCTCAGTGAGTAGAAGTCGATTTTCGTCATCCGACGCCATCTTTAAAACCAAGATGGCTGCTTCATTTTAACTTAATAAATTACTGAAAATCAATTGAACAACCCACAATATGGGTATCAGGTGAAAGGGCTCAGCGAGTAGAAGTCGAATTTCGTCATCCGACGCCATCTTGAAATCCAAGATGGCGACTTCTGCTCAACTTAACAAATAACGGAAAATCAATTGAACCACCCACAATATGGGTATTATGTGAAAGGACTCAGCGAGTAGAAGTCGAATTTCGTCATCCGACGCCATCTTGAAATCCAAGATGGCGGCTTCCGCTCAACTTAAAAATGCTGTAAATAACTGGAAATCGAATGAACCACCCACAATATGGGTATCAGGTGAAAGGGCTCAGCGAGTAGAAGTCGAATATTTTCATCGGACGCCATCTTGAAATCCAAGATGGCGGCTTCCGCTCAACTTAAAAATGCTGTAAATGACTGAAAATCGAATGAACCATCCACAATATGGGTATCAGGTAAAAGGGCTCAGCGAGTAGAAATTGAATATCTTCATCCGACGCCATCTTTAAATCCAAGATGGCGGCTTCCTCTCAACTTAAAAATGCTCTAAATGACTGAAAATCGAATGAACCACCCACAATATGAGTATCAGGTGAAAGGGCTCAGGGAGTAGAAGTCGAATTTCCTCATCCGACGCCATCTTGAAATCCAAGATGGCGGCTTCCGCTCAACTTAAAAATGCTGTAAATGATTGAAAATCGAATGAACCATCCACAATATGGGTATCAGGTGAAAGGGTTCAGCGAGTAGAAGTCGAATTTCGTCATCCGACGCCATCTTGAAATCCTTTCGCTTTCGCTTAACTTAATAAATCACTGAAAATCAATTGAACAACCCACAATATGGGTATCAGGTGAAAGGGCTCAGCGAGTAGAAGTAGAACTTCGTCATCCGACACCATCTTGAAATCCAAGATGGCGGCTTCCGCTTAACTTAATAAATTACTGAAAATGAATTGAACCACCCACAATATGGGTATCAGGTGAAAGGGCTCAGCGCCCAGAATCTCAAGCCATCTGTCGCTGCATCGTGAAACCATTGAGCTTCATCAATAAAATTAAACAAATGATAATAAACAAGCCAAATGAAAACTGTCTTGATTGAACCACCTTATAGTATTGGAAAATCAATCTATAATATTTTTACTTTGGTCTTCGCCTAAAATGTGAAATTGTTTATTTTTATTTATTGTATTATAGATCAATGTTAGACAATCAATTGGCTGTTGATTGATTTTGATTTACAAAAATATACAACCCTATCGTGCCGTTTGTGAGTTGGGACCAATTTATTGTGGGATACTCTATATTTTGAAATTAATCCGTCTTCATTGCAGTGTGGAGATTATAATGTTCGTAATAAACAATTAGTTGGGTTTTGAATTATTCATGGTTAATATTTAAACAAATAGTTAACTACAAAAAAAAATACAAAAGTAAATAAGCCACCATGAAAAACTTAACTTCTAATTTTAAAAGCTGTGATGGCTGTTTGGTTTGGTGGCAAAATTTATAACAAACCCCAAAATTCAATGCTTTTCAATACCATCAATACAAATTCAAAAAGGTACTAGAACATTGCTATCTTGATGCTAACAAAGGTTAATTTTTGTTCTTGCCATTGATGGGGGTTTGAGTGAATTCGTTTATTTGTTTTGATTTGGATGTGGAAGCGCGCGAAGAATTCACGCTCAAGAATTGAATTAAAATTTAGCCAAAAAAAAGGAAAATCGTGTAAAAAGTAAAACGGTTAGGGTAACGATAGATCGAGATGTACAACAGAAGCAGAGGATGGATTTCAAAATGGCGTTGCACGGAGAAATTAGACTTCTACTCGTTGAACCCTTTCACCCAATACCCATATTGTGTGGGTTTCATACATTTTTCAGTCATTTACAGCACTTTGAAGTT
Source organism: Uranotaenia lowii (assembly GCF_029784155.1). NCBI lineage: Eukaryota > Metazoa > Arthropoda > Insecta > Diptera > Culicidae > Uranotaenia > Uranotaenia lowii. The sequence goes on from NC_073692.1 coordinate 222,182,886, forward strand.
AAACGGAAGCCGCCATCTTGGATTTCAAGATGGCGTCGGATGACGATATTCGACTTCTACGCGTTAATCCCTTTTCCCCAATACCCATATTGTGCGGGTTTCATACATTTTCCAGTCATTTACAGCATTTTTAAGTTAACGGAAACCGCCATCTTGGATTTCAAGATGGCGTCGGATAACGATATTCGACTTCTACGCGTTGAGCCCTTTTCCCCAATACCCATATTGTGTGGGTTTCATACATTTTTCAGACATTTACAGCATTTTGAACTTAAACGGAAGCCGCCATCTTGGATTTCAAGATGGCGTCGGATGACGATATTCGACTTCTACGCGTTGAGCCCTTTACCCCAATACCCATATTGTGTGGGTTTCATACATTTTTTAGTCATTTACAGCACTTTGAACTTAAACGGAAGCCGCCATCTTGGATTTTAAGATGGCGTCAGATGACGATAATCGACTTCTACGCGTTGAGCCCTTTTCCCCAATACCCATATTGTGTGGGTTTCATACATTTTTCAGACATTTACAGCACTTTGAAGTTAAACGGAAGCCGCCATCTTGGATTTCAAGATGGCGTCGGATGACGATATTCGACTTCTACGCGTTAATCCCTTTTCCCCAATACCCATATTGTGCGGGTTTCATACATTTTCCAGTCATTTACAGCATTTTTAAGTTAACGGAAACCGCCATCTTGGATTTCAAGATGGCGTCGGATAACGATATTCGACTTCTACGCGTTGAGCCCTTTTCCCCAATACCCATATTGTGTGGGTTTCATACATTTTTCAGACATTTACAGCATTTTGAACTTAAACGGAAGCCGCCATCTTGGATTTCAAGATGGCGTCGGATGACGATATTCGACTTCTACGCGTTGAGCCCTTTTCCCCAATACCCATATTGTGTGGGTTTCATACATTTTTCAGACCTTTACAGCATTTTGAACTTAAACGGAAGCCGCCATCTTGGATTTCAAGATGGCGTCGGATGACGATATTCGACTTCTACGCGTTAATCCCTTTTCCCCAATACCCATATTGTGTGTGTTTCATACATTTTTCAGTCATTTACTGCAATTTTTAGTTAAGCAGAAACTGCCATCCCCAGCCATCTCCATTTGAGAAAGAATAAAATTGAAATGACCATGCATCATTCAATTTTGTAACATAAACGAATGACGCCGATTCGAAGAAAAGTTCGATCCTGACGAAAACCAAACAGAATGCCTTGGACACATTCCACGCGCTTGTACCGCTCAAAAGTGATTTTTATCTGTTTGCGAATCAAAAAATCTCAAAAATGTCTATAATTTTGATAATTCAAATCTCACAAAACCAACAGAAAAAAGAGAAAAAAGTTTTGTTACACATGTTTTAGATGATTTTGAAAATCAGTTTTTTTGCTGAAAAAAGTGGTGTTTTTGACAACTTTTACAAAATCAATAATTTAAATATATGGATGATTCATTTTTGGAAATATTTTTAGTATGTTCAGAAGCCAAAAAACACGGCTTCATTTTGTAGAAAAAAGAATTTGTTTGTATCCAATGTAGTTGGTTTGAAAAGCGAACAAAAACAGTCGCAAATGAGTGAATTCACGTCACAAAAAAAAGAGAAGTTTTTAACTTTACGAGAAAACTCTGACTTTTTTTAAATAAAAAAGTGAGATTTTCTTTGGAAATGATAAGACAGTTCTAAAACTCTAAAATTTATAGAAATCGATTGAAATCTAGCTGAGTTACAACAGCGCGAATGAGTGAATTCACGTCACAAAATATGTTTTTTGTTAAATTTTATACGAAAAATGTGCTCTGAAAGCTGTTTTGACCCTCCAGATGGTCGGATTTTTACAAATCGAGCATAATTTAGTTGATTTTTTTTAATAAGTTCATTATTTTGAATTAAAAATACAAAAAGATTGAAAAAAAAATAATTTTTTTTTTGGTGAATCTTTAAATGAAGACAGTAGTAATTTTAACATATGATCCCTCAATATGTTGCTATTTAAGTGCTAATCAAAATAAGGAAAAAGTTAGGTGCAGATACTGAAAATTAATGATTGTTAAAGTCGGAACAACAGAATATCGATTTTGAAAGTGTACATAAAATTTGAAGGCTCCAAAGAATGGTTCAGTATAACCACAGTATAACTTTATATTCGTGACGTGAATTCAGTCAACTACCCTGTTCTGTTTGAACTGAGTGAATTCACGTCACAACTTCAAATAAGCATAACTTCGTTCGTTGTTGTTCAATCGAAAAGCTACGAACATCAAATTGTGGGTAATCGTTTTCTTTACAACTCATTTGAAGACACCAATATTCTATTTCCACAGAGAGAACAGGAAATCAAAGATGTATGTACTAAAGTCGGAAATGGGTAATTCTAGCGTGAATTCACGTCACAAAAGTAATTAATCACAACAAAAACAACTTAAATTTTAAAATGACCAAATTATATTCATTTTGAAGGAAATTCAATTTGCGACCGTTTGCCACATTTTTTTTCATTTTCAAGTAAATTGGTTGACTTCTAGAATGATAACAGTGCAGAAAAGTCCGGAAAAGCGATTTCACGTCACGGTGGAATGTGTCCTTGGAGCTTCTCCTATGTCTGAATATTCCACTGCGCGCTGGTTTGAAAGTAGGCAACACAGATAACACAGAAGCATGTTGTTCACAGAGCAGATCGAAGCACGTTCATTTCTGTAGGGCTTCACTAAGGGGGTGAACGTGAATTTTGATTCATTTTTCAAACCCTGCAAAAATGACAAAAATGACAAAAATGACAAAAATGACAAAAATTACAAAAATTACAAAAATTTTAAAAAATTCAAAAATTTAAAAAATTACAAAAATTACAAAAATTAAAAAATTACAAAAATTAAAAAAATTACAAAAATTACAAAAATTACAAAAATTACAAAAATTACAAAAATTACAAAAATTAAAAAAATTACAAAAATTACAAAAATTACAAAAATTACAAAAATTACAAAAATTACAAAAATTACAAAAATTACAAAAATTACAAAAATTACAAAAATTACAAAAATTACAAAAATTACAAAAATTACAAAAATTACAAAAATTACAAAAATTACAAAAATTACAAAAATTACAAAAATTACAAAAATTACAAAAATTACAAAAATTACAAAAATTACAAAAATTACAAAAATTACAAAAATTACAAAAATTACAAAAATTACAAAAATTACAAAAATTACAAAAATTACAAAAATTACAAAAATTACAAAAATTACAAAAATTACAAAAATTACAAAAATTACAAAAATTACAAAAATTACAAAAATTACAAAAATTACAAAAATTACAAAAATTACAAAAATATCAAAAATTACAAAAATATCAAAAATATCAAAAATTACAAAAATTACAAAAATTACAAAAATTACAAAAATTACAAAAATTACAAAAATTACAAAAATTACAAAAATTACAAAAATTACAAAAATTACAAAAATTACAAAAATTACAAAAATTACAAAAATTACAAAAATTACAAAAATTACAAAAATTACAAAAATTACAAAAATTACAAAAATTACAAAAATTACAAAAATTACAAAAATTACAAAAATTACAAAAATTACAAAAATTACAAAAATTACAAAAATTACAAAAATTTCAAAAATTACAAAAATTACAAAAATTACAAAAATTACAAAAATTACAAAAATTACAAAAATTACAAAAATTACAAAAATTACAAAAATTACAAAAATTACTAAAATTACAAAAATTACAAAAATTACAAAAATTACAAAAATTACAAAAATTACAAAAATTACAAAAATTACAAAAATTACAAAAATTACAAAAATTACATAAATTACAAAAATTACAAAAATTACAAAAATTACAAGAATTACAAAAATTACAAAAATTACAAAAATTACAAAAATTACAAAAATTACAAAAATTACAAGAATTACAAAAATTACAAAAATTACAAAAATTACAAAAATTACAAAAATTACAAAAATTACAAAAATTACAAAAATTACAAAAATTACAAAAATTACAAAAATTACAAAAATTACAAAAATGACAAAAATTAAAAAATTACAAAAATTACAAAAATTACAAAAATTACAAAAATTACAAAAATTACAAAAATTGCAAAAATTACAAAAATTACAAAAATTACAAAAATAACAAAAATTACCAAAATAACAAAAAAATTCAAAAATTTCTAAAATTTCGAAAATTACAAAAATTACAAAAATTACAAAAATTACAAAAATTACAAAAATTACAAAAATGACAAAAATTACAAAAATTACAAAAATTACAAAAATTACAAAAATTACAAAAATTACAAAAATTACAAAAATTACAAAAATTACAAAAATTACCAAAATTACAAAAATTACAAAAATTACAAAAATTACAAAAATTACAAAAATTACAAAAATTACAAAAATTACAAAAATTACAAAAATTACAAAAATTACAAAAGTTACAAAAATTACAAAAATTACAAAAATTACAAAAATTACAAAAATTACAAAAATTACAAAAATTACAAAAATTACAAAAATTACAAAAATTACAAAAATTACAAAAATTACAAAAATTACAAAAATGACAAAAATTACAAAAATTACAAAAATTACAAAAATTACAAAAATTACAAAAATTACAAAAATTACAAAAATTACAAAAATTACAAAAATTACAAAAATTACAAAAATTATAAAAATTACAAAAATTACAAAAATTACAAAAAAAACAAAAATTACAAAAATTACAAAAATTACAAAAATTACAAAAATTACAAAAATTACAAAAATTACAAAAATTACAAAAATTACAAAAATTACAAAAATTACAAAAATTACAAAAATTACAAAAATTACAAAAATTACAAAAATTACAAAAATTACAAAAATTACAAAAATTACAAAAATTACAAAAATTACAAAAATTACAAAAATTACAAAAATTACAAAAATTACAAAAATTACAAAAATTACAAAAATTACAATAATTACAAAAATTACAAAAATTACAAAAATTACAAAAATGACAAAAATTACAAAAATTTCAAAAATTACAAATATTACAAAAATTACAAAAATTACATAAATTACAAAAATTACATAAATTACAAAAATAACAAAAATTTCAAAAATTACAAAAATTACAAAAATTACAAAAATTACAAAAATTACAAAAATTACAAAAATTACAAAAATTACAAAAATTACAAAAATTACAAAATTTACAAAAATTACAAAAATTACAAAAATTACAAAAATTACAAAAATTACAAAAATTACAAAAATTACAAAAATTACAAAAATTACAAAAATTACAAAAATTACAAAAATTACAAAAATTACAAAAATTACAAAAGTTACAAAAATAACAAAAATTACAAAAATTACAAAAATTACAAAAATTACAAAAATTACAAAAATTACAAAAATTACAAAAATTACAAAAATTACAAAAATTACAAAAATTACAAAAATTACAAAAATTACAAAAATTACAAAAATTACCAAACATACAAAAAAATTCAAAAATTTCAAAAATTTCAAAAATTTCAAAAATTACAAAAATAACAAAAATTACAAAAATTACAAAAATTTGAAAAAATACAAAAATTACAAAAAAAAACAAAAATTACAAAAGTTACAAAAGTTACAAAATGACATCATAGTTTTGAGTTTTGAAATTGTCGAACAAAATACAATTTTCATTAATGTTCACAATTTGAAAAACTAAAAAAAATGATATTTTTTTTATTTCTGTTCCATTTTTATTATTTTTTACTTGAAGGTCTTGTTTCGTTTTCACTATAATGTTCTTAATATTATCTTAACTACGGGGGTGTATCATGCAGATTTTGTTTGTCTCTTTAAGAATCGATATATCTTTTAAAATATGTCATTTTCAACTGCAATGACAAAATTTTGCCAATGATCATCAACCCTGTTGAGGTGCAAAACTCAGAAATACCTCATACAAAATATGAATCTAAACATTCAAGGTTCGTTGGTAGCTGCAAAAAAAAGGTGTAAAAAATCTAACCAGAGGAAAAAATAAATTCCCATTTCTCTATGGGGGCAACCGTTTCAACCGTTCGTCTGCGCTTTTCATCCTCTCAAGTACGAAAGCTGTTGAATGGGTACATATTTGAGCTGAAGTGTGTCATAAGAGCAACTATCCTGTCAGACTGTCTGCTGAATGCTGGAATGGTGGAATAAGCAGTGAAGGGTTTTAGTTGAATTGAAAGATGGTTTTTGGAAAATGAATTCCTACACTTGTTCTCAAGCGGGGCTGCAAAAAGGTTTCAAGAAGTTTATCGTTTAACACAAAATGGTGGCACTTTTTTCGGGAGGTAGTTGAGAGATAATGAAAAATAAACGACGTTCACCTGTTATAGTGTTGTTGTTTTTTAAGTAAGTTTCTTATTTGATATCACAAATGGTTTTCTGAGTTTAATAAATTTTCTTTATTCTACTAGAAATTGTTTTCTTCCACCTGGTGATTTCCTTAAGATCTTTCTCCATTATCAATTTTGTACAGAATTACATTCAACTCGTTCCAGACCATATTCCAGAACTGTATATTTCTTCTGTTAACCATAAATTAAGTCCCCCGAAATTTCGCTATCCTTCATTCGAATCATGATCACCCGTCACGATAAGAGTGATTGCTGTTTTGTGCTCTCTCTCTGGTTGGCTAGCTGGTTCGCTTTTCATCTTCTGCGGAGTTTCCGGGAATATTTTTCTCCGGCGGCAAATGCGGAACCGTTGTTTGAAAAATGGATCCGGCCGGCTGCCTGGCCTGCAACTTTGATTTATGAAGCTGGTGAACGAGACAAGATTAAAAGATTTCATAATTAAGTCAGTAATAGACGGCACAATACAACCGGATAAGGACCAGATGTCTGGAACGCAAAACTCCGGCAGATAAGTATCAGCGGCAAGTTCTAGAATGTGGAAAAGGATATCGAGCCGGAAAACCGGCTGCTCGATAATCTTCGAGTTAATTTGTTTCTATGAAATGAAAGTTCCTCGAAAGGTCAACATTCAATTATTGAATTGAACGTATCCGGCTGGCTGACATTTTTTTTATTCATTAATCCAGATAATTATTATTACAATTTATCAAATGTGACAGGCGTCAGAATACACCTCCTTGAGTCAATGATACATACTCAATGGCAAACATACTATTATGTGTGTATGTCAGATGTTCAGTCCCGGTGGATGCTTTGGTCGCATGCTGACTGCCCCAGTAACAATTTTAGCTTTATTATGGTCAGCAAAATATCGTTTGGACTATAGCTTTAATCTTCATAAAAAGCTAAAGCGCGTTCCTGAACTCTAATAAAGCCAAAATCAGGCTATTTGGCCCTATCCTAGAAACGTCATCAATGTTGGTCACCAAAGCTTTTAAAAAGCTATTATTAAACATGTTAGCAAAATTTGTTTTTTTTTATTCGGTGAGTTCTCGCAGTTTTTTTTTTATTTTTTCCAGCAACCATGATGGTTGATGAATGATGATTGCATTATTGAGATATGATCTGGTAAAATTAATAGCCAAAACAACAATGTTTTAACCATTTTATGAGCATCTTTTCTACTGCCAGTCAAGATTTTAGGTAAACTGAAATAGTATCTCAAAATAAATGCGCCCCGTCAAATCTGATGGTCAGTCATGATGGAATTGATTGAAAATAGGTCTGAAAAAATATTTTCCAATGCTTGCATTGTGAATCCATCAACATGGTGTCATTTTGTGCCCTTCGATTTCGCAACCAACCAATCAATGCTTAATAGCCTATTTATGGTCAGAAAAATGGCTAATTAGTTTTATTGTGGTTGAATGATGACCCCAAAAGAAGCTACGATTTGACGTTTCTCTCGCAAGCCAACCAATTACACGCTTAGGATGAGTTTCTCATTTCTGAGTTGTTAATCACAAGAACAGTAAATGAGGACAGACTTTTTGAATGAAAAGGGATGGGTTGTGGTTGCTATTATATTCTTTATTCTAATTCTTATTGCGGTGAGTATAATGTCGGTGAGTTTCGTAATTTCCTAATTCCTTAACAGCATTTAATGTATCAATATTCCATATATACTTCCCAAATGACGTAAATTCATATTTAGGTCTTTACATATTCAAAATATTATATGAAGCGTTTGGTAGGGACCTCCACGCTTCATTCCGCCCCTGTATCCTGTATCTATCGCGGTTTTCATCACATGGTTGGCCTGGCCGTAGTAATATCTGCAATGCATAGTAGTATGTAACAGGTAATACGCTGAAAAGAAAAATGAAAGATGCAAGTCTTCCATTTTCCAGGATGCCTACATGTTTTGGCCATGTTGATGTGAGAAGAAGAAGAAGAAGAAGAAAAGGGATGGGTTGTGGTTGTGAATGACCCGTGGAATAAATCATGAGTTGAAGTCGAATTTTGTTGTCTTACGCCATCTGGAAATCCAAGATGGCGGCTTTTGCTAAACTGTAAAATGTTGTAAATGACTTAAAATCGCATGAAACTCCAACAATATTGGTAAGGACTAAACGAGTAGAAGTCGAATTTCGCTATCAGACGCCATCTTGAAATCCAAGATGGCGGCATCCGCTCAACTTTTAATGCTGTAAATGACAAAAAGTCGCATTAAACCAGCACTTCACGGGTATTGGGTGAAAAGGCTAAACTAGAAGAAGTCAAATTTTGCTATCTGACGCCATCATCAATCCAAGATGGTGGCTTTCGCTATTCTTTTCAAAGCAGTAAATAACTGAAAAAGGCTAGTCGAATTTCGTTGTCTGACGCCATCTTGAAAGCCAAGATGGCGGCTGCCGCTCAACTTAAAAAATACTTTAAATGTCTGATAATCGCATAAAACCCCCACAATATGGGTAAGTCCAATTTAGCTATCAGACGCCATCTTGAATTCGAAGATTGCGGCTTCCGCTGAACTTTAAAATGCTGTAAAAGACTAGATATGGGTATTGGGTAAAGGGCTAAACCAAGAGAAACCGAATTTCGATACCAGAATTCATTTTGAAATACAATATGGCCGCTTCCGCTTAACTGTAAAATACTGTTAATCGCTAAAAATCGCATGAAACACCCACAATATTTTTGTTGGGTTCAAGGGCAAAACCAGTAAAAGTTGAATTCCTCTTTCTTACTTTAACTTGAAATTCCAGATGGCGGCTTCCAATGAACTGTTAATGACTAAAATCGCTGGAAAGCTTTACAGTAATGGTATTGGGTGAAAGTGCTAAACTAGAAGAACCAGCCCCTGTTTGTTTTTGCAAAAACGCTCGAACTATTGGTGTTGCCAAAACAGAATGTTGCCAAAATCGAACGATTTTTTTTCTCAACTTTGTTTTCAATTAATACTATATTTAAATTACTATTTTTGGTTTTTAGACAATTTCCGATCATTTAAATAACTTTCATTTTTTTTTTATTATGATTCTGATGCATTTAGCACTTTTCTTGTTCGGTTTATAGTTTTTGTTTTTTTTTTTTGCTATTTTTGCTATTTATGTCATTCTATTATGCCTATCATGCTATTATGTCTAAATTGTATTGGTCTTATTCTAGCGTAAACTACAAGGTTATGTTGCTTCTGTTAACCCCCCCAATATATTTTGGGGGTTTCATGCTATTTTCATTCATTTACAGCATTTTTAAGTTGAGCTGAATGGCATAGGCGAACCAGCCTGCAGCTAAAAAACCTCTTAAATAAAGACAAAAAAAAAGTTGAGCTGAAGCCACATTCTTGGATTTCAAGATAGCGTCAGAATGCGAATATCAACTTCTTATAGCTTATCCCAATTAACAAATACCCATATTTGGAGGTTTCATGCGATATTCAATGATTTATAGCATTTTTGAAGTTTATCGAAAGCCACCATCTTGGATTTCAAGTCAAGTCCATTGTAGGGTAAGCATGGCGAAAGTAAAGTTTTTTTTTTAACAAAGATACAATGTTCTACTCGGAGAGAAAATTATAGTTTTTATTTTAAGAATTTCCCTCTTACATTCAGCTCTCGTCGCGTGCGGTTGTGTTTTCCCGGGGCTACGCATATGTGAGTATAGTTTGGGCACAGGTTTGAGTTCTTTAGATTAGGTGTGTTCAACAGAACTCAATCGAAATCAATTGAAATGGATTGACAGTTGATCAGATGTTTTTCCAATTGATTTCGATCGATTTCTATCAGGCTGCTGAATGAACAGCCAGACACTAATACTAACGCGCTGTGTTTATTGTCATTATTATTCGGCTGTGCACTTTTAAAAAAGCATAATCGTAATCGTCTTTAGATACTTCTATTTTTGTGTCAACATTTTTTCAATATCGACGGACGGAAACAATCCTGATGTGTTCGAGAGACAAAGAACGGCCATCCTGAAGTTGGAAGCAGGAACCGGCTTCGATAATGTGCCGGGTCTACACCTTATGCGACAAAACTGATTCCCACAGCTGCAAGATCTGTATAAACCGGCAGCTCGAGTTCAAGTTCTTCAAGAAAAAGTTCCTCATATACCAATGTCGCTGACAAACCAACAACCCTCTTATATGTTAACAACAATGCCCGTAAACACACGGTAATAAGAAACGGCTCTGATTATATACCTGGCGTTTCATTTTAATTTTTTTGGTAGCCATTGGTGACATTTTTGGTGCTGATAGGATAGAATGAGAAAGGATAAAAATCCATTTCGAATTTGAATTTTATTGTTTTATTTAAATTTAAGAGCACTATTTACATAATTATTTAATATTCCATTAATCAATCTGCTTGAGGAGTACCTCATTTTATGTATCTGTAATTTTATTTATATTTTTTTTTAATAAACTTCATAAAACTTATTTTCTAAAGTAGTTTTTAAGTACACTGAAAGATGCCCTACTTAATGCATCACTAACAAAGCACCTCTGCATGGGACAGCACAGCGACGCCACATCGACCGACATCTCTTTCAGCACCACGGACCAGCACGACTAGCACAGCACCACCGACTCAGAAACCTGGCACAGCAATACCGACTCATCATGACTGGCACAGCACCACAGACCCAGCATGTCTGACACCACCAGACCAGCGCGTCTAGCACAGCACCACCAACTCAGAATACCTGGCACAGCAATACCGACTCAGAATTACTGGTACAACACCACCGATCCAGCATGGCTGACATAGCACCACGACTAGCACTGCACCACCGACTCAGCACACGACAGAAAACACCGCACCAAATGACATCACTTTCATTTCTTCTAATAATTTTTTCACAACCAACCAAATCAGCTGTTTTTGACAGAAAACAACTGCATTTGTGTTAGTGTAATAGAAATCGATAGAAACGAATCCTGCCTCCGAGCTTGATCGTTTTCGATTGGTTTCGATCGATTTCGATTGGCTTCAATGAACGTCAATTGGATTAGTTTCGACCAAAACATTGGCTGAGTGAACAACAATTTACCAATCGAAATCGATTGAAACCGATTTCAATTGCCTGTTGAACACGCTTATTGTGTACCTCGAGAAAAAAGATAGATTTGGCTTCGAAGTAGTGTTGTGCTTTTATCATCCCATTCCGATAAGTATTTTCATTGAAATGGTGGTTCCAGTAAAAAAAAAACAGATTTTCTTAGAAATCCTCTAGAAAAGTGCTCAATAGAATTCGTGCAGTTTTCTGCTTTTGGGTTCAAAATCAGGGTGAAATTTGAAGGGGCTCTCACGGTGAAGAATTGAATGGTTGTTGCGCGCTTATAATTTTTGTCCCAATGATTTAGTTTAAATTAATGCAAAATTGTGCTCTTAAAAAAAATAATTACAGTGGACGCGTCAGGTTGATGGTGAAGAAAAATCGACTCCCCCTTTCGTGTGGTTGCCATAGCGACGGCGGTGGATGTTTGGCTTGCTGCGATCGAATATGTTGGTCGCTTTCCGATTTGTGGTACTGTTGAAAATTTCATTGATTATACTGGCGGAACGAGAAGTTTCTTCAATTCAATTTTGCTAGTCCATGCGTAGCATAATCATATGCTTATTTTTAACACGAAGCGAAGATGATATTCAGGATTAAATTTGAAATCGGTGAGGAAAGAAACAGCTATAAATTTAAAATGAAAAGGGAAAGCAAATGCATTGGGCGCTGTCTCAAAGAGAAAAAAAATGCTGATGGGGTAGGAAGAGGGGAGGAAAAAAGAGTGGGGATGAAAATTAAATCGGGATAGTCTGGAAAATACAAAATATCCAATATAGACTAACGTGTAGATTCCTCGAAGTTTAGTTTTCCTTTACCGGCATAAGAAGCTTCCCGAGAATGGTGGTTTTGTCGCGATGCTCGTTGTTTTGTCAGTGAAAAATGCGATAAAACAAGATATTTATTGTTCATTTACAACAATTACCTAAGAAAGGTAATTGCAATTGCGAAATATCAAAATAATAAGAATAGTTTTATAAATTGAAATTTTTCCCAGTTACCGTCGACAGTTTCGCGATTCGGATGTTCTGTAGAACGAGTGTGTTCCTGCTGGTTTTTATGGTGTTAACGATAATCAAACGTAGAGAATTTGAAGTACGTTTGCCGAATTTTCAAAATAAATACCATTTTCTTCCCTTGATTTGTAAAAGTTGGACTACAATCGACTTTATTTGGCAGGACTATTGTTTTTGTTCATTGAACCTTTTGTATTATTGAATATATTTTATCTGATTTGTTGTTTTATTTTTTTATTTTGGATTAGGATTCATTCAATGGATTATACTGCAATTGTTCCAACGAAAGATTTGTTGATTGACATTATAAATTATAGCATTAAAGATTTTTTTAAATAAATGAATCAAATCAAATGTCTTTAAATGTTATTTTCACGACATTACATTTATAAATTGGTTTTTACTTCCCTTTATTCGTTGCTCATAGAAGGCTTGCCTTTAATTACGACTTTTAAAACGGATAGTTGGAAAGCACTTTTTGGAATCGGTTTCAATGTGCAGCGTAGGGAACAAGAAACTCGATTTCACGTTGTTGAAAAAAACAACAATTATTAGATTTCAGAAGTTTTTAAACATTGCTGATACTCATTGAAGATAAAAATCCCATCTTTACAGAATTGGCCTCAACAAAAGAAAATAGGAGTTTAGATAGGAAACTTAGGAATATTAGAAGTATAGGAGTAAAGGCTGTAGTGGCCACATCGCTTACCAAGGTGACAGTCCATGCCACATTTCCTTGACCACAATCATTCAGCGTGAGATTTGTGGAGGGATGGCGTACAGCCGGTCTCCGCAAAACAAATCATCACATGTGCTGCACTTCCTTTTCTTCTATCGACTACATGGACTTGGCCGGCGTCGTTATTGGTTCATCTTGAATAGTGAGATTCTCAAAACTGTACAGTGAGATTGTGATGCTTGTACCCAGCACCTTTTCATTTGGTTCATTGTGCAATGTTGATTCCCTCGAACCAATCACGGAGTGCAACCATTATGCCATTGGTCAGGAGGGGCCGTAGGTGGCCCGTAGTTGATAGCAAGCTCAAGCTCAAGCTCATGCCGCCATCTTGGATTTCAAGATGGCGTCAGATAACGAAATTCGACTTTTACCGGTTGATCTCTTTCAACTTATACCATATTGTAAGGGTTTTATGCGTTTTTCAGTCATTTACAGTATTTTCAAGTTTAGTGGTAGCCGCCATCTTGGAATTTAAGATGGCGACGGAGAACGAAATTCGACTTCTACTCTTTATCACTTTCACCTTATAACCATATTGTGAAGGTTTCATGATATTTACAGTAATTTACAGCTTTGAAAATAAAAGCAGAAGGCGCCATCTTGGATTAATGATGGCGTCAAGCAACTATTTTTTTTTCCTACTATTTGGGCCCTTTCACTCGATACTCATATTTTTAAGATATTCATACCACCATTTTTATATATATTTTTTTTCTTTTAACTCAAAACCAACACATATAACTTATCTAAAATGTGTAACATTGGGAGTTCCAATTCAAATATGTGCTATCTAACCTGAGCGTGTCCTGTTTTGACATCTTGCTCGAGAACTGTCACTGAGTTTTATGGTGGTTTAATAATCATGCACTGAGTGCTATTATAGAACATGCAAAAGAAAGCTTGAAGCAAACTTCTAAGTTTGTTTTATAACAGTTTACACAGAGCATTCATAACTTTTTCAAAACAACTAAAACACCATGTTTAATAAAAGCTTTATTAGCGTTTTCAAAACTATCTGAAAACAAATGGTCGAAACAAAAATATAAGCTTTTTGCATGGCCATAATTAAACCGTCATAAAATGAGCTGCTCAAAAAAAATCATAATTAAACCATTATAAAACTTCTCAATGCTAGTTGGTTTAATCTGTGTTACTTGTGTAGCGTGTAGTTGTCGGATGTGGAAAGTTTTGACCGTACTTTGTTTGGAATGTTTCCTCTATCAGTGCTGAAAATTTCATTACGATTCGTTATGTTTCAAAACAATTACACGTAATGGAAGCCGCGAGACGGAAATTAATTTTGGACACCCACGCCAAAAACCGACATAGTCGGATTCAAAATTCGCGAAATCGTTAAACATGGTCGAAACGACCGTGTGCAGGTTCTCAAACGTTTCCCTGAGATGCATACTATCGATCGGCAGGTTCATACTAGGCGTGTGTAGCTCTGAGGATCGGAAACTGGATTTTAAGGTGTTGAGTACGATCAAGGCAAACCCAGGGCAGTCGGACTATGACATCGCCAAGAAATTCAAAGCCGACCGGTGCATAATCAAAAGGATTCGTCTGCGCGAAGGAATACGATCTTATCGGGTCAGTAAGTAACCAAACCGGACATTGAAGAAGAATGTAGAAGCCAAAGGACGGGCCCGGAAGTTATACAACAAGGTTCTAACGAAGTACGACGTATGCATCCTCATGGATTACGAATCGTACGTGAAGATGGATTTTGGGCAGCTTCCTAGCCAAAAAAAATATGAAGGTGCAATGGTGCACTGAACTGGTCGGGGTGATGCCCCGACAAGTTCGAATTCGTTTTTGCTGATAAGTTTGCAAGAAAGTGTTTGATCTGGCAAGGTATTTGCAGCTGCGGCCGAAAAACACCCAGTTTTGGTGAAAACCAAGACCATGGACCTCGAAATGTACAAGGAAGAGTGCCTGAAAAACGTTATTTTTTTCCGTACATTAAAAGACTAGTAAAGCTTTCGCCAGATTTGGCAAGCTGCCGCTATAACTAAGAGGTATGTACAGTGGTATCGGGCCAACGGGTGGATTTTGTCGAAAAAGACATCAACCCACCTGCCCTCAATTCTGCCCTATCGAAAAACTTTTGGCAATTGTCAAGCAGAAGATGAAGAAGAATGGTAGGACGACTCAGGATGCAACAGAGATGAAGAGATTGTGGAACAAAACGGCCGCTGAGGTCAGCGAATAGGGTGTCCAAACTATGATGAGTGGTACTCGACGAAAAGTTCGAAAATTCGTCAAAACAACATCGGAATATTTTTTTTATTATTTTTCCTTGAAAGTGCAATAAAAACCCTACATTTTAAGTACAAAACATTTTTATTTCGTTTACATAGCTCCGAGATAGACTCTTTTTAATACGTCCAGATTTGTCGTGATTCATGCTTTAGTTTGGAAATACTGTAGTTTTTGAAGCATGATCGATCGTAGGAGGAGATTAGGAGAATAATGAAACCAGAAAAGAATAATTGTGATTGTTTTTACGAAAAATTACACAAATAATGGAGTGAAAGTAACAATAATGTGTGTATAAATATCTTTTAATAAAATCAACTTTGAAATAATGGGTCTACTGGTTTGAACAGGGCTTTTATCGTATCACATGCTGTCACCTTGTTTTTTACAAACACGTTTTTAAAGATTACTGACACCTTATCGGGATGACCTTTTACCGTTCGTTGTGTTGTAAAAGATTGCCAACCATCTCCCCGTCAAGAGTGATAAATCTGTAATCTTACCCCAACACACAAGGTTCACCGAGTAGGTATTCTCGTCCTCTGAAGTATGCATCCGGTAGCAGTGCTTCAAGGAGAACAAAGTTTGCACTAAGCTGAGTCTGTGTTTGTCAAGTTTTCAGACCAGAAACTCATATTTACTTTAAACATTAGTTGAAGTTGATTATTACAATATGTTAAAAAGTTGGAAAATATCTTTCAAAATTGTAAGAAAACTTTGAATCGACTCCGACCAAGAACAACTTCCATCTAACCATGATGACATGTGGGTACCAGACAGATCCGAAAATAGCTAGGTACTATTTACTATCCCCTATGAGTAAGTAGAGCAGGCAAAAAAAAAGAAGAGATAGTTCTGCACCAACCGGGATCAACTGCTGCAATCCGGGGATGAACGTGTTGAGCAAGATGAGAAAAAAGTCATCATTCACCCTTGACTTGAGGGTGAGTTATTGCACTTCCTCATGTCGTGCACCTGATGATATCATATTTCTTCATCATCACCTGGATAAATGTGCGTAAACTGTCAAAAGGGGTGGATTCTCCGAACAGTAATGGTTTATTCGAAGCACCCATTTGCAGAGTGGATTTATGACTTTTCATTGATTTTTCAAGTTTGATGACACCTTCCAACAAGACAAGGCCTTTTTCTAGATTCAATCGAAAGCTTAGGAAAAGTAAATGTCACATTATCCTCAAAATGGTTCTAACAAACAATTGCGGGGAAAATCCTAACCCGAATAACAATAGTCATAACAATTTCGCAATAAACTTCACGGAAACGTGTTATCGCCCGCGCCATGCTAACCTGCAATTTTATTCAGACCGCAGCAGCAGTGAAAGTGTTGTGGCGCGTTTTTGTCGATGTTATTTTATTAGTAGGTAAAGCATTCTTTTCGGGAACATTCAGATTCACTAAAGCTGGATCTATTCGGTATGAAGAGATATTCCGATTTTTTTTCTTGTGTTTGCTTCATTCGCATATCCCCATAATGGCGGGGCGCTTCGATAGAGCTGAGCTAACGAAAAGCAAACAACATTGTTCACAATATTCGCACGTTGCTTTCAGTTTCGGTTGGCGTACAACAGTACAATTCGGGTAAAATGGCAGTGGTGTGCTTGCAAATGTAGTGAATCATTTTTGGAGTGCTTCTGCAATAGATATATTCCAAGTTCTTTTCATTGGTGGAGGTTTTTACCCAACAGCTGTTAAGTGTGAACATTTGTCTTTTTATGTTACTAGTCTCGGTCGTGTAAATACCACCGTTTAGTTAGAGCCTCCGTTGGCATCTGTTTTTTTTGCGAAATAAAAATTAATACAATGGTTAGGGCAAATGTTCCTATACGCGCTTATTTTAATGGATATTCCACCCTTCGATTGAATTTATGAACAATAAATCAACTTTTCTTATCAATCAAGCTTTAAGTTAGTCCGCTTTGTTGGCATTACGGGATAGTATGAAAATATATAGTAAAACAAAAATGTAATATTACTTCTCTTCAAAAACGTTAAAAATCCAGCTGGTAGTTCCGCCTCTTCGTAGTCCAGAGCGGAAACGTGTTTGCAAATCCGGCGCTTGCAGATGTACGGCTAAGAGAACTAGAGGCCGTCTAGAGGCCGTCGACGGATCTGCCAAATCCTCAAGAAAGAAGTGGCACACCTTGGTATTTAGGTACCAGTACTAGGGTGTGAGGGTAAGGATCCAACACGCGTTCAGGGGATCATGTCCCTGAACTGTGGATGTGACTGGAGAGAGTACGATGGTCAACTTGTTTTGCGTTTCGGGACCTCCTAGACCTGACCCGCTAAATGAGCTGATGTGCAAAGTGGTGACTTTCACATATCATAAGTCAACACTTAGAGATGTGTCAGGCACAAGAGTTGTCAGGCGAGGCACAGGGTTGTGCCGGAGGTGTCAGGGATTCGGGAATTGATGAGCCCGAAACGTGTGTGCGACCTGATGAGTGCGATGACTTAAATACATAATAGAGAGTTCGGAGGAGTCTGAGTTTAACACGTGGTTCAGGAGTTCTTGCCCCCTGACTTGCATGTGCGACCAGAGAAAATGTCGTCGACATCTCGTTTTGTGTTTCTGGACTTTCTGGATAGGACAGGACAGAACTGGCATATGCGCTACAGCGAAATCGGCCACAAGTCGGTCAACTGTGTAAAGCCTGCTAAATGCCTTATCTGCGCTGGAGACCACGCTGCTGGAAATCCTAGGTAAATAAAAAGGGACAGGCGCGCCTAGGCGGTACCATCCCTGGCGCGAAGAGTATAGAGATCGTCCAACTCATCCTAAACCACTGCTATATAGCACACCAGTTGTTACGGCAGATGACAGTTGAGGAAAAGTTGGAAATCGCGCTAGTGGCAGACCCATATCGTAGAGCTTCGGGTGGCAGTACTTGGGTGACCGATGATGTAAAACTGGCCGCGATATGGGTAACAGGTAGTTTCCTCATACAAGAGGTGGTGGCGACCGAAAACGAAATCATGGTGATAGCCAAAGTAAACGGGGTCTACTTCTGTAACTGCTATGCTCCCCCAAGATGGTCCTTGGAGAGGTTTGGCACTATGGCGACTTAATCGCTTAGGCCGAGGAATGGGGTAGCCGTCTCACAAACCCCAGAGGTCAAATTATTTTAGAAGCCCTGGCAAGGCTGAATGCGGACCTGGCGAATTTAGGTAACACTACCACAGGAACGGGAGCGAGTCAACCATAGACGTCACTTCTGGTAGACCGGGGTTGGTGTGCGATTGGATGGTGAGTGAGGCCTAAACACATAGCAATCACTTCGCGATCCGATATTGGTTAGGTTCAAGTACGCGGACAGGTAGACGTGAGTCTAGCACAGGTTAACTCCTTTGGAAGACAACACAATTCGACCAGTACGTCTTCGTTGAAGCAACAGGGAGAGTAACCTGGACAACCTGTCCGCGGAAGAACTGACGAGGGTACTAGCTTGCGCTTGCTATGCTGCGATGACGAGAAGGGCCAAGCGTAAAGACACTAGGCCACCTGTCTACTGGTGGACAGAGGACGTCCGCAGTCTGAAATCGCTGAGCACAATTGAGCTGATTCAAGAATATTTGAAATTATTGAGAACTAGCTGACCCGGTGTGCATTGCTACACCTTGCAAAAAAATGTTATTTGTAAAAATTTATTCAAATTTAGATTTTTGTAAGCATTTTTTTTTAATAAAACCTCATCATGGTTTAGAACCAACAACTTTGAGAGCAGCAGCTGGAGTTCCGAAATGCAATTCAATGATGGTATATAAAGCATGGATCACGATGAATCTGGACGCACTGTTTATTATACTATTGCGCTCCTAGTTGTTGCATCTGGAATGTTTTGACAGTACTTTGTTCGGAAATGTTTCCTCTATCAGTGCTGATAATTTCATTGCGATTCGTTTTGTTCCAAAAAAGTTACATGTGATGGAAGCCTCGAGACGAAAATAAATTTTGGACACCAACGTGGCTTAAAAGTTCGACGTTTGCCCTTGCCCCACCGTGTAAGTTGACAGGAAGGAATATTGTTTTTAACACTTTAAATGTATACTCAAAATTTCTCATGAAATTTTGCTTCCAGTTGAATATCAGTTCTAAAGTCTCACTTCTCAAAAAAGAAGCGGATCAAAAGTCTCTTTTATGCAGCCATGTGCCACAAAAAGACTTTTCATGTTAAGTACGTACTTGAATTGGTATGTAAGCAAAAAATACGATGTTTTTTTCAGAATTATTTAAGATAAAAAGCTCCTATTTTCATTTCTAAATTCGTTTCAGTTGTGTATTTGGGCCGAAGTAACAATTTTTAGAAGAAAACATATTTTTTTATTTTTTTGTAACAGAAAAGTTGAAAGTTTGAACATGCTCTAGTGTTCCTTGAATGAAAATTCTTTCGGAAAATGAATTCCCTCACTTTTGGTCCATAAAAAATAGTTTATTTCACTGATACCTTTCACTTATGAACACGTCAGTCCTATCTTATCTAATTGAAAGAAAAGGCTCTTGATCAGTTCATGTGTCGGATCGGATTTTTTGATCTTCTTTTTCAGTTAAATACATTTTTACATGTTTAACAAAATGTTCACGATCTATCTCTGTAGAAACATCTTATTCATATTTCTGTTCTGTTGATTCAAAAATAACCTTGTAGGCAAAATGGGTTAAAAAGTTGTATGTAAATTCTTTACTTTCTGTATTTTTTTTTATTGTACGCAAAGTGTCATACCATTATTTCATTAGCATCAGAACTAAATTTATACTTTTTAGACAATAAATGCTACCTACATTTACACGAATTATTTTGCGAATCTTTCAATTGGATCTGATTCGATTGATAAAATACCAATCCGTGTCACATGTAGGCGTCATTTATTTCCACGTGCTGTTTACAATTTAGCAAGAAAAACATATCTAGGATGCATATCGCCCCCACGAGTATAAGAAATACATATAGGTACTTGGTTGAGAAACAGGCACCTAATTGGGGTAGAAGCACTAGTTATTGAACAGGTACCAGATATTGAACACTAGTAAAACATTTACCAATTAAAACAATAATATACAGTAGAAAAATTAATCAAAATTCGTTATGCCGCTGTTGAAGCATTTTCTACCTCTGTTCAAATTTTCATCAAGAATCTCGGACTCTTAAAGCCACAATCCTCGAAACTTGAATATGTGTTCAAATTTTGGGTTGGTTTTTCGACTGGATGAAGAAAACAGCCTATTTTTGATTGGAGGAAAAGTTGGATAAAAGACAAATAAACGTCTAAGATAATGATATGAGTGTTTTCAACTAAGTCTTTTTGAATGATTTCTGGACGAGTGGCAGCCTTTATTATCCTTATTTTCTTAAAATTTAACAAATTAATGTGTTCAATCTTTGGATCACAGAAAACGCCAATGTTTCAATTATTGAACGTTCAATCTTGCAGTACTCGTTTCGTAAAGGAATGCATGTACCATTTATTGAACAAACATCGGTTGGTGTTTGGAAATATAAACAAACTGTTTGTTGGTTGCTAGCTCAATCAAAATCGCCCCTGCAAGGCATACTATCAAGCGAAATTCCCCTAAATATATGCCATGATATTCAATGTTTACGTGTTCAATAATTAGAACATTGTCTGTTCAATATTTGAATCATTGTGTTTAATCATTGGGACAAAAGTAATTTTGAATAAAAAGGCTCAAATAATAATTTCAAAACATATTTCCGCGAAAAAAATATATCGATTCGAAGCTGAGAAATAAGCTTAAGCTACGCTATCAAAATTTTATCAGAAAAACCTTTCGTTATTATTTATTGGCCACAAATGTGTTGAATTCCAAAGATGGTGTTCAATATATGGTGTTCTTACCCTATTAATTTTTTCCAGCGATCAATGAACAGTATGCTTTGGTTACTATACACTTGCAACGACGTTTGCTTGACCATAGAGACGAAAAACAAACCTCTCAAAGAAAAGAAAATCTCTTAAAATGGATTCTTAGGACTTTTCAATTACAGATTTTGGCAAAAATAATGTAGGTATATGTTTTATTCGATCGGCAAAATGTCAATCTGGGTCACATCTAGGCGTCATTCATAACCATGTGCTGTACAAATAAGCTAGGAATCAGGTACAAAAAATCACATCAAGGCTTCATATCGCCATCCCTTGCATTGAAAATATGCTCGGTTGAGAAATACGCGCCAAAATATTCCCACTGATCAGTATGCTATGTCATGGTTACTATCCTCTCGCGACGTATGTTCGCGACGCCTCGGCCATGGAGATGAAAAACAAACCGCCCAAAGGAAAAAAAAATCTCGAGAAAATGGATGTCATGACTTTAATTTGTTTCGAAAAACTACAAATTTTGTATGGAAGCCCCCCCTCCCTTAAGTCGGATGGGGTTTTAACTATTATAGAAACCATCTCCGGCCCCGAAAACCCTCAGATGCCAATTTTGATGATGATCGGTTCAGTAGTTTCCGAGTCTATAGGGAACAGACAGACAGACAAACATTCATTTTTATATATATAGATAAATCCATCCACAAATGATAAATATACGAGGGTTCATTAGATGTTTTGACGGCTATCCCGGATCTTTTAGTAAAAATAAATATTAAAAAAAATATGCATTTTTTTAATTGTATCTTGTGGTTGTACTCCATTTACCCGAAAACCATTGCCCAGAATGAAAAATCCCCAGAATTCCAATCGCCAGAAAGAACCATTCCCCAGAATTTTTTTCCCCAGACGAACCATTCCCCAGAAAAATTTTCGCCAGAATGTACCATTTCCCAGAAATTTTTTCACCAGAATGAACCATTTA
This sequence comes from Uranotaenia lowii, assembly GCF_029784155.1. Taxonomy (NCBI): domain Eukaryota; kingdom Metazoa; phylum Arthropoda; class Insecta; order Diptera; family Culicidae; genus Uranotaenia; species Uranotaenia lowii. The sequence continues at coordinate 222,205,258 of NC_073692.1, forward strand.
CCAGAAATTTATTCGCCAGAAGAACCATTTCCCAGAAAATTGAAAATATTTATCCCTACTAGAAATTAATAAAAAAAAAAGGAATTGTTACAAAAAAATGGGGTTTCATAACTTAATTCTTTTGCGGCAAAGCCGCAACCAACGAGGATGAAGGGGCTGAGGCGGCACAAAGCCGCCGAAGCTCCCAAATCCGAGGTGGCCGCCGACCCGCCGTCGGAAGCGGCGGCCCCATTACATTGGTCTAGGTCTGTCGGAGCTTCCTAGGTCTACGTGAAAGCTAGGGGTGATCCCTTAGCCCCGTCCGCCACGCGACAGCGTGAAGGACAAAACGTCTTCCAAGTTCGAACGCGCAGCGTGAGGAGTCGGATACCAAAACGGTTTTTTAAAGGACCATGATAAGCATTGAATCAATTAAAGTACCCAAACCATAAACAAAGCACAATATTGGTTCTAAAATAAATTTAGTTGGAAAATTTCAAATTCTTAGTTTCATTAAAAAAAATCATTTTGAAAAAATTAATTTCGAATCATATGAAATATTCAAGAATTCATTAGAAAAAAAAAGAAAACAAATAAAAATACTAAGGGAAAAAATCTGGGATTTGTGCCATTCTTGTAAATGTTCCATTCTGGGGAAAAAAATTCTGGGAAATGGTCCATTCTGGGAAAAAAATTTCTGGTAAATGGTGCATTCTGGGGAATTTTTTCTGGGAAATGGTTCATTCTGGGGTTTGATTTCGGGTATTTGTCATTCTGGGAAAAATTCATTCTGGGCAATGGTTTTCGGGTAAATGGGATACAATCGTATCTTGTAACTGATTTTTAATCTAACCGACTTTTTGAACGCAATTAGAAATGAGAAATGTAAAATGAGAAATAAGAAGTGAGAAATGAGAAATGAGATATGAGATATGCGATATGAGATATGAGAAATGAGAAATGAGAAATGAGAAATGAGAAGTGAGAAATAAGCAACGAGAAATGAGAAATAAGAAACGAGAAATGAGAAATGAGAAATAAGAAATGAGAAATGAGAAATGAGAATAGTTTTGATTGTGGTATTTTTCCCGCACGGTTTGAATTTGGCATCTTGATAGTTTTTTTTAATTGAGTTTTAAATTACTCATACGCTTATTTGTTAATGTTTCATGAAATCATATTTTTGTTATTCGACCGGAGGTGATTTTTGAGGTTATGTTGGCTTTCGGTCTTTTGGAATAATAAAGTCACTTTTTATGTTATTCATCTGACGTTTCGAACCATTTTAACACCTACGTGATATCGTCCGAAGTAGATCGCTCCTTAAACGTTCATCAATCGTTCATTAGGCTCCAATTCTTTAGTTGCTTTAAAAACTTTATTTTTTAAAACCGTATTCAGAGCCACAGAACAAAATAGTGTTGCAAATACGCGCTGCTGTATATTTAATACGCGCCTAGCAGCCGAACACACCCGAAACCAGCCGAAGACCGAAAACACACTAAGACTTACAGATACTTTGACTTGAAAGAATATCAAAATGGAATAATCGAAATTTTAAAAAAATATGAAAGTAGATTTTTTGGGTTTATTTAACGCTCAAAAATGGTTTTTAAACATTTTGTACACTTTCAAATAAAATTGGCCGTTTTGAAAAATTAATACTTTTTTGGCATATTAATCCTCATCCGTATTATAGTGTCCAATTTGACACTATTGCAAGTTTGAAAGCTTGTAACTTTTTTCAGAAGCTTCAAAAATCAAAAATTTCTTCGGGGCCCTTAAATGAATTCAAAAGCTCTTTAATATTGCATCTTAACTTTTTTTGGACGAACCCTGGAAGCCTGGACAAAAAAACTTCCTTTTCCGACTTAGAGTGTCAATTTGACACTCCAAAAGTAAAATCTATCTAAGTCGTTTGAATAATTATGAATTTCACATCAAATTTACATCATTAGAAACCTCGTAATATCAGTAAATATGTTAAGAACATTATACATAGGTAGCTAAAGCTACTGGTCTTCTCGTTATTCAACATGAAAAAAAAAAACGAAAAAACATTTCTCAGGAAAACTTCTGTAGTTCATGAAGCCAGGAAATATTTATTTTTTATTTTTTTTTTAATGAAAAGTTCACAAAAAATAAAAAAAAGTGGCCTGATAACCCTATTTTCCATTTGATTGCTAGTAAAGGCCGTTTAAGAAGTGGTAAAGTTTTTGAAAAAAAAATATGACTACAAATTTAATTCTATTTTATTTTATTTACCTACACAGAATAACTTTTTGACTATTACGTGTCACTGAAACTGAAACCTTCAAAATAAATCAACCTGTAATTAACAAAACCTGTAATTTAAAATTGTTTTCCTCGAAAGTTAACGAAGATTCATTTATTATTACAGCAAAGGTCCTGTTAAAAAGTTATACACTGAAAATTAAATGTCACGTAATATCCATGTGTCGTGACCTTGTTATTACTGGACAAGCGGGTTCGGTCGGTCTCGGATCCGCAGGCCAGCATGTACTTCGTCTTGGACGTATTAATCATCAACCCAATCCGCTTCGCGTTTCAGTTTGCGGTAGATGTCTTCCACCGCCATCCACAAACAGCACTGCGTACCATGCATCGTCGTCTTGATCAGTCTGATCAGCTTCCCGGAAAAGCCGTTCTCGTCCATGATTTTCCATAGCTCGTTACGGTCGATCGTGTCATATGCGGCTTTGAAGTCGATGAATAGATGGTGTGTAGAGACATGGTGTTCCCGGCATTTAAAGAGGATTTGTCGTAATGTGAATATCTTGACCGCCGCTGACCGACCCTCTATGAAGCCGGCCTGATGACTTCCCACGAATCTGTTTGCTTGTGGTGTTAGGCGGCGGAGTAGGATTCGGGACAACACTTTGTAGGCGGCATTGAGGACAGTGATCGCTCGGTAGTTCTCACAGTCCAATTTGTCGCCCATCTTGTATATGGGGCATATTACCCCCTCCTTTCACTCCTCCGGTAGCTGTTCTATGTCCCAGATCCGGACTATCAACCGGTGTAGGCAATCGGCCAACTTGTCCGGGCCCATTTTGATGAGTTCAGCTGCGATGCCATCCTTCCCAGCCGACTTGATTCTATTCAGCTGACGAATGGCTTCCTTAACTTCACTCATCGTTGGGAGTGGCTCCTCTACGTCGTTGGCTACGCCGGCGATGTACCTTCCCCCACCGTCTTGATCTCCTGCATGTGCGCCGTTCAGGTGTTCATCGAAGTGCTGCTTCCACCGTCAGGATGCCCCCGTCCTTATCCCGGCACATTTCGGCTTGCGGCACGATGCCTTTGCGGGATGCGTTGAGTTTCTGATAGAACTTTCGTGTTTCTTGGGAACGATGCAGCTGCTCCAGCTCCTCGAGCTCCTCCTCCTCCAGGCGGCGCTTTTTCTCCTGGAAAATTCGGACTCGCTGCCTCTTCCGCTGTCGGTGATTTTCCACATTTCGACGGGTGCCTGAGCATTGAAATCCCCGATTACGATCTTGATATCATGTTTTGGGCAACGGTCGTATTCACGCTCCAGCTGCGCGTAATATTCGTCTTTTTCGTCACCGGTACTTCCGAAGTGAAGGCTGTGAACGTTGATGATACTGATGTTGAAGAACCGGCCCTTGATTCTCAACCGGCACATTCGTGAGTTGATCGGCCACCACCCGATCACGCGCTTTTGCATCTTTCCCATCACTATAAAAGCTGTTCCAAGTTCGTGTGTGTTGCCGCAGCTCTGGTAGATGGCACGACCATCTGGGTACGTTCGTACCGTGGAGCCCTTCCAGCATACCTCCTGCAGCGCTACGATGTCGAATTTGCGGCTCTTCAATTCGTTGGAGAGCACGTGGGTACTGCCACAAAATTTAGAGATCGTCAGTTCCATGTTCCAAGTTTCCAATCGCGAGTCCCTTTTCGTTGCGTGGATCTTTGCCGATTTCCATTCGAAATTTGTTGTTCGTTGCTTATGTTTTTTTTTGTAGTCACGGGTTCGCAAAGCCCGCAGCTAACTCCACTATCTCGCAGGGGGACCGTCGTGATGTTACTGTTTTGGGTCCCGAACACCACCAAGTCGTTGTTGCACTCCGCACGCCGCTCCTGACATGGAGAACAGACGCTTACGAAGCCCCCTAATTCAGTTTGCATGCGACCAAAGCATCCACCGGGGTTGGGTACCCGATTTCCGCTAAGGTTGCTCGCACCCCAGCTAGCACCACGGGGAGGTAGAGCATCGGAGTTGCAGACAAGAGGTGATATGACCACTATCCGAAGGTTGGGTGTATGGGGTCTCGAGTTGCACATTGTCTACCGTTCACTAGCCAACAAAATTTATTCTAATTCACGAAATAATGATGCGTGTTGTGACTAGCAAACGTGAACTACAATTAATAGAATATTTCCAACCAAAAAACATATGACACGCATCATTATTTTGTGTATTTTGCTTGGTTCTCTGCCTAAATCACCTCCCACCGTAGGACTCGGAGTGCAAACAAACACGTTCTGAAAATTCGGGTGCAACCTAACGCTGAATTAAATAAAGAGATGAAATTTCAATGTGTAAAAAAATGCCGTAATGTAGCCAAATTTGTAAAATTGTAGTAAATTCATTTTCCGGTGTTTCAAAAATCTAAATACAACAAAATTTTAGAATTAGAATAAATATTGTAATCATATTTTCTAAAAAACTTTACAACTTCTAAAACAGTCTTTACTAGGAATCGAATGAAAATTAGGGATTTCAGACCACTTTCTTCAACTTTTTGTGACCCTTTCATTAAAAAAAAATAAATAAAAAAAATCTCTTGACTTTTTTATGTCTTTTATGTCGATTATACTTTATGCTTTCAAATGCATATGATTATTTTTTTTTGAGTATGTCATGCATGAGCTGATTATTTTTCTGAGGCATGTTTATTCGATTTTTTTTCCCGCTGAATAACGGGAAAAATAATAGCTTTAGCTGTGTATAATATTGCAAACATATTTTACTGACATTACAAGGTTTCTAGTGATATAAGTTTCGTTGTAATCAGTTAATTATGAGCAGAGTTATAACGATTTTAGCTTGGAGTGTCAAATTGACACTCCTAAGTCTGATAAGGGTAACGAAACGTATTGCGTATAAGGGTTAAGTAACGATTTTTACGACCGTTTACTTACTTGGTAGTAATGACGATTCGCATTAACATTGTTAACGATTTGAGCTATCATTTCTAATGCGATTTTATGTTTGGTGGGGAAGGAAAAAAAACAATCTCTTCTAAAATACGAAAATCTGCTGACAGCTTTATTGTAATGAGCTGGTTTAAGAATTTTTGGAATTGTTGAAAGTATATCTAAATATTCACATATGCATAAATAAATAAGGGTTAAATGGCTGTTTTAACTGCCATGCCGGACCTTTTCTATTTATTTTTATTTTTTGGCATTGCATGGCTGTATCTCATTTCTTATCGAATCGATTGTTTGAACGCAAATAAAAAAAACTGAAAGATTACTTGAAGCAGCGCACGTTTTGAATTTGACAACTTTGGAGTCTTTGTTTTTATGTTTTTATTCCATACAAATATTTGTTAAAATGTTCTATGAAATCAGCATTTTCCTCTCTAAGTGTTTATAAGTAGATCGCATTTCAACTTGTGGTATCTATTTAAATAAATTTGTTAAGGATGAAAATTCAATCGCTGTTAATTAGAATCCACCCAAAAAGTATATTGAAATGAAAAGCTAAGGATCTTGGGATAACTAGTGCTAAAGTGGTAGTCGTTCCGATTTTCATAAAATTTCCGACAAAAGATTTATTTTTAAACGATTTTTTAGATCTAGCATGGATAAATTTACTCTACTTCGTTCTAAATAAAGTGTTCGTTTAAAATTAGTGGAAATTTGACGGCTCGAAAATTTTATTAATCCAAAAAAGATTTGTTGTGTGAGTTGAGCTTTCACAAAAATAATTGGTCCAAGTCCAGTCAATCGAATCCACCTTGTTACGACACTGAAATAGATAAAATTTGCACAACAGATTGTTGGCCTCCTGCAGAAAGACGAAAATCTTTCAGAAATGGATGCCGGATTGAGACCATTCGCCTAGGAAAATCCGCCGGTATTTCGCCGGGCGTGTTGCGGGATCCAAGCTCGACGTTTGGCGAATCGATAAAAACGTCCTCGTCGCTAGAATGTAAACATTTCGGATGCAAACATTCTGCTCTTCTATTTTGGCTACCTTTTTCCGTTGATTGGATGGCTTCTTTTTCTTGTAACTTTTGCTCCTTCCGATGATATGGTAAGAAGGATGTCGTCCTTCCACCTCCATCAAAGAGCTTGATGGCGATGTCGTGATGGATCAGATTTTCGATGGAATGTTTTCGGTCAAAACCTTATCTTCGAGCTCTGAGAAATATGACATTATTGGGCCCCTCCTTTTGTCGATGCTCCGAGCTACGATGTTGATCGATATAGAGTAAATCAAATCATTTAAATAGACCCTTTGACTATTGAGCTTTGAGCTTTCCACATAGAATGGATCGGGAAATCTCGTTCAGGAGCAATTCAATTTGTTGATGCTATTTTCGACAAGGTGGATTCAGACGAATAATGATACAAATAAAGTTAAAATCTTTAGAAAGCTGTCCATCGTGGAGTAAACATTTGAGTGAAGAGCAAGCACTTAAGTAGATTTATGTCGAGAATGATCAAGCAATAGTTTTGTGTGAAGACATTGAAATCACGAATATAAGAAACAAAATGTATGTCTTTGAAGAAAAAAACATCATTCAAGGTGTTTGAAATATTCAAAATTAATGACCAGATTTCATTTGAGCAGGCCTACATTTTTTGGGTAAGAAAAAAGATTGCAGTTGATGATGGCTACTTCAATGAGGTTTTTTTGGGGACAGCTTCTAGGTGCAGAAAGAGCGCAGATAAGAATCTTGAAAATATCATCAAAAAAAACAAATAGCCGTTATTCACATGAGGAAGCTTCTTGTCCTCAATCGCTTATCTGGACTTGGCCAGTTCGACAGGTGAGAGCTAACAAAAAAGATGAATCATTGTTTTTTAACGACCGAGATGGGAAAATTATTATGATCACACCGGAAGCAGATTTGTGAAGGACCATAAAAAGTTTACTGACGGGACAAGTTTTGAGGATGTGTGTCAATGATTGAAGATGGGCCAGAACTGACTTGAAGTAACTGTCATATAGGTACTTACTACCTATATTTTAGGAAAAAATGAGCAAAGCAGAGTTATCACATTTTTTCATCAGTGGATTTTGAAGACTTTAGGATTTAAACTGTTTTTTTGACCGATGTCTGAAGCACAAGGCAACAAAATTCACATTTTTCCGATGCGCTAGAATTTAAGAGCTAATTTTCACTTATTTCAGGGCGCTGAATCCATATGTGATTTTATCTTCTTTCCACCAGCATTTGTATTCAAGATCTGTTTTGAACATTCATCAATTTAATGTGTTCACTTTTTTGTAAAAAACTACAGAACAGTGCTAGCGTAACATTTAAAAAGGGCGAAACTAGCAGTAAGCTCGAAACGAGAAAAACGCGTTTGAAAATTCGGAACACCTATTCAAATCCTGTTTATAAAATCGACACACAAAATAAAAAAATGTGCATTATATTCACTTATTGTTCGATGGTTATCAAGAATTTCAATTTTTTTCGCGTAATTTCAGAGATTTTCGAGTTTCGCCCTATTATTGTTTTCGATTTCAGTTACGCCTGCAAGTTTCACCCAATTGATCGACCGTTTTTGTTTTGGTTTTGAAGCTACGCCCATTGGTCTCACACGCAAAAACTAATTAGGCCGTTTTGTCACACACGGTCAACTCAGTTACGCCTATTGGCCCAACACGAATAGAAAAATTAACCCCAGGCGTAACTTCACGTTCCAACGAAAATGCATCAACAGGAAGTTTCGCCCAATTGAATTTTATCAATTTTTTGAAAGTTTTAAGTAATTTTAAGATGAAACCGCGTTTGATAGGTAAAGTGCAACCGCGTGCATCCGGAATGACCGTTAACTCGATTTGTTTTCATTTGGCAGTTTCGCCCTTTTGAAATGTTACGCTAGAGTGGTTTTCAAAGTGGTCCCTACCGCCCCCTGGGGGCGTTGAGAGCTTCCAAGGGGCAGTGAAAGCAACCTTGAAATTTCGGGGCGTTGGAAGAGCTCAGAGGGGCGATGAGATCATTTGAAAATTCCCATTTCACAAATCACGGAAAACGGGAAATTGAAGTGACAACCTGCCCAACAATTAAAAGATATTCCAAAACTCATAACACAAAATTATAGTCAGGTTTTAGATTATCAATTTCACAGAGCTTCAAAGCCAGTTTTTTCCTCTGTTGCTCCAATAATTGCTAAATTTTGATTTAATTTATGACTGATTTTCAACGATCTGTTTATTGATCTGGTTGTGTTTGTTCAGTTTGGTTTTTACTCAAACCAATAATTTTGAATGGCAATCTTGAAAACCTTTAAAATGTATTGTCTTAAAAAATTTGTTGAACAAAAAGGCTTACGAATAGAACGTGTTTTAAAAAGGCATCATAGATTTGATCTTAGATTTTTGGTTTGACAGAGTTCTAACATGCCAATGGAAATTTTATTCAAATTGATAATTTGTTCATCTTTAGTTTAATCAATTCAAAAATTAAACTTTGCAATTTCGTTTTGCCAAACTTTAATTTTAAAAAGTTATTCGATTATAACTTGAATTTTCGGAAATAATGTTACTTTATGTTAAAGTTTTTAAACTTCTTTATGTATTTTATGCTTATTAACAGTACCTTGATATTTTGTTACTACAATTGCAAATCTTTTTGTTAAAGAATTAGATTTATTAAAATTAGAAAGGGAGATTTGGTTTTGAGATAAACTGATAGAAATATTTTATTTTTTTAAGTTTTTACCGAAATATTTTATTTTATTTTGTTTTAAGGGCTTAAGGCAATATAAATTTAAACTTTTTAATTCCTCAAGTACCAAATTTGCAACGATTCTTGCATGATATATTTTTAATTTTGTTCCCGTGATGAACACACCATTTCTAATTGTGTTAAATGAATTTTTTGTCTCACTTCAATAAAATGCCAAGCATATGGTTTTGGATTGATACCAATCAGATTTTTAATTATTTTTAAAATTTTCTCATGGGGGCCTTGAGCTCGAAAACTTGACAAAAGGGGGCGATGAGTGAGAAGGGTTTAAAAACCACTGCTTTAGAACATTAAATGGTTTTAATTCGAGTATCAACTTTAACTTGAGACAAAATTAAAAATTAGCTAGAAATGAAAACAATACCAAAAATTCACGAGAAGAAAATGATTTCTAAAACCATCGCACAAACTCTAAAAATTCATAAATTTTACTGATACCGTCAAACGAGGCATCATGCCCCGTGCTTTACCAACACTGTTGGTGTAAAAATGTTTTTCGAACAATCACTCAATTTTTTAAAATAAATATATTTATAATTTAGTTAGGTGTCTGGGGTAAAATGCAACAAAATACAAAACGAAGAATTCCGATGTAGATCTCGTATCCATATGCTGGAATTTGAATGTTTTGCATCACGCATTTGTAAACATTGAAATTTCATTCATCCAAACATTAATTTTTAGGATATCAGCTTGTAGAATTTTTCGTAGTATTATTTAACCCTTAAATGTATGCAGCTACCTGAATTTCAAAAAAAAAAAAAATTTTTTTTTACAGACCAAAAAATGACTGCAATTGGTGTTTTCATGCGTAATAGTCTTTTAGGCATCGCAAATATATTAAAAACTATAAATTTCCATATGTATTCATCAGATTTTTCAATAAAAACAATGTTTGTTGCAAGTTACCACATTTTCTGAGGATGGTGGAAATCGCATGTTTATAGAAATTAAATTAAAAAATTAATTAAAAATAACTCAGGAAACCAATATTTTTTCTAACTACGCCAATTTGATGTCCCATCATCTTTAAAACTTTTGATACATAAGCGGTAGGATTAACTGTGAACATAATTTTTTTAGAAGCCACTGAAGTTAAAAATCGTTGCATGTTGTCCCAGTTGACGGTACGATTTAAAAAAAAATCAAAAAAAATAGTTTCATTTTATTCAGATAGATAGACCGAAAAAAAATTCCATTTCTTATTTTGTCGCATTCCCTTCGAAATTTTACAAAATTCTGAAGGGGAGGATAAATAAAGTTTAAAGTGTGTTATGGTAATTTTGAAGAATTTATCAAATATTCGAACACATGCCAGAACAAAAAAAAAAATGTGGAAGATGGAAGCTTAATTACCTTTTGTATTCATGATTTCATTGATTTTTTTAAATTTTTATAATACTTGATCCAATGTTATAGAAAGAAATGTTGTTGCATACAAGCTTTTGTGCAATTTAATCCAATTTATTAGTTTTTTGCATTATATTTTATCAAACCCCCCTCACGATGTTCCAACTCCAAGTGACAAAAGAAGGACTTCAAATTTGTTCAGGCTGATTAATAAAATATTCAAAATAATGATTCTTATTCAGAATAAGATATTTTAAGTCAATACTTTCGAAACACTAGGAAGCGAATGCGAATTAAAATTTTGAATAAAAGCAGAGTTTGAAGCTTCGGACATAAGAATCAGTGCACAGAAATAGATAACATCAAATATAACGCCAGATTTTAAAAGAGGTTACAGCGAATTGAAAAAAAAATTAGACCAAGTCAGAGACTGACCGCGATATAAAATAGTTTAAAAAACGTTAAGAAAAGTTAATGCTTAAAGTCTGCTTCATTTAATATTGGAACACAAACAATTGCGTGTAGTTCAGTCATTTATTAACGAATTCATAATTTTTTTTTCATACAAATGTAGCATTTTCTTTACTCTTTCATAAAAAAAAATTAAAAAAATTATTCATTGCTGTTTCGAAGAAATTCTCGTACTTTTCCCGTAATACGGCACATTAGGCGGCGCACACCCTTTTCGTCCGCCGTTTTGGCGATTTGATTCCACTAGTTCTTCATTTGAGTCATGTTCCTAACAAGTTTTCCCTTTGCCTTAAGCCTCCGCTTCGTGATTGCCTAGTATTTCTCTATCGGCCGGAACTGGGGACAGTTTGGGGGGTTTAGGTCCTTCGGTATTACGCTGACCCCGTTCGTTGCGTACCATTCCATAACCGTTTTGCTGTAATGGCAGCTTGCGAGGTCCGGCCAAAAATTTACTGGACGGTCGTGGGCACGAATAAACGGCAGAATCCGTTCCTGTAGGCACTCTTTTTTGTAGACTTCTGATGTCATTGTCTTGTCAGTGAGAAAGACTTTGGTTTTCTGTCCACAACTGCATATCCCCTGCCAAATCATGTACTTGCGGGCGAATTTATCCGCAAACACGAACTTAAATTTTGCAGGTACATCCCCCCGAGCCGTCGCCAAATAAAATTTTTGACCTGGGATTTGCCCAAAGTCCGCCTTCACGTAGGTCTCATCGTCCATCAGAATACATCCGTCGAACTTGGTCAGCACTTGGTCGTACAGCTTTCGAGCACGGATTCTGGCCACATTGTTCTGCTTCAGCGTCCGATTTGGCTGTTTGCTGGCTCGGAATGACCTTATTCCTTCCCGGAGACGAATTCGTCGCACCGTACTGTGAGCGGCCTGGAACTTATTGGCCAAATCGCGGTCTGAAAGATTGGGATTCCTCTTGACGGCCTTGATGACTTTCCCACGCAGTTTCCGGTCGACAGTTCCACTCCGACGCTTCGAATGCGACTTCCAAGCCGTCGTCAATGTTTCCTTGTACTGCTTGATAACACGCCATACGGTATTTCTGGGCATTTTAAGCTGTTTAGCTAGCTTCGTAGCCGACAACAATGGATTTTCAAGAAAACTGTGCACAATTTGATCTCTCCGTTCGGCTTCCATGGCGGTTGTTTAGAAAATGCTATCGTTTGGTGTTATGACATAAATACATGGTGAAAGGTAATGAATTTCCCGACACGTGGGTGAAAAAAGTTTCCAAATCCGTCCACTAGGAGCGCCACAATGAGCAAAAGAATTTGTTCCAATATTAAATGAAGCAGACTTTATCATATTTATTTATATTCCTTTTTTCATTTTCAATTGAAGGATTGATTGAAAACTCCTCTGTATTACCTTAAATTATAAAAAAAAAATCAATCCAGGTTTGAAATGTGAGTTATCGAGAAGAAAAATAATATTTATTTTTAACTTAAGAGTATTTAATTAAATACACATTGATGATGATTGAATACAATTTAAAAAAATATTATTTTTAATTCAAGGGTGCCAGTAACCAAATAGAATCCTCTGGTACTTAGTGATAAAATTCTTTTTTATATTCAGATTCGTTCAGTTACAAAATATATGGCTTAAAATGTTCATGTTTGATTGAGTTCACGATAATAATTTTGTTTATTAAAAATACAAAATGTACAATTGAGCATCACTGACAAAATACAGCTTTGGAAATTAATGATTATTTGAATTTCGCAAACTTGGATCAAATTCAAAACTGACAACAATAAAAATAAGGAATTTCAAGTATTGTTGTGAACATTGAAAGCACAAAGGCATTACTAATTAGGTTTACATTGCATATTAAAATTAACTTTAAAGTTGCAACTTCGATTTTTATTTAAATTTTCATAGATTAACTAAAAAATCTTGATCGATAAAAAATATTATTTAAAACAATAAAAATTAATGAATCGTTTACAAATTTTCAAGCGCAGTTGTTGTTTTTTATTTCAAGGTCTGAATATAAATATAAAAAAATTAATTATTAAAAATTAAGGTTACTCAATTTATCGTAAAAGTAATGCTCTTTTAGTAAAAACGTTTCAAGATTATGAAAACGATTTTTTCCGTGAGGAACTAATCGTGGACTTGGAATTAAAATTCTTCTAATCAAGTTTTACTGGCTCATTTTCAATATCGATTCATTTCTTCTAGCTTTCTATTCACCTATAATTTTCACGATCTAGAAATGTTCCTATAAAAAGAACGTAACGTAACCGGTAGGGTCGATAAATTAAATTTAAAACAATATCACGGTGATGAGTTTTTAACATTTAGGTATTTTTTTTTTCAAAAAAAGCGTCTGACTTTTTTATAGTTGATTGACGCTTTAACTTTAGAGGTTTTTCACGTCCTAAGCGTCTGACTATTTCAATGACTTATTTATTGAGTTTAATTTATGATTCAAGAGACAGCATTTTTGTGCCTATGTTTTAATGATTGATTCAGTAGATATCAGTTTTGAGTGAAATCAATCATGGTGACAATTTTTTTCCCATTACATTTTTGTTCAAAAACACATAAAGAATAAAGAATGTTAAAAAAAAAGTCATTTTAAGAGAATCTCTTCATTCGGGTTTAGTTCTTTTATGTTAAAAATTTCATTTCAAATCATTTCTAACAATTCCCAAAATTTCCAATAACTATGAACCGAAAACAGCATTTTATAACAAAATCTTTCACCAGAACTTTTTAATTTGAATTATGATTTCTTGATTTTTTAAGTGCATTCTTTCTTCATTTATTCGTATTTCAAAGAGTGAATCTGAATGAAAATTGCAAATGATAAAACAGTGATATTTCAATTCTGGATCACCATTCTGGAATTTTTTAAAGCATCAATTCTGCATAAGAATTAAGAACAGAAAATTCAATTCCAATTTAAAAAAAAAATTTTTGTTTCAATATTCCGGTATGATGAATTTCGTAAACTGAAAATAAATCTTATTTTAGTTTCAAATGAAAAACCAAGATTCGAATCAGGATTTTGGCCCAATAATGTACCGAACTGAAATTCAAGAATAATAAACTGGACACAGATTCCACAATCCGATCACAGGCAATAAATTTTGAATTTCTTGAAAAAATTGGAACCAGAACATCGGAAATAATTTAAACCTAAGCTTACCAGATATTCTTCCGTACTTATCCGGGGAGGGCAAAGCCGGGTTATTTTATCTTGAATCCTTGTAAAACCCGGGCATTCGATTTCAAAGTTTACAGCCCAAAATTTGGGTAATATCCTGGAACATTTGAAAATTCTTCAAGAAGAAAAAAAATCGATACATTGCTTGGTTTTTAATCAGATCACATCAGCCAGTTCAATAAAATAAATATTGCTTCAAATCTTGTTTTGGACGCTAAATGCTTAATTGTAAACACGTAATGTCAATTTTTCTTTGCAAAATAATAAACATTAGAGCAAAATCCGGCTCTCTGGCTACCTTAGTGAGTCAAGTCTTATCATTTGAATTCTCATTATTCAAATTAAATTCGATATTAGACTAAGGAAGAACACAAACACATACAGGATCTTAATGAAACTTGATGTTTCCTTGAATGGATTCCTTGTACTTAATTCTAAGCGTATATTTTGCGAGGATATGATGGATAGCGTCTTACAAATGCTAAAACCACCAGCCCACTGCACCCAGATTCATGCACTTTTTTGTGAATAACTTTTGATAGCGTTTTTCAAGTAATGTAGTAGAATTGTGGACCTAGAATGAGATATCGAGGTATTAGCCTCAGTTCTGTGTTGTTACTGTGTTGTTACTCTTGATTCATTTTAGTCGTTCATCAAATTTTGATTAAAAAAAAAACAAAATTTAAAGTATTGAGAAATTTTTTTACCTTGACATTGTTGGGCCCTCAAGGGGAGGGGGTTAACTCCAAACTCCCCTCCCCCCACCCGTTCCTACAGCTTTATTAAGAACCCTTATTTATTTTTTTGTTAATGCTTAAAAGTTTGCTGAATTTTCTAAAATAATTTTCAATCTATTTTTTAAAATTTCAGAGCACAAAAATAATTCAAAATTAACTTAAAAATTAACCTAACTCAAAATTGAGGCTGTAATTGTTTTCTTGAAGAATATTTCATATCAGCATGAAATTCATAATCATATAAAAGATTTTTTCCAAGTAATTGGTAATTAATTTATGGATGGATTTGGTAATATATATTTCTTAATAAAAATCCAAATTTTAAGATGAGGTAGGGTTCATGACACACAGATTTTAGTTTCAATACAAAAGGTTTATCAAATTGCAAATTGAAATTGAGAATTTCAAAGAATAAATTTCAATTCCTAAACGTAAGTCGATATGTCTACTAACATTTATTTTTAAACACGTTTTCATTTCTTGAAATGATAATTTTCTTGGAAAAAATTTCCATGAAGAGGGGGGCTTAAGGGGGGGGTAGGGTCTAACGGGTATAAAAAAACACCATTTTCACGATATTTTTGTAGAGCTATCGTTCAAGCAAATGTATTCAAATTGTTTGCATTATACAAAGCATTGTTAAAAGAACATTTAGTAATTTTTTCGTAGAAAAATATTGAAAAATGAGCCGGTGACGGAGCATTTTCGAAGATGCCTTTTAGAAAACAGGATTTGCGGTGGACACAGTATCTCAGCACAGAATCATCTGAAGTAAAAAAATCAGAGCAAAATATTTTTAATAGATGTTTTTCTGGACCCCAACGTTTTTATTTAGCTTAAAAATATTTTTATGAAATTTTTGTGGCTGTTTGAAGTAAAAACTACGATTTTTCACTTAAAAATCCGCCATTTTTCACCTCTAAAATCTCCCCAAAGTAAAAAAATCAAAAAAGAAAAACGTTGGGGTCTGGTATTTTATATGTAGAAAATATGTTCCAAATTTGAAAAGAATCGGATAAGTAGTTTTCAAATGACGATGTCCACGGACTTTAAAAATGTGCTTTCGAGAAAAACGCGTTTGAAGTTTCTGCTCTTGCTTTCTTGCAGTATTAGATAGGAGGAGATAAAGGCCTATAACTTCTACAGTTTTGCTTCAATTGACTTGAAAATTTGACACAACATTCTTGAAATGTTTTACAATAAGAAAATAAAAAAATAAAAAAATCGATATTTTGAAAGTGTTAGACCCTACCCCCCCCTTAAACCCCTAAAACCTAACCCTGCATTTGCACGGCTTTGGTTACCGATAACATTTTGTTGCAGGAATCTGAAGTTTCCAAATAGCAGTTTGAAGTTGCATTTATGATAACGAAATACCCGAAGTCATGAACAATTTTTAGATGCCATCAGATTCGCCGAATTAATAACTTTGGGTCATCTTTATGCTGAAGTTTAAAAAAAAAAACAGAAAATTTCCATAATATTAAACATTTAGCACTAGGTATAAGAATCGTTTCCAAATACAGAACTGAAAGAGCCTCTCACTGTCAGCTTCATTTAACCGCAAATTTATAATTACAAACCATCAAACCCTCCTGGAGGTTGAGCTGTTGTATGGAATGGAGGTACTTCCGAAACGAGCACTTTGCTTCTAGTTCGGAATGAATGAACAAGCATTTAGCCTGAGGGCTCAAAATGCAATTCTCCTCAATGGCGACAATGTCAACGAATACCAAGGATGCAGCCATTCGTGATGGGTGGGTTTGAAAGGTAACAGGAAAGTTTCTGTTTATGGATGAACAATTTCAAATAAAAATATGAGATCAAAGGTTTTTTAAATTAAAAATGAATCTCTTTAGTTTGAAATAAAAAAAAACTTGAGCATAAGTTAAAAACAACTACATTAATACTTTTTATTTTGAATTTTCACCAGAAGTCCTACCACAACATGGTTAAATTTAAACCCATCTCGAACAAGCCCATATGTACACACCCCCAGCTTATTGAAAGTCTATTTTGGACCGCGCAATCCGTAGACCCCCCGGAGGCATTTCTGGGTGAATAGCGAGATTTTCAACATGAATAATAACGAAAAACTCTTAGGAAATAGAACCAGAGTCAGGAGCCATGTGGTACGGTTCTAGCTCTTCTCGGGACTTGGTGGCACAACTCTCCGGTGTCGACCTGAATGGATAGTTACCCGATCAGGAGAGCATATCAAAATAATAACTCAAGCGTATCTCACCAAGATATTTACTTTTGATTCAGTTATAATTAAGCACTACAAATTTTCGATTTTAAGTTTCTCCAATCTGAATTATATCTTATTCTGATTGACAGACTTGAATGGGGTTGAGCTCATTTTTAATGATCAAGATTTTTTTCGGGTTGTCCTTAAAAAAAAAGATTATATCTTATTTTGATATACGTACAACTTTTTCTGAAACACGGACATCGAAGTCAACGGCCCAAACCGTACGTTTATGATTTTCGCTCAACAGATTCATAAAATTGAATCCAAATTTTTGGGAAACCAAAAATGGAGCATGGTTTTAGCAAATAATGTGGTTTATTGACATTCCACTAGAAAATTTTCTCGAAGCACTTATATCTTGATAAGTTATAATTTTGATAGGTTTTGTTCTGCCCAATATCAAACTATGCTATCTGAACGAGATATAATCTTGTAAGGAGCATATCGGAAATTGATATAATTTAGCTATGATCGCATAGATTTTTTGATATAATTTGAGATATTTTAACATCCTACGAGTACTGAATAATAACTCATTTAGATAGGAAAAATATTAGTATCAAAATATCTCATCTTGATATAATTTAGTTTTTCCCTCCTGATCGGGTAACAGAAGCAGGAAGTGGTTTCGGGGTTTTCCTCTGACCCAGCACAAAGTTACCGGAGGCGATGACCCTCTTGAACTTTTGTATTCCGATGATGAATCCGCCATCGCATCCGGTAGAGTATCTACAGCGTAGAAGATTGAAATTCCACTTCATTCGGCAACAAAAGGCAAAGTTGAGATGGAAAGTTTCACAAGTGTTTGCTGGTGACGCAAACTATTTTATCACTCGGTGTGGTTTTTTTTTCCACTGCTTTATTTTATTATTCAGCAAGCGGAAGATAGTTCATTCTTGTGTTAACCGAAGGCCCCCTGATAATAAAAAAAAAATAATATAAAAGTATGGACCGTTGAAATTGCATGAGAGATGAGGTCATTTATTGAGAGAGAGAATTCATGTTTTAATTAAAGTTTAAGAATGTTTTTTTCAACATGATAGAGGAATAAGTTAAAACCGTTTGAAGAAATCCAATTCTTCTAAACGGCATTTTAAAATAAAGTTGTAAATACTCAGGTTAATTAAAAACAATCTAAGGAAATGGAATATTACATATCAAAGGGGAACATTTGAATGTTTAAATGCTTTTAACTTCCTTTTTCCACTTATGCTTTTATTTCCGAATTAGTCATTTGAATTATTGTTATTTTAATTTTCAAATAAAGTTACAGAATTTTATAGTCAAACCAATTGAATTATTTGAATTTTTTTCAAAAAGTTTGCCTTCATTTTTCAACCCTGAATTTTTGTGTTTAGAAAACAGGATTTTGGAAGCCGATTAATCTAGATGTTTTTTTTTAACATTTGTGGCCTTTTATTTTGATAACTGGAAGAGTTTTAATATAAAAAAGATTTTTATATCCGACTTTGATCGCTGACCCTTTTTTTTCTTTTGTTGGAGAGAGACCACTGTGACCAGTTGTTAGATCTTTTGTAGCATTACCTCGCTTTTTTTAAGATATTCTTCCAGATACATGGCCACAATTCATAAAAGCCAGGTGAACACTGGTTGAGCATTTGATGAGTACACAGATATATTAAATCCTAAGTGCAATCTTACGTTACCTTAGTTACACAAGAGACACATTCATATCTATGTACTCAAGTGTACGAACTTTCGGAAGGGTCTGTTAACATGCTTTACCCCATTCTCCAGAAAGAGTACTGTGTATGCCATCTGACTTAGAATACTTAAAGGTAAGGCCAAGGCTTCTGACTACTGACACTCTTGAAATAAAATTGAACATTTTCTTTTTTATCAAATTCAAATCAATCATCATCATTGGGATTTGAATAAATTTTCTTAACATCATACTGGATATTTTTTTCTTATAGAAAATTTACAATTCAAATAGTGAATTATAAATTTAAGATCATATTTTTAAGAAGATATTTTTAAGATCAATGATCTTTTGATTGCTACACCCATAGAAGAGGTTGCATAAATCTAATGTCTATTTAGCAAATCTCTGTGCCGATAATGCGCTGAAATGTGCACTGTGCCGAAAATGTAATGTTTAAAAAACCGTAACTGGCATAAGGACTCGAGCTCCCAACCAAAATGATGCATTACCACTAAATTCAAGCGAAACAAGAAAAATATTTTATGGCATTTCATTCCTATTGGATAACTCATCCCAGAAACAAGAAAATAAAAAAAAAACCACAGCGCAGTAAGGGAGTCGAACTAAAATCACTAATTATATCGTCTTGCCAGTCCGATATCTTAACCAGTGTACTATTCGAGCTTCATGCAGGAAGAGGGATAATTGTCATAGGATTTCTGCCACCGATCAATCACAACAAAAAACGCTCAACGGTGGCTTCCCGGCGTTTGGCCTCTGTGGTAGCCGAGAAATAATAATGACTGGACAACTCTAGACGCGTACACGACCGACACAGTGAACCGCACTCAAGTGTAGTAAGAACAAGACTGAGGTGGTGGGTGGATATGTGTGTTATGCAGGTTGTCATCAGATAAACCGTATATGAAAACGAGGGGTATCACATCTCCCTTTTTTTTATTAGAAAAACTTAAATGTTACCTGAACTGACTGGCTCATGAGAAGGAACCTTTGTTATCAAGGGCTGTGAACTGATGGTTTCGGGATGCGAGATGACTGCCGTACAGGCGGGAGTCCACGTTGCTTTGGAGAATTGCTTTGATCCAGATTGTCAGTAACTTTTAGAACATGAGAAGAATTACGCTCAAAATATTTGACATTGGATCCTTTCTTGTCTACTACCGAATATTTCTCCTTGTGGAAATTGGTAGAGAGTTTATCTTGTGGGACGAGATTCTTGACAAGAACTGTATCTCCAGATTGTATCTCACTAGGTTTTTTCTTTACGCTTCTTATCTTCTCGCTCTTTTCCTTCGAATTTGTTCGTGACATCTCTATCACGGAAACTACCCAGCAAACATAACATCGTATTAGAAATGTCAGCTCAACTCGTTAACAATGTTAATGCGAATCGTAATTCCTACCAAACCAAGTAAATGATCGTAAAAATGGTTAGTTAAAGTCTACCGACTCGTATATGACAAAATTGCGCCATGTTTGCAAATTTGTCTCCCGCGTGCGGCATTCAAGTGAGAAAACAACCTTGTTGTTCTCTCTGCGATTAGCAGTGCAACCAGACTTCTAAAAATCAGAGGGCCCATTTGGTTAAACTGTCCAATGAGAGAAGCAGCAAATATTGTCGCTGGCAACGGTTTGCATGCATTGAGAGCAAAACTTGCGCTCTCTCGCATACTGTCAGGATGTACGGTAAAAGGTGTTGTATATCGTTCAATTTTTACAACACTTATCGCATTAGCCAGAAGTTAAAAATATGTATGTATATTGCCTCCACTTTAGTACGTAAATGCTGTTTTTTCGATTAATATAAGATGATATTATAATGTATATGAAGCGTATAGCAAAGTTTGTTGAGAAATATACCTACAAAAATGTTTGCTGGGTAGGCGTTGGAGGTATTGTCTCCAGATCATCAAACTGAAGGATTTTGAACCTCAATTTGCGATTTTGAAGTAATGAGGTGTATTATTATACATTATAAGGCAATCGTCCAACTCTTTTTTCCAATCCCCATGGAGCGCCTTCGAAATTTTAAGCCGTTTTAACAGTGATCTGTTCTGGCGCTCGACCTCGCCATTGGCTTGAGGCCAATACGGTGTGGTATGATTCAGTGTAATCCCAAGTATGCGACAAAATTCTCCAAACTCTTTGGAGACAAATTGTTTCGCGTTGTCTAAAGTGATTGTTCTCGGGTTCCCCCAGTTTCGTTTTGATTGTCGCTTCTGCGATGATTCTGTTCATAACAGAAATTTCCATATAACGAGTAAAGTAATTGATGATAACTAATATATGCTCTCCTGTTGGCGTTGGACCTAGGAAATCGATTGCCAAATCAGTCCAAGGTTTGTCTGGAAACATTCGTCTTTTTATTGGCTTTGGAGGCTGCGTTGCCTGGACCAGACGACAACCTTCGCAAGATTCGCACATGTTGACTGCTTGTTGGTCCATTTTTGGCCACCAACATTTGTCTTGGAGGCGGCTTTTCATTTTAGATTGTCCTGGGTGTCCTTCGTGGGCAATTTGGCACATCCTATTCCTCAAAGACTCCGGGATGACAATTTTAGATCCTCGCATAACTAATCCATTGTTGAAACTAAGTTCATTTTGAAAAGCGGCCTATGGTTTGGTTATGGGGTGATTCCAATTTGAGGACATTATGACATCTGTAATTGTAGAAAGTTCGCTATCGGATTTGGTTTCGTTTGAAGTTTCCGAGATGTCAATGGCCGCAGCTTCCTGTACCGACCTTATCACTACTTCTGTTTCAAAATCAAAATTTTCTCCAAGAACATCGTGGAGTGTAGACAATGGTTTTGCTGTCACATGACGGATGTAAGCCTCTGATTCTTCAGACCATATGCCATCACGCACATGAGCAGAAAGACGTGAGAGGGTCAGCTATGTTGGTTGATCCTCGACGATACACAACGATAAATCTGAATGCTTGTAGCCGCAGAAGCCATCGCTCAATTCTCATGATAGGTTTTGATGTTGGACTAAAAATGGTCTCCAGCGGTCGATGATCGGTTTCAAGTTCGAACTTTATGCCGATCAAGTATATTCTATAACGCTCAACGGCCCATACAATGGCTTGGGATTCCTTTTCGATTGAAGCGTATCGTTTTTCAGTTTCCGTTAGGCTTTTCGATGCATAACTGATAACCCTAGGCCTGTCACCCGAAAATTGAATTAATACAGCACCGAGGCCTACGCCAGAAGCATCAGTCACCAGTAAGGTTCTATCTTTCGGATCGAAATACCCAAGGTAATCAAGAGAATCAATCCTTGCCTTTATTTGCTCGAAAGCCTGTTGGTGTCCGCTTTTCCAATCGAAGATGATGGTGTTTTTAATCAGCTGTCTCAATGGATAATTAACTGTTGCAAGGTTTGGTACGAACCGGGAAACGAACGTTACCAGGCCTAAGAAACTTCGAAATTCTTACTTTGCTTTGGTGTTCGACATTTTAAAATGGATTCAACTTTATAAGATGGAAGTACACCTTGTTTGAAGCATAGACAAAATAATGAAAATTAATTGCTGTTTCGTAAGTGAAAATACCTCTTAAGTCACTACCCACCTTTTCCCGAAAGTTTATGCCCAAGAAAGACATCTTCTTGTTGTTTGTACTTGCACTTGCGGTGATTTAATTGAACCTCCAGCTCCTCAAACTTTCGGACTAGCAGCTTTAGGGCATCATCATGTTCTCTTTCGGTTTCACTAAACACTAGAAAGTCGTCTATTAAGTTGACCTTATTTTTACAAGATGAGAGTAAGCTTTCCATGAGGTTCTGAAACAACTCCGGAGCGCAATTTATTCCGAAAAATAGCCTTTTGAATCGATAGAGGCCTTAATTGGTTATAAAGGTCGTTATATCTTTGCTGTTCTCTGTTAACATCACATGATAGCATGATTCTTTCAAATCAAGTAATGAAAAATACTGTGCCTTCCGAATTCTTGGTAATATCTCTTCAAACACAGGAAGAGGATGATTCAGGCGTTTTAGCGCCTCATATCTACGCATAGTCGAATTTTCCCATTATTCTTCAGCATGGGTACTAAAGGAGAGACCCAAGATATTGGTTTTCCACACGTTCTATGATGCCGCACCCCAAAAGATCATCAAGTTTTTCTCTGACCTTTTCCAGGAGCGATACTGGCGCCACACTTCTATCGATAGGCAAAGTAAGCTCAATGCCTCCTATGCAAGGAAACGTTTGTTTTGGCACCTTAACAATGAGCATTTCTATTGATACTCCACCAACAATGCATTTAATGAGGTCATCATCGGTCTCTTCCACGTTATATACTAGTTATTCTTCCTCCGATTCACTGGTTTATTCCGCGTTGATATTCTTGGAAAACTTGTTACATGGTTCGTCGTATTCATCGGTTTCGACCTTCATCACATTTGATGATCTTTTAAAAACTGATTGAGTTCTATGATTCGTGGGGTATGATCGTTTCCAAGGTCGGTTATCGTTGGTGTTTCTGTAAAAGTTATTTACAACACAATGGTACACTAACAGTAAAATGTTTTATCATACTTACGGTTTTGAAAGTTTTTGAGCGACAAACTTAACAGAAATGGTCGTGTCCGTCACAGCGTTTACAAGTTCGACCAAGTGCCGGGCGATTCCCTTCAAATTTATGTGATTCATTCTCGCATCTACTACAGTTTTTAAATTAAGGCTTCTGTTGTGAAGTTCCGAAATCTGTTGGATCCTTGTGAGAAATTTTTCAATTAGTTCATCGTCACTGTTTTTCGTCGTCCAAAATAAATTCTGATCAAAACTGTCGTGATGCTTTGATGCAAAATGATTGTTGAGTTTATCTTTTGCTACCTGATACGCGTCAACTCCTTCCAAGTCGACGTCGGCTCCCGGAATGCTATCAAACACACTTTGCAACTCCAGTCCGCCCATTGCGAGCAACTGAATTTTCTTGGTTATCGGTTCGGAAATTCTAGAAGCCACCAGGATTCTTTCGAAGCCACAAATCCAACTTGTCCAGGCATTTCGATCTTCCGAAGTTGGTAAATGCCTGAACCTCAGCTGCGGAATATTATAGGCCGCCGGATTAAAAGGTGCCACTGGCTGAACAAGCACAACATGATTTTGGCCATAGTCTTGACCAGGATTCTCCTGTGGATTTTGATTATCGTTCTCCATCGCTTAAAAGTAAACAAAAACAAAGTTTGTTAGTTGCTACATGCCAAACTAGGAAACTCTTATGTTGTTATACATTCCATACCAATTTAAGTCAAATTTTAGATTGAAAAATGATTTAATTTATTTTTTCATTGTTTGTTTTAGCTAAATCGTGCAATTTGATTTTCCGTCTTCATCATCTTTTTTTCTCATTTCAACCTCTCTCATTTTCGCATTTTTTTCAGGGTTTGTTAAGCATGCAGTCAATGTACATAATCATTCAAATCACCGACTTCTACAGGATTCCAATAAATTTAATCGTTGGCTTCTGCTTTATCAATTATGAATTTAATCATCATCATCAATCATCATCGTCAATGCAATGAATTTAATTGTTGGCTTTTTTATAATGATTTCTATCATCGGCGTCCATATTACTGTCATTTTCATGCATATACAATGTGAGCGAATTCTCACATCGACCAAACACTTTTTCGGACATCTTTCTTTTCTTCGCGAATTTTATTTTCTGGACTTACCTGATTGAGGAAACAAAATTTCACGCGTAGTTCTTAGTTGAAATCAACTTTCGTTTAAATTTCCACCTTAAACAAACTAGTTAGAACATACTCGTCGCCATTATGTGGTAGCCGAGATAATAATAATGACTAGACAACTCTAGACGAGTGCACGACTGACACAGTGAACCGCACTCAAGTGTAGTAAGAACAAGACTGAGGTGGTGGGTGGATATGTGTGATATGCAGGTAGTCATCAGATAAACCGTATGTGTATGTGTATGTGAAAAGTAGAAATAGAAGAAAAATGAATTTATCGTTTTGGAGTTCTATTGAAAACTCAACAGAATATTCGACCGAATATTCGGCCGAATATTAGTTTGGCCGAATAGTTGAAAAGGTCAATAAATTTTAATCATAAACCAATGCTTAGAAAACACGTGTTTATAATTTCCCCGCATCTTGAAAAGTATGGGGTAAATATGAACACTTCTTTGTGCGTGGGTGGACATTTTTTTCAGCATAAAATCATATCACACCACATGGAGCATCAATTACCAAACGTAAAACTTTCAAAAAAAAGAAAAAAAACATTTAATCTCCATTTACATTGACGAGAGATTTAATTGATATACACGTCTCAAAACGATTTTCGTTTCTCAGAGACATTCATTTTGTAACTACAAAATTTATACAGTTAGGTTTGCAAGTTATAACTGTAACTTATCAATAAAATGACAGACTATCACATTTGATCAGTTTTGAGAACCTACTATGACTCGCAGAGAACCAAACATATATCTTTCTACTGTTTACTTTTCAAACATTGACCTGTATTATTCAAGTTCAAATCTGATTTCAAACATTGAATGCTGATCGTCTGTCTCCAAGACAAAATCTTTTCTGCTCCAGTGTTCTTCAAACAAACTCAAATAGAAAAAAAAAACTTCTCCAGACTGACAATTGCACCAAACCACAAAGAGCGTAACATGTTAGCAACATCACTGAGAGGAGGAAGAATAACCCCACTTGAACGAGATTGGAAAAACATTCCCTTCAGACGACTCACCCTTAACCGGTAAATTGGTACCTTGGAGTCTGCCCTGAACCGGAGTCGCACTTTTAATTATTCATAGACTCTCCGGCTGCTGCACTCAGGAAAGGGTTACTTTCAACTCACAGGAAGACAAGCTTTGCATTAATTTTTCTCCCTTTTTAACAGGTTGTATGTTACTCTTGTCTGTTTACTTTTCTTCGTTATGGATGGAAATTCCGAATCAACATTGCTTCAAGTCTACACTACAGT
The DNA here is from genome assembly GCF_029784155.1 of Uranotaenia lowii. Taxonomy (NCBI): domain Eukaryota; kingdom Metazoa; phylum Arthropoda; class Insecta; order Diptera; family Culicidae; genus Uranotaenia; species Uranotaenia lowii. The sequence continues at coordinate 222,230,880 of NC_073692.1, forward strand.
AAGATTGATAGAAGGGATTTCTTGTAAAAATAGTTCCAAGAAATCATCAAGATTCAAACTTAGTTCTGAAAAATGATGTGATATTTATTTATCATAAGTTTGACGATGCGACAAACTCGAATATGGACTATTTTTGATAGCTAAGAAATTTAAAAAATACCTAAATAAAATTAAATTCCCAATCCCAAACGAGGATTGAACTCAAAAATTCTTTGTAAACATGCTTTAAATAGCGTGACGTATTCGCATAACGTTTGCCAAGTCTGGGATGAGATAGTTTACTACCAGGGCATCTAGAGCAAACGCGACACAGGCTTATCTTTTCAGTCACATGCAAAGGAAACAGCAGAAATGATAAAACAAGGAAAACGAGAAAAGCCCATTTACGAAGGGCGGGATGTTGATTATGTCTGCGGCCAACAAAAGTGTAGTCTAGATGTCATGATTAGAGCACTCTTGTGTTGCTACATGCAAGAAAAAAACGCTAGAAAAGTGCATCAAAGTTTGTTGCACTGTGCCGAAGAATGAGAAAAGGTCCTTTTTAGTGTCGCTCTTAACCCTTCTCGGCCGGGACGAGGTTGTTTAACAGTAAATATGTACATTACAGCATCCTGGATAAGAAAAAGGGAGACGATATCTCAACAACAAATTGTAACATGCTCAGCATTTTTCCTTTGCCGAAAGAGAGTCGCCGGGTGAAGATAAGCTGAAGGAGGTGGATTTCGGGATCCTTTAAACATCCTCCTTCACCATCCACCGGAATGACGTTTTGTGTCCGGATAGTGGATGAAAATTATGAAGATGATTACTCCAACGATGACGAGCCAGAACTGAACTCTATAGTTAGTAGCAACAGCAAAGCATCGTCATCATTGCTCTTATCATTTTCTAGTGGGAGCTCTCCATGAGGCAAAGGTATTTCTGCTAAATGGATGGTCTTTTCAAGGGGACTTCCGCTGTTGAATATTTCTACAACTAGTTCTTGAAAAATATTTCATCTATTTCTAAAGCGGCAAAGGAAGAAGGATCAGAAATAAACAAGTATCATCCCATTGCAATCGAAATTGGTGCTTCAAAGGTTGCTTTCAGCAATTGTAAAAATGAAAGATTTATTTGAAACGGAACGATTCAGTTTTCTTAATAATGGAACCAGATTGTAAATAATATGTCTTAAGGTACAATCTTGAATTTATAATCAATAGAAAATTTAAGCTTCACTATTTAGGAACGTTTGAGGACTTTTGAAAGTGATCACGTCCCACAAATCTGTTTCTTATTAATCTTCCTTTGCGGTTAAAAATAAAGGACAACTAGCCGGTTAGGGTCATTTAGACCCGGATTACAATTTTGACTGTATCTTCAAAAGTACTGAACTGACTTTCATAAATTATACCATTTTGGAATCGTCTACATGTTCACTATATATTATTGTAGAAATTTTTTTTTATTATTTTGTTGGTGTCTGAAAATTAAACCGAAAAACAAAATGGCCAATAAAAGATGGCATTTTTTAAGCAAAAATTGTGACCTTCCCAGTTGAAATAATAAAATTTCTCTATGTCAGCTAAACTTTAGCTGATTTAAAGATTCATTACAAGTAAACAAAATGTTTGGTTCCCGATGTCATATGTCGTAAATGGGAACATAAGAAAAAAAAAGAAAAATCATTGATTTCTTCTTGAAAACCTTTGTTTTTTAAAACTGAGTAATGAGCTTATATTTATAAAACTGGGCTTGTTAATTATTTAACCCGTAGAAACATGAAAACCAATGGAATCTAACTAATTTTTTTTTGTGATATTTTTATCCCATTAAAACAGTGAAAAACGTAAATTGAGAGATTTCAGAAATTCTCAGCCGTATTTCCACAAATATTGGATTAAATTTGCAGGTTTCAAATTCTTGAGTTAACTGAATTGTTAATTGGAATATTGTTTATCGCCGCGCTTTAATGTAATTTGAATCATCGACGTTTTTCGGCGGATTATAGAATCAAAAACGTTATTACCAGTTGTCCAGACGTTTCGAGCTACTATGGCTTTCGCTCCTCTTCAGTGGACACTAAAATTATATTTTAAACAATGAATTTTTAACCTTAATTTACAATATTTAAAATCTTACAAACTACTGGCCTTCGTCTATACTAGTTTGATTCGGGACATTTTGTTTTGATATTCGTTTACATTTGTATGTTAGTGTTTGTGACAATTTTTTTAATTACAGAGTCGTAAGCTGTCTTAAAATTACAGGAGTCTATCTGCCTATTGACTACATTGTTGTCACCTCTAATCTTAATGTAAAAAGTTTCAGCTGTGATTCTTGCATTATAGCCTGTAACTTTTTCTAAAATGTTTGTATTGTCGAAGTCGAAAAGGTGACCAGTTTCCAAACTGTGTTGTGCTAGTCCAGTGCTTATTTGTTTTGTAGATACATTCGTTTTATGTTGTTTTAATCTTTTTTCCAAGAACTGACTAGTTTCACCTATGTATGATTTGTTACATTTACCACAATTGATTTCATACACGACGTTGGTATTTTTGTTTTTGGGGATTTTGTCCTTAGTTTTTGTTAGGATCAGATTTTTAATTTTATCTAAAGGCTGGAAGGCGACATTAATGTCAAATTGCCATAAGTACCTTGAAAGTTTCTCCCCCAATCCTAAACAATACGGAATAGTTACAAATTTGCTTGAATTTCTATTGCACCCATAGAAGAGGTAACAGAAATCCAATGCCTTTTTAGCAAATCTCTGTGCCGAAAATGCTCTTAAATGTGCACTGTGCCGAAGACGGTATGTTTGAAAAACCGTAACTGGCATAAGGACTCGGCTTCCAACCAAAATTATGCATGACCACTACTTTCAAGCGAAACAAGAAAAACATTTTATGGGATTTCGTTCCTATTGGATAATCCATCCCAGAAACAAGAAAATAAAAACAATAACCACAGCGCCGTGGGGAGATTCGAACTAAAATCACCAATCAAATCGTCTTACCAGTCCGATATCTTAACCAGTGTACTATTCGAGCTTCATGCAGGATGAGGGATATTTGTCATAGGCTTTCTGTCACCGATCAATTCCAAAAAAAAAAACGCACAACGGCGGCTTCCCGGCGTTTGGCCTCCTTTCAATGCATTCCTTTGTCTTTTGATGGAAACGGGAAAGGGAACGGGAGTGAAGGAAACGGGAAGCCCATTGAATGAGAACTGTGTGCTTACCGCCTGCTATTACATACACACGCTACATATGCACAGCTGCTAAAGCCGGGCAGCTTGGCCGGTACGTGGTTGTTTGCCGGTGAATTGAAGGAATCCTTTTGTTGTTGCTTTTGCTACATACACACGCACAGCTTAGCCGTGGTTGTTTGCCTGTGGATTGAATTGAAGCAATGTTTTTTTTGTTGCTTTTACTGCATACACACGCACAGCTTAGCTTGGCCGTGGTTTGCCGGTGCCGATGGATTGAATTAGAAGGATATTTTTGTTGTTGCTTTTGCTACATTCACACGCACAGTGCTCGGTTCGCTGGCTGCCTAGTATTGGCCGGTATTTATTTCTATCCTTCTTCGTCTTGTGATGCGATAGGGAGGGACGTTAATTCGTTTTTATTTTGTTTCTTTCAGACATACGCAATTCGGTTAACTTGGGAGGTTAATGCCGGTGGGAGCAAATTGAATCAGCACCGGTCGCGTTATCTTCTTGTACCAATGATGCTATGTAATTGACTACACGCCATTGGCACAGAGGCTGAATTTTGGGTGTGGTTATACTTAAAGTGTTATAAATTTTATGTGTTCGTTCTTTGACAATACTCGTAACAAAATATTGTGGATAGTTGTTTAAGTTCAAAATGTTTCTAACTGTATTAAGTGTTTTTTCCCTATATTTTGCGTGTGATAATCTTATTGCCCTGTCTACTAAAGCTATGACAGTATTCTTTTTGTGCGAATATGGAATTAACGAATTAAAGTCTAGGTAGCGGCCTTTTTCGTCTTTTGGGAACCATTCCGTTGTGATGCCATTTCCTTCCCGCCGCAAAATTGTATCGAGAAACTTGATTTCTCCATTCAATTCGCGCTCGATAGTGAACTGTAACCGTTGATGAAATCCACCGAGCGCGAATTGAATGGAGAAATCAAGTTTCTCGATACAATTTTGCGGCGGGAAGGAAATGGCATCACAACGGAATGGTTCCCAAAAGACGAAAAAGGCCGCTACCTAGACTTTAATTCGTTAAGTCCATATTCGCACAAAAAGAATACTGTCATAGCTTTAGTAGACAGGGCAATAAGATTATCACACGCAAAATATAGGGAAAAAACACTTAATACAGTTAGAAACATTTTGAACTTAAACAACTATCCACAATATTTTGTTACGAGTATTGTCAAAGAACGAACACATAAAATTTATAACACTTTAAGTATAACCAATAGAAATTCAAGCAAATTTGTAACTATTCCGTATTGTTTAGGATTGGGGGAGAAACTTTCAAGGTACTTATGGCAATTTGACATTAATGTCGCCTTCCAGCCTTTAGATAAAATTAAAAATCTGATCCTAACAAAAACTAAGGACAAAATCCCCAAAAACAAAAATACCAACGTCGTGTATGAAATCAATTGTGGTAAATGTAACAAATCATACATAGGTGAAACTAGTCAGTTCTTGGAAAAAAGATTAAAACAACATAAAACGAATGTATCTACAAAACAAATAAGCACTGGACTAGCACAACACAGTTTGGAAACTGGTCACCTTTTCGACTTCGACAATACAAACATTTTAGAAAAAGTTACAGGCTATAATGCAAGAATCACAGCTGAAACTTTTTACATTAAGATTAGAGGTGACAACAATGTAGTCAATAGGCAGATAGACTCCTGTAATTTTAAGACAGCTTACGACTCTGTAATTAAAAAAATTGTCACAAACACTAACATACAAATGTAAACGAAAATCAAAACAAAATGTCCCGAATCAAACTAGTATAGACGAAGGCCAGTAGTTTGTAAGATTTTAAATATTGTAAATTAAGGTTAAAAATTCATTGTTTAAAATATAATTTTAGTGTCCACTGAAGAGGAGCGAAAGCCATAGTAGCTCGAAACGTCTGGACAACTGGTAATAACGTTTTTGATTCTATAATCCGCCGAAAAACGTCGATGATTCAAATTGAATTGTTAATCCTGTAAGTATAAAAATGGAGGCAAAATATGTGCGTACTAGAGTGTCCGTCCCGGGATTTCCCGGTCGAGAATTCCCGGGAATTTTAATAATTCGGGAATTCCCGATTCCCGGGAATCAAATTTTTATTCCCGGGATTCTCGACATGTATGGAACTATTTCTTTGGAAAAGCCTGATAGCCATTCTTATTGTTCTTTTTAAAAATATAGTCATACAAAATTTATTGAGAATAAGCCGGTTCCTGTGGCAGTAGACATTTTGCAGCCATTTGGTGCTTTTTTTTATTCAAATAGATAAGTTTAAAAAGATTTTATGTATTTCCATTGAACGAAAACCCACAAAACTTCGAAAAAATATGAAATCGCGCAGCAGGTAGGCAGGTTGTGTTTTCTCGAAAGTAACATTTATGCACTCGTTTACCCCGGGCTTTGAAAGTTAGATGAAATCCAAAACTTAAAAATTAAGAAGGCATCTTTTTTTCCATATGAAGATGAAATATGTAAAGTGTTCAGAAAAAATTAAAAAAGGTTGGAATAATCAAACAAATAAAAAGGTTTTTTTTCTTAACTCCTAATTGCATTGATGAATTCTTTATTTGACTAATTTATTATTGTTGAAAACAGTTTGATTTATTTGATCAAATTTAGTTAAAAAAAAACATAATGAAGAGTACTTTTTGTACAAATTATGGGCTTGTATGCACGAAAGGTTCGACAAGCTAAATATATTTGAATCAAATTGCATATATTTTACATGTTTTTGAATATTTCCCGGGATCCCGGGAATTCCCGGGAAACAAGCCACCAGATTTCTCGATTCTCGGGAATAGGAAAATGACCGGGAAATGGACACTCTAGTGCATACACAAATAACTCTTGCAGGGTTCATCCTATTTGCATGCAATTTTTTTTGTTTGCAATTTGATTTGTTGTGATTATAAATTTTTAGTTTTTATTCGTATCAAATAAAAGTCATGGTATCCAATTTTTCATTTTTTTTTTTTCATTCAAATCACCCTGAGTAGAAAGGCGCCAATAGCAATCAAGGGTTACTGATGCTCATCCATCTTTATGTAGGAAGTTTTGGCGCCCATTTTCAAAGCCAATGTACTCTTCACGTGACACCAGTAAAATTGATACTTGGTTGTTGTTGTTAATCTTTCTTATGTGATGAAAAAAACGCTAATTGTCGGAAAGGAGCATATGACCGAAAATAACCGTTTAATTTAGTCAGGCAGGATCAAGGCAATTTAAACATTTTTTTAACCTGATTAACTGGTTGCCCAGATTTTGTTGAAAAAAAAAACTGGATCTAGCCTGGTTTCAATCACTTTATTTGCAAAATTTAACAAAATGTTAAATTTCATTATTTAATTATTATGATTTTGGCGTATTAAAATGAAATTTTTCGAACAAATTTTATCAAAATGATCATGAATGGTTTATAGAAGCTTAAAATACAATTCAACATTCATATCGATGAAATGAAAATGATTCTGGTTTTTTTTTTTAATTTTTGCTGAGTGGAGGATTTGGACCAAATTTGTATTGAAAATTTTGAAATCATATGCCGAATATTGTCAGGTTTCTAGATAAAATAGCCCAGATTCGTACGGGAATAGTTCTGGTTGCCTTAATTTACCCCGTTATTTTGTTTTATTAATTTAACGGCCATATTGAAGAATTTCACATTTCTCAAGGAGAATGATAGGGGAGAGTGGGGATACTTGATCCCCTTTTCTTATTTTCACCATATCTTTTTGGAAAAATTTAGCAACTTGCCGTCTTTGACATTTTCTGACAGCTTGTAACTTCTAGTTTCTATGCTCCAAAAATTAGAACGATACTTAAACCCGTTGATGAACTAGAAGCATTTTCGTGGGAGTAAAAAAATTGCGATTTTTCTGAAGTTAGGGGAGACTTGATCCCCTATTGAAGGAGACTTGATCTTTTATTCAGGAAGCCCTAACCCTTGTATAAAAATCAAACAAAACCCCAAGATACAATGTTAATTGACTATGGTCATGTTTGTTCTCATTTCACAATCTATAGCAGCCATAAGAAGAAAATTCTATAACTTTGTCTCAACGCTAATAACATTGCATACTTAAAGGCGCTATTTTTTATAATTAAGAGAAAATAAATTATTTTTGCTCTTTTCTTCAGACAATTGTTTGATAAATATTAGTTTTTGGATAAATATTAGTAATTTTGTAATCAGCAATTATAACGATCAATTCAGAAAAAGAATATGCCGTTTGGAAGGGGGATCAATTGTAACCAACTCTAGGGGATCAGTTGTACCCATAATCAACATTTTAGAAAACTTTTTCTGAAAAAAGTTGAGAGTTTTCCATTGCTTTGAAAATATGGCATTATGAAGTTCATTTTACGCTCGAACGATTGATACATTGGAACAAATATTTTTTTCATAATTTTCTCATGTAAGGAACATTTTAAAGTGATGAAAAAAGATCTTCAAGTTACATTTTGTGAAATTTTTCAAACAAAGTTCAATTACTCAAACGCTTATTTTGTTAAAATTTTTTAAACTACAAGCATTGTTGTTTTGCTCATTTTAGCACATTTTTCTAAAACATTTGATCTTTGTAAAAATTCCAGTTTCGAGATTTAGCTAAGGAATCAAGTATCCCCAGGGATCAAGTATCCTCATTCTCCCCTATTCAAAGATATTACTGAAAAATCATGATTATTGTGATAACGAAGATATATTCCATTGAATAATATTCTCTTCATATTTATGGCAAAACACGAGAAGGTCTTATTTGAATTAGTATAAGCAAGCTTAAGTTGGTTTAAATTATTTTTATGAATTGTTCAGGATGTATTTAGCTGGTTCGGGAATAAAATGTCTTCAATTTTGTGATTTCATGACGATTTGATCATTGTTAAGAAAAACTAAGCTAGGAAAAAAATTAGGAGATAAAAATCTCCATTTCTTTCTCCCATGCTTAGATGCTTAAAAACTAAATGGAATTAAGAATAGGGTAAATGATCTTGAGCGGAACCAATTGGCTAAATTCGACGCAACTCGGAACAGTTGACCAAGCGGTATGGCTTTGTTTTTTATCCGAACAAAAAAATTTCTGTTCAGCGGATAGATCTTGGTTTCTGCTTTCTAATGATGATTTTTAAAATATTTTAGAGTAAATCCTAATAACTCTAGAGCTGTTTTACTGAAGTAAGAATTCTGATCTTGAGCGGAACCACGCTGATCTTGAGCGGAACTAAAATATGATCTTGAGCGGAACCATTTTCTTCTGTCAACATCTTTAACACGATCGTCGCCACGTCACCCATATTCGGCAGACGGGTGTATTTCCTGGGGGCCCCGTCACATCAAAAAGCAGGTGACGCTCTCTTACTTGAGTTAACCGCTCAGCTTCGCCACACGTTTCAAATATGGGAGTTCTCCCTCTTTGCTTTCTCTCTCTGAAAATTTCTTTGGGCCCGGCTAGCAAAACTACCAAAATGAGCGTGACGACGAACGTGTTAATAGCTCTTATTCCTAATACTTGTGTAACTGTGAAAACTTCAATTAAATTTCATCTTTGAAGATTTTAAAGTTCAAAAATTAATGTTTTTACGTGTAAAAAAGAAACTCTGCGTTCCAAAGCTGTTCTCAAAATATCCGTTAAAATTTATTTCTTGCTTAAAACAAGTCCTATTTTCCCTTTGATGCACTGTATTCTATTTTGAAAGAATCGATTCTCTAAACTCAAATTTTAGTTTTTTTCAATCTCAAAAATTAAACACGTTAGTATATTTGATTGATTTTTTGAATGTGCGTGTTTAGGATCATACTGCCCCGAACAACTTTTGAAGGTAACGACAAAGTTAGTAAAACAAAAGAAGATGCCTTAAATTACAGATTTGGTAAAAAAAAAACTGTACATTGCTCTGAATCAATGTTTTTGAGAAAAAAAATCTTATTTTTTTTTAATCCCTATTCCCTTAATTCCTTTTATTTTATTGGAAATTCATGATTAATTGGGTCATTTTCATATTTTAGTTGGAAAAAATCAGTTTACGTTGAAAGTCTTTTCATACTTTTTCTTTTATATTTTAGTTGGGAAAAATCAGTTTACGTTAAAAATCTTTTCATAGTTTTCTAATTCAAAGTAAGAAACCTTAATTTTATATTGACCAAAAAAATTATAATTTTGGAAATCCATTCGGAATTAAAAAATTCTGTGAAATCTGTTAATATTTCAAAATATCGTGTTCTGTGACACAGATGATGTGATAAAAGTTTCCTCAAAATTTTGTGAAATAACAGATTTTACTGTGATTTCGACAACCTTGCTATAAGCAACTCATTCATAGAATAAAGTTCATTACAAATTCCAGTTTCTTATGAATCACGTTAACATTTATTTATATTAAAAATTTATGGAAACATTAATTATTTATCTCAATTGATAAAACAACTATTTCTCAAACCGATTTCCAGTTCGAGCTCAAGTGTAAAGTCAAGGGACAAGAGAATCGGATAGGTTTTCAATACCAGACCACCAATTGAATCGTGAAGTATCATAAAATAGCTAACCCGGTGTGCTTTGCTACACTTTGTAAAACTGACAAAATGGGTGTAAAAAACAATTTGAATTTCTGTTTATTAAGTAGTATATCGTTTTAAATTTGAATGCGAACATCTAAAACAATCTCTTTAAAAGAAAGCTACTTCATAAAGTACGAACAGTAATGGCAATGAAGATTGATTCTTATTCTGAAATAATGACTTAACTTTATTGGCTTCATATTAGTTCTCGAATTATGCCAAAAATATGTATGAAAGCCTTTTTTCTCCTTCTCGTCGTTCCTCTGAAAGAAAGATTGTGTGCCTTGTTTGGTACGCTGTGTCACTAATTAATTAGTTTTTGTTCAATTCGAACCTTATTTTACATTTTTTCTTTCCCTAAAGTTGATAGAATAAGAAATATACAAATGTGCTGCATACATTCAGGGGTAAAAACTGCGTGTGAGACATTAGGCATAAGGCAGCGCACCTAGCGGTTTATTTCGGAAGCTAGTAGTTCCGCTCAAGATCAAAGATGGTTCCACTCAAGATCATATTTTACTTTTAAAAACTACGCTATTTATTGATATTCTGATGGAAAACTTGTTACAAAAACCCGAAAAATGCTTTTTTATGAGTTTTTCTACCATTTTAATCATTGAGAATCAGTTTACAACGATCAAGGGTGACATAAATTGACGTTCAAAGTCAGCGTAGATTGATGAAAATTGCAGCAGAAATGGGTATGTTTTTAAATCTTCTAATAACATTATTTCAGTTAATAAATTTTAGCAAAAATGTCAATGCGTGTATGAAAAGATCTTGAAAAAGTGTTTTTTTTAACAATTTGGTAAGATTCATAAACACTCATTGCCTAGAACTCAGAAAAAGTAAATGGTTCCGCTCAAGATCAGATTTTGACTAGTTCCGCTCAAGATCATTTACCCTATAAATATGGTTAACCTTTTTGATCTAAAACTCATAATTAGATCCAAAACTTAATATCAGAGGTCAGAAACAGCTATTTGATTGAATGTCATCTTAGAACACAGAAAAATTAGAACCAAGATCCAAACCAAATATAGAGAGTTTTGAACTAGATATTAGAACTAAGAAATACTAATACCTTTTTTGTAAAAAATGTACCCTTCATTATGAAGTTGCTGTGGATTCGAATTCGATAAATATTGTTAATGTTCTAATTTTATTTGACCATAACTACCCGTTTTGTACTACCTTGTCGCTTTTGCAGACCTTCATGTCCAAAGAACGTCAGCTGAAGAACCTGAAAACCCGGCAAAAGTGCCTGCTTGCATCGTTCTTCAATATCAAAGCCCTCGTGGAGGCCTACGACGGAGAGCAGCATGAATACCAGGTAGCCGGTCGACTCGAGCACCTGGTTACTCTATGGAACGACTTCAATGCGGTGCAGGCCGGAATCGAGACTTTGGACGAAGCAGAAGTCGACAATCACCTAAAGCAACGGATTTGAGTCGTCGTTCTCGTATCTTGCTGGTTGACCACTGCCAAAAATCAGCAAGATAGAAGCAATGCTACTTGGACTCACTCTTAAATTTTCATCTCTGAAACGCGTTCATCTGCCACGGATCTGCGCAACCTCGTTTAGAGGTTTGAGGCAAACGATAAGGTTCTCAAACAACTTGGCGAAAAAACAAAATTTTTGGACATTCTTCTCATCCGAATGCTCAGCATTAGACTAGACCCTACAACAAGGTTAGTCAACTCCGTTCTCGGTTGGATCGTTACCGGCAAAAATGAGGAACCTCGCACGTCAATTCGTTCTGTCGTGTCGTGGCTAACTTGGCTACCATCAGCTATCTCAACCAGCTAATGGAACGATTTTGGTCTCTTGAAAACGACGACTCATCACTCAACTACTCCGTTGGAAAGGCAGCTTGTGAAAATCATTTCCTGCAAAACGTTTCTCGCACCCTTGAGGGCCGCTACTGCGTCTGCCTACCGACCAAAAGGGACATCCTGGACAAACTGACCGACAACCGACAAACCGCACTTCGACGCTTTCACATGCTTGAACAATCGGAACCAGAACCTCAAACAGTAGTACGACAGCTTCATGGACGAATATGAATCGCTAGGCCACATGCAGAAGGTCAGAATGGGGGTAGGCTTAATAGCGGCACGTTATCCAAACATACGGGAAAATTGTGCCTCGACCCAGACCAACCACCCACTCCATGCTATCTCCTACCGCACGATTCTATAGTCCAAGATGAGAGCAATCTACTTCCTTAAACAGCACCCTAATGATCGGACCCATCGTTCAGGAAGTTCTACGCTCCATCATCATGCGTTCTAGACCTCGACCAGTTATGCTGATAGCAGACATCAAGCAGATGGACCGACCAATTCTTGTTCATGAAGATGACACTCCCCTGCAGCGAATCGTTTGGCGAGCATCACCCGATGCACCGATGTGGACCTACAAATTTAATACCGTCACGTATGGTACCGCCAGTGCCCCATACTTGCCGACTAGAGTGATACAACAACTAGCAGACGACGAGAGCGATTAGTTTCCAGAGGCAACTTCATGCGCTTCTGATCAAGGGAAGCTTTGAACTCCGGAAATGGACATCGAACATGCCAGCAGTACTCGAAGACGTAACTCCAGACAATTGTGCTCTTCAATCATTAGTGGAACTCGACAGAGACCAATGTCTGAAAACTCTCGGGCTGAATACACTGGGAGCCTGGAACAGATCACCTGCGCTACCGAATCAACCTCCCCGAATCTTCATTCGACCAACCGTTAACTAAAATAATCGCTCTTTCGCACATAGTTCGCCTCTTTGACCCTCTAGGATTGTTAGGTCCGGTTCTTACTTTTGCTAAGCTCTTTATGCAAGCTCTCTGAGGAGTTTAAAATGACGACGGTACATCCTGGGACTGGGACCAACAACTTCCACCTACGACCACAGGCTTTTGGCAAACATATCATTCAGAGCTCGTTCTGCTCAACGACCTTCGTATAAGGGTTCAATGGTGAATTTCAAATATCTGAAATACAGGGCCCATCTATTGAACTGCTACATTACTTCCACAGTCATTATTTCGTTGCACACGAAACAGTATTGAACGACCCCTCGTCGCTTTGATTACATTAAATTTTAGCTATCATTGGATATAAGGGTTAGTTTTTTAAACATGTGTTATCCGGAAAAATGGATCTCGAACAGAAACGTAGCGCTGTGGTTGTCTTGTTCCTATAGCTGGCAAACGGTAGAAGGACATAGTTCGTGAGCTGTCCGATATAAGTGTGTGCAGAAGTTTTGTATACCGTACAGTAAAAAGATACCTGGAAACCGGACGTGCCAAAAAACGGTATGGTGGAGGACGCCGATCTACTGTGTTGACACCTGACATGGCGAAGATCGTCAATAAGCGCCTTAGGAGAAATCCTGATCGTAGTGCCACTAAATTGGCAGAGGATCTCACCATATCGGATCGATGTCTCCGTCGGATCTTGAATGATAAACTTCAGACCAAGGCTTAGAAGATCCAAAAGGTTCAATACCATACGGTGAAGCAGAAACAAGAACGGGTAAAAGAGCGAAGGCGCTGCTGAAGAGGGGCGTGGAAGGAAGGTTGAAGAATATCGTGTTTACCGACGTGAAAATCTTCACCGTACAGCAGTTCTTGGATAAGCAGAACGACAGAGTTTGGTTGCCGGACAGATCACGAAACCATGCCGACTTGCTGACGGCCACCCGGCGACAGAAACCAGCATCGGCCGGACTCCGCTGGTTTTGTCCCTGAAGCAGTGAAGATCAACCGAAATACATACCGGAAACTAGTTCTAAAGAATGTCGTCAAACCGTGGACACGTCGACGTTTTGGTTCCAGGGATTAGGTTTTCCAGGGTTCATTTCGAGCTCAGAGTGGCCAGCGAGTTCGCCAGACCTGAATCCTATGGACTTCGCTGTTTGGAGTATGTTGGAGGCCGCAGTTTGCTCTCAGGTGTGGAGGTCCTGAAGCGACACCTCGTGGCAGCCTGGAATCAAATACCACAAGAACACCTGCGGGCCTCATACGATGCGTTCCTCGACCGTCTGCGGTGAGTGGTTAAACTCAAGGGCGAACAAGTCGAACTTTACCAGTGAATTTTGAAATAGTTATTGGTTTTCAAGAGAAATTGAATGAATTTGAAATAAAAAGTTGTTGTTTTGATCAATTTATATCAATGTAGCACTTCAAATGCCAGACCCTGTTTATTTTCATGTACCGCTTGGTACATTAAAAAAAGTTGTTTCCAATTTCTAAACGAATGCATCATCCACTATCACAAAAAAAAAACAGATTAATGAAAGCCCCGTCGTTGTTGACTTTGAAAATAATCGCCTACATGCTCTGAATATTTTAAACATATCTTCATAATTCGCTACATCGTTTAAGTGTGCGATACAGACAGCTGTTATTTCGTTTAGATAAATAATGCATTTAATTTCTCATTCGAATAGAAATCTACGGAAAAGTTGCAAATTGTTAGTACTCATGAAAAGGTTTTTCAATAACAATGCATTTAAAAAAAATATAATTATTTTCCAAATATCAATGCACTTGGCACCCTTTAACACCCAAAAAAATCAAAACACGAACATCTGTGTATCGCTCTCAACAGGGCGAATTTGTCGATATTAGTACCGGAAAATCGCGTTTATCGTGCGCCCTTCTCAAAAATCGATTTTGTTCTCCCATTGTTTGAGGTTAAGGCTGAGGCCTCCTACCCATGTGGTTTATGTAGAGGTGGGGACAAGACTACCCTTGCACGAGTGTGAGAATCAGTTTTTCCAATGTTTTGATTGCTACGTCACAAACGTTCAAGGGCGTCTTGACGTTGGAGTCAGTTTTCATACGTACATAATACCATCGAGCTTGGGTATCCAGTGAAAGTCATAATAATCAAAGTACGTATGTTCAAAATTGAATTTTGTTATCCTTCCTTGTAAAAGCGATTAAATAATTTCCAAATGATTCCAAATACTAACACAACTCGTACCGTTTATGCAATTTGAGTAGTTCAACTATGAAATTTTTGATAGAAATTCGACAAACTGGCACTAAACTTTATTTAAAGTCCATCTTACATTTTGCTTTCTATATAGGCATTTTCGGAATTTTGAAACAGAAACTGTTTATGAAAATGATAAAATAATTTTTATTTGTGTTCCCAAAAAATGAAAGCTGACTAAGGATTTTTATTTTAAGATTTATTTCGAACGGATTCCTCTTAAGTCCCCCAAGATATTCTGCTCCGCCAGCTTCTTCTAGGAACTTTTGATGCACCAAAAAGCGGCCGTTGCTGCTGGTTTCGATTTCATAAGAGTTTTTGCCGGAAGAAAAAAATGGAAGCAATCGAACCCTTTTGCAGCGGAATCCGTCAAAGTACTTCGAAAACCCGAAAAATGAAATTGAAAGCTAAAACTTTTAACGCACCGAGAATCATTACGCATTTCACAACACGACGGCATCTTGAAAACTTGGTAACAAGCTTTCATAGTAACGTCAATAACAAACATTCTGTGACGTTGCTACGGTTTCATTGGTGCGTTGAACGTTCGCCACCGCGACGGCGTCGTGTTACGTCACAATCGTTCATAAACAACTGTATGGATACAACGAACTAACACTAAAGCTTTTGGTTGTCCCCACCTATAGATAAACCACATGGGCGTCCTACTACTGTAATGTTCGTGTAGAACTGTCAATATATCCTAATAGACCGCTGCATTCTATGCTCGAATCCCTCAACAGCAGATGTCGGCATTAAAACGCTATTCGCTAGTTAGTCCGCTACATTTTGGCTTAGATATTTATTTTTTAACTTTATTTTTGTAGAACTTACGGCTCAAAAAACTCCATCACTTTATAGAAAATAACATTTATCAGTATTCCTGCATGCAAAATTGCACCTAGTAGAGTTTGTTTATCCTTTTTTCCACAGAAATCCCGTAAGAAAATAAATTTGTCGACAAAAAAGTAGCGGACTAATTAGCGATTAGCGACTTAACGCCAGACACTAGAAAAAATCATGTATCAGCATTCTTCCTTGACTGATTACTTGTGGTGACATTTGTCTATCTGCTAGTACAAAATTTTGATGAAAAAATAAATCAAAACGATAATTATCTAACAAAAACGGTGCAGACAAATTAGCGATTAGCACTTTAATGCTGAATATTGCTCAACAGTGCAACTGCACATCTTTTCCGACGCGTTTGAGCGTGCATACGGCGCATGTGCCTACATCCGTTCAACAAATTCATCTGGTATCAACGTCGCACTTCTAACAGCAAGATCCAAGGTAGCACCTCGAAACCGCCAAAACATTCCTCGCCTCGAACTCTGAGGAGCTCAAATCGCCTCGAAGTTGTATCAGAAGATCATCACAACGTCCTCTTGAAACCTTATTTTGGGTCGACTCAACCACCGTCATCCACTGGCTCAAATCACCACCGTCCACTTGAGTAACATTTGTCGCTAATCGATTCTGGAAAATACAACTGGCAACCGAAACCTGTTCATGGAACCTCGTCCCGGGATCGGAAAACCCAGCTGACTTGCTATCTCGAGGCATGTCAGCAGACGCTGTTCTTCAAAACAGTTTCTGGTGGAAGGGGCCAGACTGGCTGAAACACGACGCTCATCAATGGCCGTCGTAACAAATTACTCCGATTCAAAACGCCGAAATTCTTCGAGAAATCAGAAAAACTCCAGTCACCGTAATTACCGCAGCATCTGCAGAATCATTCATCGACGAACTCACCGACGACCGCATTTTTTCCTGAGCTTTCAGGGTGCGTACATATAAAAGTTATTATGCAAAATTGAAGATTTCAAGAATTTATTGAGGGTCCCCGAAGATATTTTTTGTTTGGATGCATCCGAATAATAAAGATACAAGCTTCCACACTTCCAATAGTGTCATATTGACACTTGAGCGGAAAAGGGTTAAGTAGTATTTAGATCACTTCAAAGAATCATGAAATTTCACTGAGATCCCTATACGTGTGTGTTCTTTAGAAAAAAAAAAAGAATTTTTGTAACGGAGATTTTATTTGCAATTTTCTGCCCAACAAGCATCGACTTTTTGGACATAGGGCATAATGACCATCTTTAGAAGGACGCTAATTTAATCATAGAAATCAGTTGTAATTCGTGAGATACTTAATTGTTTCGTGTTCAAACACTAAAAAAGTCTATTTGCCAAAAGTTGAAAATCCGTAAGGGGCATAACGAGAACTCTTACTGGGGCAGTATAAGGTGGTATAAGCACCATTAATCGGGGCATGATGGGCATTTTAGCCGTAGAATCAAGCAGCGGATTATAGAGCTACAGCTTGACTAGTTTCATTTGACGATTTGGCCTATTGGTGTCGGAGAGGTAATCAGAAGACTCGAGATCGATTCCTTTTCGAGGTTATTTGTTTTCATTTACCAGCCTAGGAATAGACCCATGTAACTAATCCGTTAAACTTTTGTTTCTCCGGAACTTAAATGCATGAATTTCTCAGACAACAGGTTGTACAGAAAATTATTCAAATCCTCAAGAGTAAAGATTCCTAAAAAGCGCTTCTATGGACACTGAATCGAATGCCCCTTTTTTCTAATTAATAAACGTAATACGTAGATTCCAATCTTTATGCGTTTATTGGAAAAAAGATCACACTTGGTCTTTGTATTTTCTGTTAAGCCTACATCAAACTCATGAGAGCGCTTCTCGTTCGAAGCTTTGATGAACGAATTTTGCGACACCTTTAGGAGTGCCAGGGTTTGGTCCAAAAGAACCTATCGGTTGATTGGAAACAGCCTATCAGATTATATGGTGAAGCCTTTACAATGCTATGCTAAATTTATAACTAGGATGAATACCGGCACTCTAACGGATTAGCCATTTCAGCTGCCCTAATGGACCGTTTTTTGTCACACACACAATGAACACACACATTTTTGTAGGATCCATTTTGCTCTCTCGAATGAAATGAGTTTTATTCGAATCCCATTTTTTAGATGGAAAAAAATGGTTGGTGTCCTTATACTATAGGGATTTTGATTGTGAAGCTGGGATGAAACATCTTTCTATTTGTTGAGTTTTGTGCTTTGGATTAACAAACGTCTACAGGAGTTTTCAAAAATTTTGAATCAAAATGATTGGCTATTTTCAATTTTATCGCGTTTTGACAAACTTGAGAGAACAAATTGTCGACATTAATTGTTGGTATCTTCAAAGCGTATTCTCAAGATCTCGGAAGTGCAATTAATTAAGCAAAATCTGCCGCTAATTAGGAAGTTTTAAAGGCAGAAGTAAGTATACTGAAAACTTTTCAAATCAAGGCTCTTGGGCGGCCAAGCCTTGGGCAGGAACCGGCGAAACTTTCCGAGAACCCCAAAAGGATCAATAATATCTTGCTGCAGCGCTATAAATGCCCGATCTGCCCCGAAGTTAACCTTAATGGATATTTATTCCCCCTCCGGTGGCCCGCATCCTGTCGATGATTATCAAATATTTATGTTCATCGATGAGTTATTAAAGCCGGCTGCTCTGGCGTTCGGTTATTGTCCGGTCGTCCGCTCCGGAAACTGGGAAGACGGGATGGCGAGAAAAGTTGCACAACTTTTTGTCTCCTCCTGTCTACATTCCGATGGTTAAATTAATTTCCGTTCTCTGGCTCCGGTAAGTTTTGCTCTACGATTGGGAAGCAATTTTTATCTGTCCGTATTGTAAAGCATTGTTTTTTTCAGGATTCAGAGCAGCAATAAATTGAATTGATAACAATCCCTCTAAGTTTTCGAGATAAGTGGTACTCAAAACTTTATCCTTATAAACTGTAATGGATGATGTTAAAGGACGCAAAATAAGCAAAATATTGAGAATAACTGATGTTTTATTAATAGCAATGGTATTTTTCCAAAAATTATAAGCAAGACAATCAATTCAGCAAATCTTGCCTCCTGGCGGCACCGATTGCATGTATCCGGCCTCTTTCATCCGCTCGAATGCTGCCTCGGCATCGTAATTTCTGAAAGAAGTAAATCACAGTTTTAAAAAATCTGCATTTCAATTCACTACCAGTAAAAAATCTTACCGATAATGGTTTTCATATTTCTGCATCTTGGGATTGACGTAAAGGACCTTGCCGATGACAACGGAAGCGGCGCAAAGTAACAAGGCGACAGTTACGTTCTTCGTAGTTTGAGCTTTATGCAGTCCTCGGAGCACCGGTCTTCCGTGATAGTGGAACATCTTGGTGTTGACAGGGTCCACAGAAGTTTCGAAGGAAATTGTATAATTTTTAAAGTTCACCGGTTCAACGGATTGCTTGGAGTGAATAGATGACACTTTTATTGGCTGTGACTGCTTTGATAATTTTTTTTCAAACTCCTTTTAGAGCAAGTTCACTGGCCGTCAAGGTTTTTAAGAGCAAGTTCACTGGTGTTGGGAAAAATTGGTAGAAATTTTGACATTTTGAAAATTTCACCATGCAAAAATGTTTTCAAGATCTTGGGGCGTTGTATTTTTTTACAACACTGTTTCTATTTCAGCCGTAAGTGATAGAAATATTGCTTTTTTGCATCACAGCATGCGAAAATAGAACACGTGTTGTAAAAAAAACTAGAAGGTCACAGATCTTGAAAATGTTTTTGCATGGCAAAATTTTCAAAATGTGCCGTAAGTGTCAAAATTTCTACCACTTTTTCCCTACTCCAGTGAACTTGCTCTAACAACGCGTGTTTTATTTTCGCATGCTGTGATGTCAAAATATCAATATTTCTAGGACATACGGCTGAAATAGATACAGTGCTGTAAAAGAATACAACACGCAAAGATTTTGAAAACATTTTTACATGGTAAAATTATCAAAATTTGCAAAAAGTGTCATAATTTCTACCACTTTTTCCCAACACCAGTAAACTTACTCTATAGAGACTAAAGTAAACAAAGAGGCGCCATCTGATCCCTTTCTAAATAATACAATCAACAACCATGCTTAATTGCCATTTATAAAACTTCTTGTGACTGTTGTTTCGGATGAACGAACAAAGTTGATCAAAATTCTATTACTTAATTATCGCTCATCATTTACTTTGTTATAAATTGGTAAGAAATAATTTAGCGATGATTTGCTTATCTAATTTTGAACATTAGCCAAAGCTGCACTCTGTCATAAGATGGCTGAGATATGGTCTGTGGTATTTTAGGAATCAATAAACTACACGTGTTTACACCAGATAGTCACCTTTATTATTGTACTTCAGTGGTGCCAGTATTATTTTATTATTATCGTTTACACTCTTAAACACAACACCACATCTCCCTTTTTTTATAAAAATTAAACAGCTCGACAATCAATCTTCGAAACGGGCAGGTTTTCTTATAGCACGCTGTGGACGTTCACGAATCTCCTGCTTTGAGACCTCGATTACTTTTGGTGCTACACGAAGCTCCTCGCATCCTTCTGCTTCCTTTGACACCACAAGATCTGGAATTTCGTAACCATCGGTTTCCATTTCGGTAGGCTCCTCTCCTGGTCCTTTAACTACATCTGCTGGAACTTGCTTGAGGTGGCTTGTATTTCGATCATAGAACTTCCCAAGCAACCAAAAGTCGCGTTTTTACTTAACTCCGAACTCCGAAGTTCACATTTGGCTGAAAAAATGTTTTACGGGAACTTCAGGTGACTCTTGTCGCGTAAAAGTTACTCAGGAACTTCTATCGCCCTTTGAAAGGGTAAACTATTGATAACGGAACTTCTAAGCGCATTTAATGGAACTTCTTTCAAGAAGGTCGATAAAGTTCGCGCAACATTCTAAAACGCACCATTAAGATACTTGAAGGTGTTTCGAAGAACCTATATGGGAATTCTAAGCGACATGTCAAAAATGTCTGTCAATTTCTTCTCATGGTATTTATTTTGTTTATATCTGTACTGATATTTACAAATGGATTTCAAGATTTTTTCGAATTTTTCTTATAAATGTTAAGATATTCGAATAAATTTTTGATGATGCAAATTATTGTTATTATTCATATTGTGTACTGAAAGTCTTTCAAACGACATAAGGAACAAACCATTGACCAACCTATTCAATCATCTCAAATGATATTGAGTTTAAATACTAATTATTACAATGGCAATGAACTATTGCTGGATTGGTCGAGAGGCTGGTGAGTTTCATTGCAATCTAGAGAGCAGTGGTTCAATTCCCTAGGCGTGTAAGCAGCTTTTGTAATCAAACAATATAATTAAAACCAATGAAATAGATCATGATAGACCGGCAACCTAGCAATCTGACATCTGGTTGTCAGAGCAATCTGTCAATCGGATTTTTTTTTTCGGCGCGTAGAAGTTTCTTGACATTCTCTTAGAAGCTGAATAGCGTTCTCTACAGGCACCTAAACGAACTTGAAAGTAGCTTTAAGAACTTAAATTTTGGGCTGATTAGCATTCCCTTCAGACACAAAAGAGAGCTGATTAAGCTTCTATAGAACCTTTTTAAGGGAATTCTGGTTGCTTGGGTTATTTGTCTTTGGGTCCTGAACCGTAACTCTTGAACCTTGTCTAGATTTTACTTCCACAGCTGTTGGCTTGAACGTTGTAGTAAGCTTATTCCCAGGCAAAACGTTCTTCATTAGAACCATATCTCCAACAGCGATGGCCGAAGGATGAGCTCTGCGACGTCGATCCTCCTTTTCCTTCAAGATTTGATCTCGATCTCTAAAATCAGATGGTGGAGGGGCTGCTGAGAAGTCTTGCAACGATGGAAGTTTCGTCCGTATAACTCTGCCAAACATCAGCTCGCTTGGAGTCTTTCCCGTAGTACTATGCGGGGTAGAATAGTACATCGACAAATAGGTAAGAAGGTCTTGCTTCCAATCATTCTTAAGCGCTTGGCTTATTTTTAAGCGCTTTACTAATGATCGGTTTTGGCGTTCAACGAGGCCATTTTCCTGTGGCCAGTAGGGTGTTGTTTTATTTAATACTATACCTCTTTTACGACAGTATTCATCAAATTCAGAACTAACGAACTGACGGCCATTATCTAAGGTAATCGTGTTTGGGTATCCCAATCGAACAAATATCTTTTCCAAACGATCAATAGTTTCACCAGCTGTTATTTTCTTGAGGATTTCAACTTCCTTGTAGCGGCTGTAATAGTCAATAATGACCAACAAATAGTCACCAGACGGCAGCGGGCCCAGGAAGTCAATAGCCACGTCTCTCCAAGGTGCATCCGGCAGTTTCCTTCTCTGCATAGGTTCCGGCCGATCAGGTTGACTCACCACCATACAACCCTGACATTTATCTACAGTTTTTGCAATCATCTCGTCCATACTCGGCCACCAGCATGTCATACGCAGTCTTTGTTGCATTTTTGTGCGACCCGGATGACCCTCGTGACCTAGCTGAAGCATACTTTACCAAGTTCATTCCTAAATGGGTGGTATGGTTTCAGGCGAGCTGAAGCGTAGTTCCAAATCCCTTTGTCGAGAAACTCTCTTAGCTCAGAAAGCTCAGGATCATCTAAGGAAGAGACTTCTAGTTCATCTATGTCAATGGCTGTGGACTCGATCACGTTACGTACATATACCTCAGAGTCAGGATCAAATTCATCTACAGCTGTTGTCAGAGCAAGACGGGGCAAGGGATCAGCTATATTTGCTTTACCCTTGCGGTAAACAACAGTATAACTGAACGCCTGAAGTCGCAAAACCCAGCGTTCAATACGGAGGCAAGGGGTTGAGGTTGGAGCAAATATTGCTTCAAGTGGTTTATGGTCGGTTTCCAACTCGAAATGCATACCAATCAAGTATATCTGGAACCTCTCTACGGCCCATACCAACGCTAAAGCCTCCTTCTCTGTTTGTGCATAACGCTTTTCGGTATCGGTGAGGCTCTTGCTGGCAAAACAAACCGCTCTAGGCTGCCCTTCAAAAAATTGTATCAGTACAGCCCCCAAACCGACCGGAGAGGCATCAGCTTCGACTCTGGTAGACAGTTTAGGATCAAAGTGTGCTAAAGTACTGACATCTCCTATGATGGATATGAGGTGATTAAACGCTACTTGTTCTTCAGACCCCCACTTGAAAGGATTATTACTCTTGGTTAATTCACGGAGTGGATATGAAATTGTAGCCAGATTCGGAATAAAGGAGCCAACATTATTTACAAGGCCGAGGAAACTACGCACTTCCTCCGAAGTGGCAGGAGCACGGAATTTCTGTATCGCCTCAATTTTGGATCGCGACGGGGTCATGCCATTTTTGTCAAAACGATGACCTAAAAGTCGATTTCGGACATTTTGAATGCGCACTTTTCTTGGTTCAAGAGTATATCATGGTGACGAAACTTTCCTAGCGTTTTCTGAAACGCATCGTCATGCTCCTTTTCAGATTTCCCAAAAACGAAGATGTCGTCAATAAAATTCTCTGTGTTGGGACAATCTGATAATATCTGCTCGATTACCTTCTGATATTTCTCCGGAGCACAAGAGATCCCGAACATTAATCTCCGATCTACCGATACAAACCTCGATGAGTTATAAAGGTGGTAAGCGGTCTACTAGCAGCGTCAATTTCCAGATGATGAAAAGCGTCCTTGATGTCCAATCTTGAAAATATTGTTGCCCCGTTAAGCTTCCATCTGATGTCTTCAATAGTAGGTAGCGGATGAGTTTCCCGTAGTATCGCCTTGTTCACTTGACGCATATCGATACACAATCTTAAATCACCACTATCTTTCATCACAACGACTAAAGGAGATACCCATCGGCTGGGTTCAGTAACGGGTTCGATGATATCTTTTGCAAGTAGTTCATTAAGTTTTTCGTCAACCCTTTCGAGTGTTGCAAAAGGCAATCTCCGAAGTCTTTGTGAAACCGGCGGCACAGATTTATCGATAGGTAGACTAATCTTGTATCCACGAATTTTGGGAAACGGGCGGATTGATGTTACCTTATGGAGTGATTCCCTTTGGCTAGACAGACCCACTATCAAAACACCCAGACTAGAAGCTGTCTTCCTTCCCAAGAGCGGTTGTGGACCTCCTTTTACTACATAGAAAGTTGCCACTGATTTGAGCTGCTTATCTCCGTCGTTGATTACAATTTCTGCTGTGAACCTGTGACTAACTGTCAGGCAGTCCTTTTGAGCGTATGCTTTGAACTGCCTGTCCGGTGGAAGAAGGCCCTCCAGTAAAGCAACACCGTTGCGCGCCATGACCTGTCGGAAACTTGGTTATTTAACGTTCTAAATCAACCTTAATTAAATTATTTACCTGCCATGTTTTTTCATCTATTATATTGGATTGAACCCCTGAATCGATTTGCATCTCTATAAGAACTCCTCCCACTTTAGCCCAAATCAAATCATTTCGTTCATCTTCTGATCCTACCATCTCAATCAGTTCTACTTCCTCACTCGCAGCTGAATAATCTTCAATTGAATTTATTTGCCGGTTAACACTTCCATAACGATTAAAATTTGGTTTTGGTCTTGAGTATGGTTTTGCTACTTGGTCAAATTTCCTTTTCGAAAATTGTGGTTTCGCATTCCACTGCTGTTGTGGCGGTCGGTTTACCATAGATCCACCAGCAACTTTTGAGAAACATACTGCTGCATAATGTCCTCTCTTGCCACATTTCGCACATGTTTTACTCCATGCTGGACAGGTCTCAGTTGCATCGTGATTGTCAGTGCCACAATACTTGCAAAATGTTTGGATTTAACGTACTTCGTCGGAAGATTTCATATTACTTGGACCACCACTTATTTGTTCACTTGCTGCCCGACTTGCCTCAAATGCATTGACATGCTTCATGATCAAATCAACAGATAGTTTAGGTTCTTGTAAAAGCTTTTCTCTAAATTGAGGCGTGGCAAATT
This sequence comes from Uranotaenia lowii, assembly GCF_029784155.1. NCBI lineage: Eukaryota > Metazoa > Arthropoda > Insecta > Diptera > Culicidae > Uranotaenia > Uranotaenia lowii. Next base: position 222,255,530 of record NC_073692.1, read on the forward strand.
GGAGTGTTTTGTCAATAAATGCTATCTCCGAACTTTCCACTGAAGTGGTCCCGAAATTGCAGCGACTTGCTTTTACTTGTACTCGCATTAAAAATTTCCCCAGCATTTCACCTGATTCAGGCTTTTCTTCCCAAAATAGAAAACGTTCGTGGGCCTCATGACGTTTCGGGGCGAAATATTCTTCCAATTTGGAAATCGCGACGTCATAACAATCGACATTTCGTTCGGCATCATCATTAACATCAGCATCGGGAATATTAAAGAATATCTCCTGAAGTTCAAATCCCCCGTATGCCAGAAGCAGATTTTTCTTCTCAGAAGCAACGGTAGTATTGGTCGCTCTGAGGCAAATTTCAAAACCTCTCTTCCACGTTTGCCATTTCATACGACGCTCCGTTACCGAAACAGAAGCGATCGAAAAAGGCGGGAGGCCTGCAAATACCTGACCTTTATCCATCCTATAATGGTAATACTTATATGAAAAACAAATCCAATTGGAATAATCGCTATTCTAGTTACCTGTTTACGCCTTGAAATATTTCCAATGAAATCTACCTCTCAAAAAAATACTTCTTATCTCTTTCTTTCAGCTACTGACACGTCGTAGCAACGATGCGCTATCTTGTCGCGCTCTTCCTTCCTTTATTTTAACTACTGGCTCGTCGTAGCAACAATTCGCTTGCAAGTCGCGATTTCTCTCTTTTCCACTATCAAGCCGTGGTATCTATTCGCTATCCAGTCGCGATTTCTCTTTCTTTTCCACTGTCAAGTCGTGGTATCTGTTCGCTAACCAGTCGCGATTTCTCTTTCCCACTTTCTCGTCGTGGTAGCCTTTCCGCTTACTCGTCGCGGCACTTTTTTTCTCCACTCACAAGTCGTGGTAACTTCGATTTTCTCACCACTCACGCGTCGTGGCACAGTCTAATGACAAGAACAACAAAATGATTTTAATGTTCTTTTACGATTATTCTCTCTATTTTCCACACCGAATTGGACTTACCTGGCGAATCCACCACCGAAATATGCCGTTCCAACTAACTATTCCCACTCCTCGTCAGCCAATTTGTGGTATTTTAGGAATCAATAAACTACACGTGTTTACACCAGATAGTCACCTTTATTATTGTACTTCAGTGGTGCCAGTATTATTTTATTATTATCGTTTACACTCTTAAACACAACACCACATGGTCGATCAAAGTTTTCATGTTTTTGAGGGGATGATCCCAAATTTTTGGCCAGCAGTTTAAATAAAAATGGATTTCTGTCTGTCTGTTTGTCTGTCTGTTCTAGAAACGTTCCAAATAGTGATATTATTTGGACGAAGGATTCCGTTGTTAATGTCCCACGAATTGGGTCCCAAACGGCGTCGAAGAATCTGAAATTAGCAGCAACAATAGGTCATCGAATTGACCAGTAGACTGAGTCGATTTGGGGTCATTTTGGAATTCCTTAAACCCTGGGGTCTAAAAAGCTTCGTCTTGGTCCAAAACTAATCCATGATTTTTTGCAAAATTTTTAAGTAACGTTTACATGAGTAAATTTGAACTTTTAGGTTTGTATGGGAAAATTGAATATTTTGTACTGAAAAATCAACATCACTTTTGTTTCGTCTGTGGAACCGAGCCAGCTGAAGGTTTTTGTGCCAATTTATAAAATTTCTTGAGGAAATTTTCCGCTGAACAACTTTGTCGAAGACCGTAACTTCGTATCTTATTAGGAAAAAAAAGTTATTAGCTGTTTAACAGAGGTATGTCTTTTCGCACTGATAAACAATAAATTCAATTGACATCCCTGCAGGGTGCCTAGCGGGGTATTGCATGAATACTTTCCATGCAACACTTCGCGAGGCTCAAGCAGTGATGTCAATTGAATTTATTCTAAATCAATGCGAAAAGACATACCCCTGTTAAACAGTTAATAACTTTTTTTCCTAAAAAAGATACGAAGTTACGGTCTTCGACAAAGTTGTTCAGCGGAAAATTTCCTTAAGGAATTTTATAAATTGGCACAAAAACCTTCAGCTGGCTCGGTTCCACAGACGAAACAAAAGTGATGTTGATTTTTCAGTACAAAATATTCAATTTTCCCATACAAACCTAAAAGTTCAAATTTACTCATGTAAACGTTACTTAAAAATTTTGCAAAAAATCATGGATGAGTTTTGGACCAAGACGAAGCTTTTTAGACCCCAGGGTTTGAGGAATTCCAAAATGACCCCAAATCGACTCAGTCTATTGACCAGCGATGGCGGAGCAAACAGTAGGCCGAGAGCGCAGCGAAATTTCGGGTGGCAAAACAACGTCCGATGCACGCGAGTATGGTTTGATATTAATCGAATATTCGGCCGAATATTCTATTGAGTTTTAAATGAAAAAAAAACCAAAAGCGATTATTTTGATTTCCTTTCATTTCTTCCATTATAATGCCTCTCATGTGTTTGAGTTGATTATTTTCAACCAAATGCTATTACCAGAGGGTGTATTTATAACAAGATCTATTTGAAGTAGAAGTCTTTCTGATTTTCAAGATGTCACCAATAACTGAAAGGACATCAGATGACTTGTCGCTTTTATGGCGAGTTTGGTTTCCTGTGAAATCTGGGACAAAACATGTCGAAACAGGTGCCAAGCAATTTGCCATTTCAAATTTGGCATGGGAAAATACGAGATATGTTTTTATGATTGTTATATTCCCCTCCACCTAGCAGAGAGCAGAAGGGCGGGAAGGAAGGGGTTGCATTAAATTTTGTTGTATCGCTTACCAACTTATCAGCCAATGAAACCAAATTTTAAATAAGAAGATTTATAGGTACGAAAGATTTGTATACTTATGAGAAACGCCTAACTTAAGGTTGCCAGAATGTTTTCAGCGCGTATCCAGGCCGGACAATCCGGACTATTTTATCTAAAGACCTGGCAAAATCCGGACATTTAATTCAAAATTGTCGACCGAAATCCGGGCAATATCCGGGCAAATTCGGTCAAAACCTAGAAATTACTCATCGAAAATTAAGAAAAAAAACTTGAAAAAAAAAATTTTTTTTTCGTTAAAGATTATCAGCAAATTTTTTTTATCGTATTTTTGGCTTTCAAAAAACCTTTCATGATTATTTTTATGAAACTTGCTCAAAAAATTTTGTTTTTGGCGCATAAATAAATTTTATTTTACAACAGAATTTGTTTTTTAAGTTGGATTTCAGAATGAGAATGAGAATAAACCCGGGAAAAATTTGGGCTTTTCCAATGAAAGCCGGGCAACCGGGCCGGACCGGACTTTTTTTTAAATTTAATATGGAACATCCGGGCAAACCCGGATAAAACCGGGCAATCTGGCAACCTTCGCCTTAAACTACTTCAAGTGGAGGGGGAGGATAAGAGGAAAGGAAGGGGGCTCCCATACAATTTTTTTGACATAAATTGAGCATCAATCAAAAGAAACTAACTTTTATAAGAGAGGTTGTTTGCGTACGAATACTTTGAAAGCATTCCTTTATTCAAGGCAGAGTCGGAGAAAAACACAATTTTTTTCATATTTATATATTTTGGACTAATTCGAAAACTTATCACACCAGTGGTGCCAAAAGAGGTAGTGTTTTATGGTAGTTTGTAAGCTTTCCTCATTTTGGAAGACGGAAAAGGTGGAGAATCCATACCAATTAAATATACATTTTGACATTATAAATGACTTAAAATAAATTTTAACCGATAACACTAGTCTACAAAATTTGAAAAATCATGGACTTCAAAGGCTTACCTATATTTTTAATGTAAAATCGGGCACTGAATCCCAAAATGAAATAAAAAAAAAACCAGTAGAAAAGTTTTTGGGTTATTCTCCAAATAGGAAATTTTGGAGAAAATAGAAAAGTACTTGAACTCAAATCCAATTATCTCGGAATGCATACAAAAAAACTTGAAATCTCTTTTTGGCATATTTAAGGTGAATAAATTTGGTATCGATTGTTTGAACTTCACTTTTGCGTATAATCAACAGTTTTGTTGATATAAGTGACTTTATAAAAGGAAAAAATATAAAAAAAATGCATTTCTTTAGAGAAAATTTGGATTCAGAGAAAGTTTTAGACTCAAAGGTTACGTTTAAAACATCTGATTCTCTTTTGAACTCAAATATCAATTCAAAACAAAGATTTCAAATGGTTATTGGTTAAAATCGGCTGAAAATAGAAGAAGTTATGGTTTGAATAATTCTTAGATAAGTACACCACGGTTCAATAAAGGAAAAATTAAACATGGTAAATCTCGCTCGCTCCTAGTCAAAATTAATTATTAACTAACCAGAAGGTCACATGCCAAATTTCAGAACTAAATATCTGACTAGGGAGGGAGGGGTTGCTTGAAGCAACCGTTTTGTAAATTTTTTTTCGTTAAAACATTATATCCATGCTCTAATCACAATCTTACAATGAAAATAGAAAAGCCTAATGCTCATCTGATAAAGTTATGATATGAACAAATTATTACCATGATATATGGCCATATGGCAAAAGAATAAGATATTGAAAATTTCGTTAAAATTTCTCCTTTGACGTATGCTTTACATTAGTTTCTACCATTTTCAAATCAATTATTCTTAAATGGGAATGAAATATAGCTAAAAGCATCAATATGCGCATTTATCTAGTCCGGTTTGAGAAATTGGCTATCATCGAAATCATTTTCGTAAAAAATGTAAGAGATTTTAACAGAAGGATAACTCTAAAGTATATAAACAGATGTCTGCTCATGTAAATATAGTTTTCAGACTCATTTCCATTGGAATATGGGAGAAAACGAGAATTCTCCTAAGTATGCTCATTTAGCCCGCCTCACCCCTACCTTAGACACAAATGTTTTGAAAAAAATCTTGTAACGAACGTTTTTGTCCCGATACCATCAACAACTTAACCCATTCGAGACGGAGGCCTTTTCACGATATTCGTACTCATAGTACTTTACTCTTAGATAACTTTTGTGTCGTTTGATTTTCATCAAAACCATTTCCTAATACATTTTGCCTAACATTTGCGGATTCCAATGGTATGAAAATATTATTTTTCCGAGCAATAGTAAACTCACAATGAAAGATTGTTCTGACAAAGGCACAAAAATTCCATTGCACACACGGTGTGCAATCGGTCTCGAACGTGTTAAAGCGCCACTCCCGGAACCCGAGAGGCTGTTGACGCGTGTTTTGCGTCCCGGCTAAAGACTCAAATCAGGGCGGGCTAATAGTTCCAACGTCGTATCTCATTCAACGTCCCCAACCAACTACCGGAATGCGACCCTAATCTCTAAAATAGGTATAAAGTGGAATGCACAACCCACAACTCTGCGACACAATAAAAAATCTCAACCCACGCAACCCAAATCAACAGCAAACGTCAACGCTTCCAATCATAACCCAATCATTTAAGGCGGAACATAAGTTGTGTAATTTTACAGCTGTATTCATAGTTTTTGTTCCTAACACCCTAAGTGACGTCACCCAAAATTATTCTCTTAATGTACAATACAATAGGCTTACATCTAGGCTAACCTGCGCAGCTTCGTTTCCGTTTCCAATCGGCCGAACGTACTTACGACTCATGCATGCTCAATACCAACGGTTGTATGTTGAGGTTCGTGTCTTGGCTCAGGTGCAACGGTAAGTACCATTTGCAGGGTTGCACCGAGCACCACGTGGCTTTACCAACTCACTCCTACAGACTCGGATAGTGGTCCGTTTGGTTTCGACGGTCTCTGTGGAACCACCGGGAGAGCGGCGGAATTCTGTCCACCGTTTGACGGGCTCTCCAGGTACTGGCAGCAATACCTCGGTTGAAACGTGTTCCACAAAAGGAAAACCTCGCTTGTGATGCCTGATATGACAGCGGAAGCACCACACGAAACCGGCTTTCTGTCCCCAGCAAACTCCCACGTTGAACTGTGGGATTCCTGTGTTCAACGTTGCAAAACAAAGGACAAAATATGCACTCTCAGTCGACACACTTAGTACGAACAACCATCATGAGTCTTACCTGCTGGTAGTTTTTAACGATCGCACCGTTCGATCGGCGAATCGTTCCTTAGTTTTCCGTAAACTATTACAGCAAGTAACTGAGCAAAAACTAAACATAGGTACTTATTAAACCTCAATTCTAATCACCATTGACGATCAGTGTTATACTCACTGGTGTATATGCCCTGGCACGTGCAAAAGTTTCTAAACGACACTCTTGTTTAATTCGTTTCACAAAATTACGATATCTGTAACGACTAATAATCTATTAATCTACCAACTTTTAGATTGCTGAAGCACTACCTGCACGTGATTGCACTTAATAAATGTGCTTAACTTTTTCGTGATCAGATTAAGACCTTGTTCGCCGAACGTTCACTGCCAAATTGAATTGCGACAGTCATCTAAGACCTGCTATCACCCCCAAAGTTAAGTCGCGCCAAATGATGGCTAAGCCACCAGCAGTTGTGTGCGTTGCATTGCGCTTCATACTCCCTAGCTCGTGGGCTTTGTCCACCTCTCAAGGACAGTCAAGTGATACGCATTAGATTTTTTTTTATCACAGCCTCCTTTTGCATCCCAAATAGCTAGCCGAGAAAATTAAATGAGATCACTTGTGGACAGAGATGCGTAAACTCGCCTCGGAAAGAATCATTCGGCTGATTTCTTCCGAGTTTAACTTGCTATTTGCAGATTGATTTTATCTTCGTTCCAATCATCACATCAATGTGCACAAAACGAAGAAAACAGTTTTGCATTGATGTTTTCCATGCCTCGCAGGAATAAAATCACAACAACAAAACAACAGAACGAAGCTGACCGTACACGAATGCACACGAGCGATCGTTGCCCGACGGACCGAGTTAACATTCCTCGCACCCTTCTCTCGCTCGTTTCCCGTTCCCTCGTATCTATCACTTTTAGCCACGCCCCCATGCGTTGTCCGATTGATGTGTTCGGCTGCCGAACGAAAACGATTTTTTCAGAACTGTACGTTCGTTTCGCTGATGTTTCCCCCGATTGCTGTTTACTCCTGCCGAGTTTACCCGAAGTTTACTCCCTGATGCTTTCCGAGTTGAACTTTCGATAGCATCATTGCAGTTTGAGTTTAACGAAATAAAATCGTTCTGCAAAGAAGTGAAAAGTGCGAGTATGTAGACTCGCGATTTTAACATCTCTGCTTGTGGAACTCAAATAATCAGGGAAAGGTAGAGCCTAGCTATTGCCTCTAGCGACCGGGAGATGTCGCGTTAAGCGGTTGATAGCAACTGTCGGGTGTCGGAACTGAGTTAAGAGCTTTAGCTTTTTGTTTTATGGCAAGATTTACAGGAGTGGTCTATCATTACTCGATAGGGCATAATCAAATATATTACAATCTGATGGTGTTCATTTAAGAAGTGTTCATCATAATTTTTCATATAGCAACAGTTCATAAAAGCACCTTATTGCATACATAAGAGATTTATTCTGAGCCTCTGAGTCATTCAATACTCTTCCCTTCATCCCATTTTACATTTGAGACTGTCTGTCTCTAAGATTGAATTACGACTTTGACTCTTATCTCCAAATAATCCTTTGATTAGAATTTCAAAAACATCTGGTTTAGATGAAATGGCTAACAGTTGGTATCCGGTTGGCAAACTTAATTCAGCTTTACACGCCTATCTGCTCAAGAAAAGCGTCACCTTCGTTCCATTTATTTGGTTTTGTATTACTAATTCCAGTAAACAATGAATGGTTTCGTTCTCTGTTATCCTGTGGCTAACAAATGAAGCAAAAAAAACGTCCATCCTCTCGGAAACTGGTCAGAAAGTGAAGATAAACATACGATTCGCCATCGAGGAAAAAACCAACCAACGATGGCATCATGTCTATATAGAAAGCACCAACACGGAACCGAGAGAAACATAATCCATAATGACGTACAACGGAGCCACACCTGAACCATCAGAAATTTTGAAGATAAACGTTGTTGTTTTTGCGCTTTTCCTCTCGTTCCGGATGTCTATCTTTCTTATTTCCACCTGAATGGAAATTCTCGACAGCCGGTCACTCGATTTTTTTCTTCCTCTTTTTTATTTTTGTTTTCCGGTCCGGTTTTATGATCCTGGTTAGCATTTTCAGCCACACGTTGAAATGTTTTCTTCAAACCGAAATTAAAGCTGTTTACATGAGCAAACTAAATTATGTGCTCAATCACTGATTTATTAAAAACTAGCTGACCCGTTGTGCTTTGCTACACCTTCCGAAAATAAGTGTAATTTGTAAAAATTTATTAAAATTAAGATTTTAGAGAGCATTTGGGGTATTTTTTGGAATTGCAAAACTAAGCTATAGAAATTTGAAAAAAAAAAAACGATGGAAAGGATTTGTAATAACCATTTTCAAACAGTTTTTTTTTACCATCCTCGCCTACGAAGCAGTTTGAATATCTATCCTTTTCGCGCCAAAATTAAATTAAAAAAAAATGTTTTGCCATATTCCAAACTCGTGGACATGAGACATTATAGCTTGAAGTTTTCCAAATCAGCACTTATCATGGTAATGAAAAATATTTTAAATTAGTTATGTATTAAATACAGTGCAAATTTTTTTTTTAATTTAATACCGCAAAAAATATAAATATTCAAAAAAATATCAGTTGCAGAAAGTCAAATATTCAAAAATGCTGGCAAAAACAAACTTTTAAGTTTACATTTGTAACGTATATTTGGGCAAGTGTCAATGCAAAGCTTATTTACAGATGCGTCAGAGTAATGGCTTTAAAATGGATTTAAAACGTATTCCTGTTTTTTGGTCTACCAAGTTTCACTGATATATCTGCAGTATTTCTGCAGTATAAATTTATGTTTTTACTCCACTTTTAACGAATGCCGTTCAAAGGGAATGACAAAGGACATTTACAAAGACATTTAAGAATACTCCTTCTGGTCTTCCCAACATATTGAATCATTTTGAAGATGAATTTCTTAAAAGTTCGACGTTTGCCCTTGCCCCACCATGTAAGTTGACAGGAGGGAATATTGTTTTAACACTTTAAGGGTATACTGAAAATTTCTCATAAAAATTTTGCGTCCAGTTAAATATCAGTTCTAAAGTCTCGCTTTTCAAAAACGAAGCGGATCAAAAGTCTCTTTTATGCAGCCATGTAACACAAAAACACTTTTCATGTTAAGTACCTACTTGAATTGGTATGTAATAAAAAAGTAGGATGGTTTCCCAGTTCAGCTCCCAGTTTCATTTCTAAATTCGTTTCAGTTGTGTTTTTGGGCCGAAGTAACAATTTCTAGAAGAAAACATAATTTTTAATTTTTTTTTTAACAGAAAAAGTTGAACGTTTGAACATGTTCTAATGTTCCTTGAATGAAAAGTCGAATGTCACCTACATTAACACGAACTAAATATGGAAGTATTTTTGCGAATCTTTCAATTGGTTATGATTCGATTGATAAAATACCAATCCGTGTCACATCTAGGCGTCATTTATTACCACGTGCAATTAAGCAAGAAAAAAACACATCTAGGTTGCATATCGCCCCCACGTGCATAAGAAACATAGGTACTTGGTTGAGAAACAGGCGCCTGATTGTTAAATTTTTCCAGCGATCAATGAACAGTATGCTTTAGTTACTATCCACTTGGGACGACGTTTGCTTGACCATAGAGACGAAAAACAAACCCCTCAAATTAAAGAAAATCTCTTAAAATGGATACCATGACTTTTCAATTTCAGATTTTGGCAAAAAAAATGTAGGTATATGTTTTATTCGATCGACAAAATGTCAATCTGGGTCTCATCTAGGCGTCATTTATAACCATGTGCTGTACAAATGAGCTAGGAATCAAGTAGAAAAAAAATCACATCAAGGTTTTATATCGTCACCCCTTGCATTCTTGGTTGAGAAATACGCGCCAAAATATTCCCACTGATCAGTATGCTATGCCATGGTTACTATCCTTTTGCGACGCTGGCTCGACGCCTCGACCTTGGAGACGAAAAACAAACCGCCCAAAGGAAGAAAAAAATTCGAGAAAATGGATGTCATGACTTTAATTCGTTCCGAAAAACTACAAATTTTGTATGGAAGCCCCCCCTCCCATAAGTCGGATGGAGTTTTGACTATTACAGAAACCATCCCCGGCCTCAAAAACCCTCAGATGCCAATTTTGACGATGATCGGTTCAGTAGTTTCCGAGTCTATAGGGAACAGACAGACAGACAAACATTCATTTTTATATATATAGATTTACTCAAAACTGACAAATATGCACATTAGACTGCAACAGGCTTTGTATGGAAAAATTCAAATCAATACATTTTTACAGCTCCCATAACTTTTTTTGGTTGCCAAAAAATCATGTATATTTTGAGAGCGATTAATTTAGCCTTGATTTTGCGCAACGAGATTTATCGTGTTTGGATAAACACAATTTTTTATTTAAAAATTAACAAATAGAAATATAATAAAAATTAAAAAACAAGGATTTAGATGATAAATTTTTCTTGGTTGTTTAACTACATTGTATGCAAACAAACCTTGAACCTTATTTGTAACCCAAAACAGATATTCGATGGTATTAATTTTTTTTAATCAGAAACTTATTTGGACAAATGTAAATTGGAAATGGCTGATCGTTTTTTTTTTGGGATTTCCAGACTGGCTGATCGTTCAAACTTATCATGCTTTGAATTGATCTGATCCCAAAAAAACCCCCAAAATAAAACATTTGTTTAACATTGGAAGGCTTCAAAGCAGGTTGTATAATGAATGCAGAACCAGCAACGACGATAATGAGCATATGATAAAATTTTGTTCTACATCCGAAATAGTCTTGAATCGGTTGAATAATTCACTTCTAAGAAAATTTAAAAAAAACTGCAAGAATCCGGAAGACCTTCAAAGTTCTCTGATGCAAATTTGTACGAACTGAAGAAAGAATTGTTAAAATGTACAGTTCATTAAACGAACACAAGAAATTTTCTAAAATTATAATAAAAGGAAACATGTAGATACCTACTTGGTAATTGTTCTCTAAAACTTACAAAAAATCGCATGAATAACCAAATAAGCAAAGACTTCTTTTTCCATACCAAATCAAAACACAATTAGCGCATCGAAGTCAGCCAAATCGAATAGTTTACACTGATGTTTGGTGACCCAGAGGGTGCAAAACAAGTTTTTGAGACCCAAAACTGACTTTTTCCAGTGGTTTTATGAGCATTGCTTAAAATAAGATAAATTTTATCATTATTGACAAGCCATCCAGATTCCAGGAAAAAGTTTTTAAAACTACTTCGTTACTGATTTCCTATTGCAAAGCAATCATTTAACAAAAATTATTATCTGCTTAGGTGTCTAAATTTTGAGATCTAGGATAGCTATTTTGATTCTGAGATCTCAATTCATACTGATTCTTAATTTGAAATCTTATCTAAAACTTTTGATCAGAAATACAGTGAAACTCAGATTTTGTAACTCCCATGATGCATTTTAGGGTGACAAACTGGGGAGAATGACGAAATCGGGAGATTTTTTAATTGCATTTTTTTATTATGAAATATTGAAGTAAACATTGATCAAGTAACCAGTAATACAGTGTTTTGTGCGTGCTGTTAGTCCTTAGCTAATGTCCCTGATTCGTGAAATTTCACAATTTTATTTTTTCTTCATCTCGATGTATATTTTGAAACGGACCGACCTTTAAACCCCAAAGTAAAGGAAACAACCCGGACGCAGCCAGCCAACATAAGTTTTTAGGATGAATGTTGGCAGAAAACAGCAGATGGCAGCACCTGACATGATCCTTGAAGTCAGGGTTGTACACAGCGAATGCCTGAGAAAACTGTTTAGCTGAAAGGAAAGAAGACGAAAGGGATACAGGGGGAAGAAAGGTCAATTGCCGAGTACGAGAATTGGGAAATTGAATAAAAACGGCCATTGGATGATTAGTCGTCAAGCGAGTACTATACGTAGACACAAAGTCACCGCGCAATTGGGCTAACATCCGTATTCTTTAACCCTGAGTAGTATTCCGTACGTAGGACCCGTGATATTACGGTGAATTGCGTCTCAACCAAGTGTGTGTATAGAGAACCAGGACCCCGAGATTTGGTTATGAACTTCCGGTGAGAATCCCTGAAGACGGAAGATTCATGTATGCCGAATTTCCGTATTTTCAATCCCCTGAATATCCTGATTCGACCAAAATACCGGATTAGGCATTCCGCCGATCCGCAGCAGCCACGTGTCTACATCGTGCATCCAGCACAAACGAGATCAGCAGGTACGCCGAGGACTCGAGTTCAGCATACCGTGCCAACAGCTCAAGGCGAGCTCCGCAGATCCACACATCCACAGGGAAACCGCGCCGTACTACGAACCACGCAACCGAACACACCCACGCAGTGCAAGTACATCTACAAGGTACGGTGAGCAGTTGGATGCCCGGGGCCACCAGAGGGCGGATTCCTTGGTGCAATCCGCCCTCTGGCGGCCCGAGGGAACCGAAAAGCAGTCGTGTGAGGTAGGAGACATTTGATATTTCGGGGGCAGTTATTTAGTCGACAAGTGCCTAGCCATTTCTGATCCTTTGAGGGGAATAAAGTAAGGCGAGGGTAGCTCGAAATTAAGTCAGCCAGCATTCCTTTGTAGTATTTTCACTCGAAAAGCCGACCCTGAGGCAAGAATTGGGGGAGTCCTAAAAGTGCTGGGCAGTAGCCATTTCATAGTTACTATTTCAAGACACTTTCAATAAGGTGTCATTTAGCGAAGAAAAATGAATAAGAAAATATTTTATGATACATCGCTAGAGAAAAATTTCAACTATGATTTGATATTGAAAAATCACACTGAGCTTGCTAAAAAAGGTTTAATGTGTCGACAAGGGGAAAGTTCATATAACGCCCCATGTGGCTAATACGCGCCACTCGTGTTTTGAAGAATCTGTAACATTTTAAGCCTGCGAAATTTTACCAATTTGTTTTATATGCTGTGATAGGCCCTGGCAAGTATGAATTTTACCTTTAAATACCTCAGTGTCGTGAAAACTTCACAATTTAGGTTTATCTTCATTTCGATGTAAATTTTAAAACACTTTAAATAAGGTGTCAGCGAGCAGAGGAAAATAAATAAGAGAATATTTTCTGACACATCGATAGAGGACAATCTAAACTATGATTATATGCTAACAAATTAGCATTTAGAAGATAGCATTAATTTTTCAAAACGGCCAATTTTCATTAAAAGTGAGTAAAATGTTAAAAACCATTTGATGAGCGTAAATTCAGCCCAAAAAATCTTCTTTTCTTTTTTTTAATTTTGATAAGTCTATTTTGATTTTCTTTTCGACCTAAATGTCTGTAAGTATTGGTGTGTTTTCGGTCTTCGGCTGCTTTTGGGTGTGTTCGGCTACTAGGTGCGTATTTGCAACACAGTTTTGTTCTGTGGCTTTGAACATGGTTTTTAAAAATCAAGTTTTTGAAGCAACTAAAGGATATTTGGTAACAAAAAATCAAGAGCATCCGATTAATCTGTAACATTTTAGGCCTGCAAAATATTACCAATTTGTTATGAATGCTGTGATAGGCCATGGTAAGTATGAATTTTTCCTTAAAATACCTCTGTATCGTGAAAATTTCACAATTTATGTCACCAAGCAGAGAAAAATATATAAGACAATATTTCCAGACACATCGATACAGGAAAATCAAAACTATGATTTTATGCTAAAAATCATACTGAAATCGCTAAAGTATGCTTTTATGGGTATGTTTTATCACGGCCCATACGCTCGTTACGCTCCAAGCCTAATATGCTGAAAATAGCATTAATTTTTCAAAACGGCCAATTTCATTGAAAATGTACTAAAAGTCTAAAATCATATTTCGAGCGTTAATTCTGCCCAAAAAATCTACTTTTCATTTTTTTTTAATATTGATTAGTCCATTTTGATTTTCTTTTCAGTCAAAGTGTCTGTAAGTATTGGTGTGTTTTCGTTCTTCGGCTGTGTTCGGCTGCTAGGCGCGAATTGAATACACAGCGGCGCGTATTTGCTACACATTTTTGCTCTGTGGCTTTGAAAATGGTTTTTGAAAATCTAGTTTTTGAACCAACAAAAGGAATTTGAGTAATCAAAAATCATAGGGATTTGTAGAAAACACTGTTCTTCATCGATTTCACTTGTTTTTTAAACACAAATTGTATTTGGAATTCATAACTAATCAGCGATTCGCTTAGGTGGCGCATAATAGAGCATAAGCATGAATATACAGTAGTTTTTCGATTTTATCACGGTCAAAAAAAATTTCACCGTGAATATGGCGAAACCGTGAATTTGGCGAAATTGAAAATTGAAGTAGAAAAAAGCACTTTTACTGTCTTTAATCAATAATTTATAATGTTTTCAGTAGTGGAAAAGTTTTGTATGAATAAATTTTGATCATAAGACGTAATTATCAAAGATTACTAAACAAAAAGGATCGTTTTCAGTTCAAATTATTCTTCTCTAAAGCAAATTTTTAGGTTTTTTCTTGAAATAAAACCATGTTTTATATCCATTTGATAGTCTACATCTAATTGAAGTGAATTATTTTGTTTTGATGGAAATTCAACAGTCGTTATCTCTTATTTCGATTTTGAAAAAAATTCAAAGAAATTAGCATCAAAAAATTGTTTTCTGCTTAATTCAAATTTCAATATTTTAATCTTAACACCTTTGATGAACTAAAAGGTATATTTATTCGGAAAATATTTTAAAATTGGCTTACTAAGACTTTTACAGTGTGTTTCTCGAAATTTGCTTTATGATAAGATAATCTTTTGTCTTTATATGTAGAAAAACAGAAATCTTAGTCATATTTTCAGACAAAGCTAGCAGAATATCATTTGACGATTTTAAACACTATACAGATAAAATAAGCAGTTCAATGGCATTTTCATATTATTGGATACCTATATACTATAACATAAACCATAAAAAATATCATAAACAAAGACGCTCTATGCTTTTGGATGAAAATTAAGGACCTGGAAATAGTTTCTGAATGATTTCTTAAAAAGCGTGATAAATCGAAACAATAACCGTGATAAAATCGAGCGTGAATTTGGCGAGTATTGATAAAATCGAATAGTGATAAAATCGAATAGTGATAAAATCGAGAAACTACTGTAGCATTAGTTTTGAAAACGACCAATTCTCATTGGAAGTGAACAAAAAGTGCAAAAATCACTACTCAGGAATAATTCAGCTTAAATTAGTCAATTTTTATTGTTTCTAAAATTTCATTTAGTCCATTTTGATTTTTCTTTTCAGTTAAAAAGTCTTTGAGTATTGGTGTGTTTTCGGTCTTCTACTGTTTTCGGGTAGGGGAAAGGTTTCCTAAATGGGTCTATCGGGTGGAATGCGCCTACGGCCGTTTGACAAAATGGCTGACAAGAAAACATATCTAATCAATGCATTTTGAGGGTGATACGCTTTGAACATAAGGCAAGAAAGAATTTCATGAATAAACCAACTCAAAAAAATTTAAAAATTCATACAAGGTTTTGATACCTTTTGATGTAATATTTTGACTTTTAAAAATTATACGTAAGCTCAAAACAAAAAGTTGGGCGGTTTTTGTTTGTTATTCAATTATTTTTTTTATTTACAAAGTATTCCGTCTCACGACATAACTTGACGAACATAATTCCTAAAATTCACTCGGTCCTTGGCAACCGTTCTCCAATTTCTCGGGCACCCCACGTTCGTCAGATCACGCTCCATTTGGTCTAACCACCTCGCTCGTTGCGCCCCCACTCGTCTTGTTCCTACCGGATTCGTAGCGACCACCTGTTTTGCAGGACAGCCGTCCGGCATTCTTTCAACATGTCCTGCCCAGCGTATCCGGTAAGAATTCATCACCTTCTGGATACTGGGTTCGCCGTAGAGTCGCGCGAGCTCGTGGTTCATCCTTCGCCTCCACACTCCGTTCTCCTGTACGCCGCCAAAGATGGTTCATAACACTCGTCGCTCGAATACTCCGAGTGTACGTAGGTCTTCCTCGAGCGATATCCATGTCTTCAATAACGAAGAAGATTTCAGGGTGTTTCAAAATGAAATAAATATTTTTTACAAATGGTGCAGTAAAAGTCTACTTGAACTAAACGTGAAAAAATGTTCACATATTGTATTTACAAGGAAAAAATATCCGTCATATGAAATTGTTACATTAGGAAATGAGCCTGTGGAGAGAATCAATAAGATCAGAGATCTAGGTGTTATATTGGACTCAAAACTTACCTTTGTAGATCACTATAACTCAGTGATTCAAAAATCAAATAGTATGCTTGGCTTTATAAAACGTTTTAGTTATAATTTTCAAGACCCATATACAGTAAAAACATTGTACACAGCTAATGTCCGATCCATACTTGAGTACTGTAGCGTTGTGTGGTCCCCCTTTCAAATTTCTCATAAAAACCGTTTAGAATCCATTCAGAAACAATTTGTTCTATTTGCTTTACGAAATCTAGGATGGTCTCAGAGCCAATTACCAAGCTACGAATCACGCTGTTTACTAATAAATATTGAACCATTAACTGTTAGAAGAGAATTTGCTGCAATCTCCTTTGTAAACGACATAATTAATCAGCGTGTTCAGTCCACTTATCTACTAAATCAGTTAAACTTTTATTGTCCGAGTCGCCAGTTGAGAACTAGAAATCTGTTTATTTTAACCTCTGCTCGAACTGATTATGGTAAAAATAGTCCAATCAATTGTCTAATGAAGAATTATAATAAAAACTACCAGAACATAGATTTTACTATGTCTAAACAGCAGCTAAAAAGTGCTTTTTACGGCAACAGGCACTTAAGAACCTAATATTGTAGTATTTAAAGTAATATTAAGATTGTACTACTAGTTTTAAGAATACATATGTAGCCTACGATGTTTGGCGAAATAAATAAATTCAAATTCTCGTGCACGTAGAGAACAACCGGTCTAATAAGCGTCATATACAAGTTACACTTCGTGCGAGGGCTTAGTTGCTTGTGGAGTCCATAGTAGGCACGACTTCCGCTGATAATTCGCCTCCGGATCTCACGGTTGGTGTCATTGTCTGCGGTCACCAGTGCACACTGGTACAGAACATCAATCTAGCGGAACTAAATTAATAGCGCCCAGGGATGAAAAGATAGACTTTTGATGTCTTCGACAACATTGCATAACTTTACAAGGCGCATTCTTCGAAATAAAATATAGAGTTGAGGGGTCCACCAATAGCAAGATAAAAAAGCTAACTTTTTTGTTAAGCGTTTTAGAGCTTAGGTTTCTTCTATAAAGTTGTTTATCTTAACAAAATACACAACTTTGTTGAACAAGCTAAAGTTCTACAATTTCATTCTAAGGAGTTACAATGAAATTAAAAAAATAACCTTGAAAAATCAGTTTTTTAAATCTGAAACGTTGTAGGTAAGACAAAACAATTTTCAGTCTTCGAAACAAAGTTGAAAAAAGTTAAGATCTACAATTGTTTAGTACATTATGGTATGTTTTGAAATTGCTGAAGCGCTGTAGAAAGCATTTAGTGTAATATATTAACGATTTTCAAAGAAAGGTTTATCGAATTGCGCAAATTTTCGCACCATCAGCCAATGTGGATTTTATTTTTGGTGTTAAGAGGAATCATTACCATATAAAACTAGCGTGGAACTCGGTGGAACTCGAAGCAATTTTAAGATTGAAAATCTAGTATTTTGTTCACAAATATCACTTTTTTTAGACACTTTATTAGTTTCTTAGTTTCTTTGATGCAATTAACTTGCAGAATTTGAGAATTAGAAATAATTAGATGATTTACCCGGTTTTCCGTTTCAAATTTATCAATAGAATCTGTACATCATTATATAAATGATATCTGTACCAACACGTGAAAGTAGTTTCAGCTTTCAAAGGCAGGCCAATTTTTGCTCTATTTAACGAAAAAAACACTTTTGAGATAATCATTTTTCGTTGGATTACAAACTCAATTTGAGTAAAGGATCTTTGACCATTTAGTTCCGCTAGAATGGTGTTCTGTACCAGTGTGCAGTGAGCCGAGATAGACAAAGTCTTCGACTATCTCCAGCTCGTCGCCGTCGATCGTAACCTTGTTATTACTGGACAAGCGGGTTCGGTCGGTCTCGGATCCGCAGACTAGCATGTACTTCGTCTTGGACGTATTAATCATCAACCCAATCCTTCCTGCTTCGCGTTTTATTTTGCGGTAGATCTCCTCCATCGCCGCAGATGATCTGCTGACTATATCAATGTCATCTGATCTGTTGAAAATCGTGCCCCGCATTTCGCCAATCGCTCGTCGAAAAACACCTTCTAGCGCCACGTTGAACATCATGCAGGATAGACCATCACCTTGTCGAAGCCCTCTGCGCGATTCGAATGAACTCGACAATTCACCCGAAATCTGCACACAGCACTGCGTTCCATCAATCGTCGCCTTGATCAGTCTGATCAGCTTCCCGGAAAAGCCGTTCTCGTCCATGATTTTCCATGGTGTGCGTATGTTCTGTGATATGATTTGAGTTAATAGGTGGGTAAAACTTCCTGAAGAAAGCTATAAATATGAAAAACAAAATCAATAGGTTGAACAATATTCCATTTAAAATTCA
Organism: Uranotaenia lowii; assembly: GCF_029784155.1. Taxonomy (NCBI): domain Eukaryota; kingdom Metazoa; phylum Arthropoda; class Insecta; order Diptera; family Culicidae; genus Uranotaenia; species Uranotaenia lowii. The sequence goes on from NC_073692.1 coordinate 222,274,181, forward strand.
ATTTGCTAAAAGCTTTTAAAATTAATTTGTGATAGATGATAAGAACCAATTAAAGATATGAAAGCTTTTGATACATGTAAAAAGAGGCCAGACTTTGAGTAAGGACAAGGCTGTTCTCTTGGAGCAAGACATCCACCACTTTTCTTCATCATTCCTCAAGTGCATCTCGTTATCGTCATCATCATTCCCAGACTCAGCTGAAAGTAGTTGGTAGGAACCTACCTACCTTCCTAATGCTTTTCTTATTTTATTTCTGCTCGGTTTGAGATTCCCATCGCTCGAGAACCGGGAAGCAAACTGAGACCAGAAAAAGGCTTCATTAATAACGAAGATTTATGTTCCGACGATAGAAAGAAGATACTGTGTGGAGTGCAAGCTTTCCACTTAAATCGACCATCCGTTGCTTCAGGTGAAGGTAAGGAATGGAAAGACCTTTTGGCTCAAGGCACTTGACTGTGGAGAGCCCTTTTCTGTGAGCTGTTCGTGGAAAAAGGAAATTGTCGTATTATTTATCGAGTGGCGATTGAAAAAGGACTTCAACTGTCGGTACATCTATGTGTAGGATTCTGATGGATTAGAGGATTGAGGAGCTTTGGATCTACCACTGAATAAGCAATGGGATGTAAAGGCATTGGAATTGTATATTTTGTTTTTCGAACGAAATACTTGCGAAATTATACACTCCGGTGAGTTTCCGTCAAAAGGAATTTGTACATTAAACAGGAAACGTTTCAGCGCTTGGAAAGATCAGCTTAACAAAGCCCTACCTACTTCCGAAAATCTTCAAGATTGAACAAATAGCGAGTTGATTTTGCTAGAAAGCGTGGAATCTCGACCGGCAAAATTACACGAGGGTGATGTATTTTCTTCATGTCACCCTGAAGGTGTTCTGCCGCAAATTTTCGCAACATGGGCAGAAAACTCTCACAAATGGTTGCCACATTGAATAATTCATGCCATTTTCCGAGTAATTTTGTCTGTACTGTCTATGATGCGATCTTTGGGTTGACAAATTAATGTCATTCAACTGTTGCTTGTCCGAATGTTCAATTGGTATCTTCTAGGAAAATGTAAAAAAAAGGATAGTAAAAGACGACTTATTATGGCTGATCTAGGAAACAACCTCAACATGCTAGAAAAAAGTTCAATCACCCTAGGGTGAAAGTGCCCTGCATTCCATCCGAAGCAAATGCCAAGAAAACTTTCCCAAAACTTGCTCGCGAAACAATGATGTCGTTCAGCGAAATTCCAAATCGTCGCTTGACTTAATGCAATTATGAAATGAGAACTTTTCGGTAGGAGGCAGGACCATTACTCAGCAGCAGCAGCAGCAAGTTCAAGTTTCTTCCCGTTGTAAGAAGGATGAACGAGTGAGAGGAGCTTTTACCCTAAGCAAATATGAAAGGCAAGTGCTAAAATGAAAAAGCCCCTAGCGAAATGTGCCAAAGGCGATGATTTTGGGTTTTCCATTTCCTACCTGTCTGTATCCCATACGCGTATGTTGCGTTGTCGTGAAGGAAATGTGCTGAGACGTTTACGCTTCCACCTTTTTCAAGCCCATTCGCCTTTCCCGGAAAAGGATTCTTTGTATTCTGCGTTTTTTGGGAGTCCGTATGTGGGTAGGTAAATGTGTTTGCCGAAATCAGCGTTTTGCAGAAAGTTATTCACATTCAGAAGTAGGTACATCAACCGAGTGCCGACTTTTCGTGCTAGCCGAAAATAAACTGAGTGATGTTTGTTCAATCGTTACGTTGCGTGAATTCTTTCACTAGTAAAGCATGGATCACTACAAATCCGGACGCGTTAAAATGGGTCTATCTCGGGGCTATGTGAACGAAAAAAAAAGTTTTATAATCAAAATGTAGGGTTTTATTACACTTCAAAGGAAAAATAATAAAAAAAAAATATTTCGATATTTTTTTGATAAAATTTGGAACTTTTCGTCTAGAACCACCCATCAAAGTTTGGACACCCTATTCACTGACCTCAGCGGCCATTTTGCTCCACAATCTCTTCATCTCTGTTGCTTCCCGAGTCGTCCTACCATTCTCTTCATCTTCTGCTTGACAATTGCCCAAAATTTTTCGATAGGGCAGAATTGAGGGCAGTTGAGTGGGTTGATGTCCTTTTCAACAAAATCTACCTGTTGGCCGAATACCACTGCGCACTGTAGTACCTCCTAGCTGTAGTGGCAGTATGCCAAATCTGGCGAAAACTTTTCTGGTCTTTTGTGAGATCTATTGTACGAAAAAAAAAAACATTTTTAAGGCACTCCTCCTTGTAAATTTCGGAGTCCATGGTCTTGTTTTTCACAAAAACCGGGGTTTTTCGTCCGCAGCTGCAAATACCTTGCCAGATCAAACACTTTCGTGCCAACTTATCGGCAAAAACGAATTTGAACTTGGCGGGAACATCACCCCGACCAGTGCAGTGCACCACTGCAGTGGCTTTATAAAATTTTTGGCTAAGAAGCTGCCCAAAATCCATATTCGCGTACGTGTCGTCATCCATGAGAATGCATCCGTCGTACTTCGTTGGAATCCTGTTGTATAACTTTCGGGCATGTCCTTTGGCTACTAAATTCTGCTTCAATGTCCGGTTTGGTTGCTTACTGGCCCGATAGGATCGTATTCCTTCGCGGAGACTAATCCTTCTGACGGTGTACCGGTCGACGTTGAATTTCTTTGCGATTTCGTAGTCCGACTACCCTGTGTTTGCCTTGATCGTTCTCAACACCTTCAAATGCAGTTTCTGATTCTTAAGTCCACTATAACGCTTGGTATGAACCCGCCGATCGATAGTATGCATCTCACGGAAACGTTTGAGAACGCTGCACACGGTTGATTTGAGCATTTTTAACTACGTCGGTTTTTGACGTGAGTGTCCAACATTTATTTTCGTCTCGCGGCTTCCATCATGTGTAACTTTTTTGAAACAAAACTAATCGTAATGAAATTTTCAGCACTGATAAAGGAAACATTTCCGAACAAAGTACTGTCAAAACATTCCAGATCCAACAACTAGGAGCGCAATGGTATAATAAACAGTGCGTCCAGATTCATGGTGATCCATACTTTAAGTTCTTTAGTTTGTGTTCAGTCCGACAAGCGGACTGAGAATAGACGCGAGAGTACCGCACCGAGAGAGCAAGACGGCTGCTCTCACTGAACGCGAGATGGAAAGTTCTAGACGGTTCCATCGGGCGCAAGCACGTGCTTGTGTGCTTGCTCGTCAGCCTATTTAAGGGCGCATTCTTCGATGCGCCTCGAGTCAGTCGTTATCAAACCGTCAGACCATCGAGATGGGACGGTAGTGTAAATAGTGTAAATAGTAGTAATTAAACTAGAAATAAGTGAAGAGAAGTATAATAGAAGCAAAGTAAAGAAAGAGTGTCTTGTTTCTTCTGGTGCTTCGCTCGACGCCTTGCTCCCGGGTCCAGCTGCCACAATCGGCTCTTTTCAGAGCTCTCTCATCCAGAAAGAGTTTTGAATCTCGGTCAACCAGGCGATCGAGATCCCCCCGAGCCTTGGCCGCCAGGCAGCGTCATGAGGACCTGCCTCCACTGATGGGACAACCATGTGTGGTTGTCTCTTGAGGTCCAATCCCACGAGGGGAGCGGACCATCGGTGGTAGTTTTCCCTAGCGCTCACATTGTCCCGGCCTTGGCCCCCAGGCAGACAGTCTGCGGACCTGCCTCCACTGTTTGGCAACCACCAGGGGTTGTCAAAGCCCAATCCCAGAAGGGGAAAGGGCAAGCAGTGGTAGTTTTGCCAAGCGCCGCACCCATAGTCCACCAATGGCTTTTCATGGCCACAACAGTTTGGAAATAGAAGCATTTCGTACAACCAGGAGGTAAATTTTACTTGAACACTTTGTTTTTTTAAAAAAAAAAATGAAAAATTTAAAAGCGAATTCATCCCAAAATGTACCAAAAACAGGGAACTTCTCATACCATTTCAACGACGGTTAGTAGCAGATGCACTTGGAACCTGTTTTTGGAGAGATTTTTCGCTTTTTAAAATATTGTTCATGAAAGTTTAGCTACAAAATTATATAGAAATTTGTTTGTTCAAACTAGCTAAATTCAAAGTTGAGAATAAAGATAAGAATTTTTATATTAAATTGAAAATTAAAAAAATATAAAGAAAACCAAAAATTTCAATACATTTCTTAACTAAATTTAAGTTGAATTTAATGTGAATTCAACAATGAGTTGTTGAAACGGATTCTGAATTTTTATTGTGAAATTCATAAACTATACGACGTTTTTTCAATCAAGAAAAAGGGTGACTCTTAAATGACAAAAAAATGTTGCAGCCTTTTTTATTATAAATTTATTGTTAATTTAATGTTTATTTTGAGTTTCAATTTATGATAATTATTCCTACCATTGAGAATTTAATGCAAATGTTTAGGAATAAATTTTGGATTAAAACGGCTTCTAAAGGCTCGCAAATGAACTCCCTTCCTGATGAAATCAAAGCGTTTTAAAGCAAACAGTTTGATTTTTATTTGAGTTCAATTTTTTTCCTTAGTGAATATATTTTTTGTGGTGTAGTTTTTGTTGTATTTTGGGGTAAATTTTTTATATTTGAAAAAATAGGGTCATTTTCCAAAAGTAAGCCAGTCTAGGACAAAAGGTAAGAAACCTTAAGTTGTAAACAAAACAAAAAGAAAGACGAAGGTGAAGAATAAATAGTTGTAGCGTGCGTTGTGCAATTTAGGCGGTTAAAAAGTAGATTTCCCGGTGCAAAGATCGATTTATTCCCTATATTTGAGCCGTAGTGCTAAAGCGTTATATCGTCTATAGGAAACCTGTAAGTGTCAAACTCATTTGCTCGAGAACGATTGTTAAAATTGTATTTCTTAAACGATAGGTCATCGAAACAGAAATTTAACCTGCGAGGATTGTTCAACCATTGAAAGAAGCTCCTAGAGTACACAAAAATAGTCGGATCATAAGTAAATAACGATTAATAACCGTTTCAATAGTCTTACCTTCAATATTCGTTGGTTAAGGTTCCGATCTACATTATTTACGACCGAAAGATCTGCTAATTTGATTCCGGTGTAACGGCGTGATTGTCCGTGCGAAGAAACTTAATGTAAGTCCACAAAATCGTTTTCTTTAAGATAGTATAGCTAATAATTAAATGATTCCTTTTAGCTTTAAGCTGCTAAACAAAAAAGCTGCTCTGAAGATTTGTTTAATTGTCCGAACAATGGGTTTGAGTAGTAATTTTGATATGCTCTCCTGATCGGGGAGGAATTGGAAAAGTTATGAGTTCGTGTTTCTCATCATTTATCGACATTTTTTTGTATTCAATTCCAATAAGAATTTTTGTTGATGAATCCTATCTGGCTAAGTCGGGTAAGACGGACACAGCGAGTAAAACGGACACTTTCAATATTTCGAAAATTACAATGTTTGGCATTTGTTCCAAATGAATAATGAATGCCTAATGAATGGAATATGTTTTTCTAAGTATATCAACACTCTAGACTAGAGACCCTTTGTTGATTTACAACAAGCAAGTATTCATAAAAGTAAACAAAACGATCAAAATCTTTGAGGATTCATCATGTGATGTAATTTTCCCTACTCGGAAAGAAGTTCATAACTCGCAACATTTGAAAACCTCGACCGTTTTCAAAGGTGGAGTGTTTATTTAGCTTCTCTTTAACCCTATGGAGGGTTAAACGGACACATAAGTATCTTCAGGTATTTCAAATTTTTCATCGGTTTGATCCTCCATATGCTTTCAAGAGACCTTGGTAATTGTCGGTCGAAAAGCTCTCACAATATCAAACAGGCCATAAAAACTGTAAAAACAGGATCTCCGGTGAAGAAAGCGCCTGTAAAATACTCTATTCCGAAACCGGATTTCTAACTTAGGGTGTCCGTCTTACCCGACTTTCTCTACGGTAAATGTTCATGTGAATCTTTCGGATTCACAAGACTTGAAATCCTGTATCAAAGCTTTAGGTTGGAATTGCAATTTCTTTTAATTTGTTTTGCATTGACACAAAGTTTTCTGCAATATATGCTCTGCAATATATGCTGTTTAGCTAAATTTACTTAGGGTTACTTAGCTAAATTTGTAAACCGGATTAGTATGCTTGATGACTAAAAAATTATGGAACGACATCAGCATATAGGGGAGAATGAGGATACTTGATCCCTGGGGATACTTGATTCCTTAGCTATTTCTCGAAACTGGAATGTCTTACAAAGATCAAATGTTCTAGAAAAATGTGCCAAAATGAGCAAAATAACAATGCTTGTAATTTAAAAAATTTTAACAAAATAATAGTTTGAATAATTGAACTTCGTTTGAAAAATTTCACAAAATGTACCTTGAAGATCTTTTTTCATCACTTTAAAATGTTCCTTACATGGGAAAATTATGAAAAAAAATATTTGTTCCAATGTATCAATCGTTCGAGCGTAAAATCAACTTCATAATGCCATATTTTCAAAGCAATGGAAAACTCTCAACTTTTTTCAGAAAAAGCTTTCTAAAATGTTGATTATGGGTACGATTGATCCCCTCGCGTTGGGTACAATTGATCCCCCTTCCAAACGGCATATTCTTCTTCTGAATTGATCGTTATGATTGCTGATTACGAAATTACTAATATTTATCCAAAATCTAATATTTATCAAACAATTGTCTGAAGAAAAGAACAAAAATAATTAATTTTCTCTTAATTATAGAAAATAGCGCCTTTAAGTATGCAATGTTATTAGCGTTGAGACAAAGTTATATAATTTTCTTCTTATGTCTGCTATATATTGTTAAATGAGAACAAACATGACCAAAATAGTCAATTAACATTCTATCTTGGGGTTTTGTTTGATTTTTATACAAGGATAAGGGCTTCCTGAATAAAAGATCAAGTCTCCTTAAAAAGGGGATCAAGTCTCCCCTAACTTCAGATAAATCGCAATTTTTTTACTCCCACGAAAATGCTTCTAGTTCATCAACGGGTTTAAGTTTCGTTCTAATTTTTGGAGCATAGAAACTTGAAGTTACAAGCTGTAAGAAAATGTCAAAGACGGCGAGTTGCTAAATTTCTCCAAAAAGATATGGTGAAAATAAGAAAAGGGGATCAAGTATCCCCACTCTCCCCTATCATTCTTGTTAAATTTCTGGCCAAATGTAGTTTTGAATATCTTTGAGTTTTCTAGGCACAGAATTCATATAGGAAAATCAGACTTTCAATTAATATTAAAAATGAGTTGGTAGTTTTATTCATTTAGTTCAATTGCGATGGAGTTGTTTTGAGTTTTGATCGAAAACTTGGTTGAAAATGTCCTTTCCTTCGCACAACTGGATCATTTAAACGTCCCCTGAGTAATTTTAAAATAAATAAATTTTCAAATTTCTTCCCAAAGAAACAATTTCATCTAACATTTTTAAAAGTGAATCTTAATAGTGATATGCTGAAGTGCGCTTGCTTTTAAATTACAGCTACCTTCTTGTACTGTAAATGAAGAACGTTTTAACAATTCTGTTGAGGTTTTTTTGTTGTGAAAACTGATATATTATGTAGATATGTATGATATAATAAGAAGAAAGTTTTTTTTAAATAAGAAGATTCTGAGAGGAAATTTTTAAAGATTTATGTCAGCAGAATAGTCATTTCTAAAAATTTTGCTTGTTTGGTGGTACAAATATATGTTAAGAATAAAAAAACAAGTTAGAATGTCAAGAAAAAATGTTAGTTACGGTTCGAAAATGTAGTCCTGCAAGTTTACAAAACTCTAAAAAATATTTGATCTAATCGTGTGAAATAGTTAAGTTACACTGCAACAAATTAAAAGATAACAGTAGTTCTTCAGAGCATTGCAACGTAGGTTTTCCTTACAATAAAATATCTATCTATCTATTTGCGATTTTTTTTCCTTTTCAAAGCTAATAATTTGATAACGACCGAATACCTTAGGAAATTTAGGGAATTATGGATATAACATAACCTAGGATTTTTTTTGCAAACTGTGGGAGTTAACGAAAACACTTTTAAATAAAAAGATCCATGCGCTTGTCAAAAGTAGGGTACTTCTGTCCATAATGCCCTTGCGGGGTAAAATGCCAGCGACTATATTTTGACTAATTTTGGAGATTTGCGAAGTTTTTAGTGGATTATTTTTACACAAATGTGTTCTCAAAACCAATACCTTGTAATCAAAAAGAAATGATTACCAGATATTCATTTAAACACGAATAACAATCAAATTAAATTTTGTGGTGGCTATCCATCACTCAAGTTGTAAAAAGTGATCAAATGAAATAGGCTTTTACACCAAGATGACTGCCTAAACATCTTCACCATTCATTTTATTAATTGTTTAAATTATATATTTTAATTATCAATTGATGAAAAACTTTGGTCAATTGTTGTTTTATGGTAAACTGAAGGTTATAAAATTTCAAATATCCGATCAAAATGCCCCCATCATTTTATGGACAAATCGCCCTCCCCTCAAGGTGCTGTTCGGTAAGATGTAAACAAAACCACGTGTTTTATTCTAAATTTTGGAGTGCAGTTTTCCATGAATACAGACCAATTATCGAAATGATATATCGATCTTCTTCTTTGCTTAGTCCTAAATTATCATTAGGATGCATGATAATTATAACTTTCGATCGAATTTGAGTAAAAAACGTGCACGGAAAGTCGAATCGGTTCACTAAATTTGTCGCCAAAAGCAGCAGAAAAATTAGGTTGAAACTGACACAGTTCAAAATAAAGTCAAGAATTTTCAAAAATTTTCATTTTTTCACTGGGAAATGTTTACAAACCACTTGTTTTTGACTGTAGATAAACTTTGTTTATTTCAGGAAATGCGGATAAAATAAAAAAACAACCGTTCTGGAGGAATTCCAAAACTAAAAGAGGAATTTTATTTCTTATTCATTTTCCATTTAAACTTTTCCCGCTAATTTGAACAATATAAATTGAAACAATGAAAACAAACAATTTGGCATCATTATAGCAGTGATTGGAGATCTCAGCTTGATAGTCTAATTTCAGGCGTTTAGGTATGATGTCAGGGTGACCAATAGTGATGAGATCGATCAAACTTAAAAAAAAAATATTTTTTCCAATTTTTTCCGAATCAAATGACAGAATTAAATTATTTTCACTGTGAATATTGTGTTGTTTTTGAGTCGTTTTGATCCAATGTTATGGAGCATCATCTGCCTACACTGGGGCGTTTAACATCCAGTGATTTCAAAGGTAAGCGTTTGTAAAAAAATCGATTTTTTCATAGTTTTTACCATTAAAAGTTATATTATTGACAGAATATGAGTAGAAGATAGAAATACGAAGCACATGTTGCAATGTATTCGGGTGTACAGCTCAAGTATTCCGCATATTCGGTCATTTCCCTAAGCAGGTGCATATTCCCCCGAAATACCCTATTTCCATATCTTATCCTTTTTCCCACACTACAAAACGATGTTTTTGCCAGGATGCAGAGGTGACTGTAGTTATTTTTTTTAAATATATTTCAATCATAAATTTTAGAATACTTTTTCTCGATTATAGAAACACATCTTTTGTTGGCAACAAACGACTTAAATCTGCTCCTTTATTTCCAAAGCCTCCTGTGACTATCAAGAACATAGTTTTGCTGTCTACTTTCTATCTCCTTTCCACTCGCTAACGGTTTCAGTAAGCACCGTTATTATTTCTTGCTATCTCTTTGCCACGTTAACTGTACTTTTTCATTACAATACATGTAAGTTACGTTTGACTGTACCTATTAAGGTAACAAACCTATTTTGGACCGCTTTGGGAAGTGGCTATGCTATTTTCTGAAATAAAAATGTTCATGTTAAAATTTTGGAGTGTTTTATCCGTTCATCACGAATATCAAGACATATTCTATCGAAACATATTGTCGTTTGTTGCAATTTAACAAGGTTTTTGCCTAAAAACGTGTTTCTTCGATTATTACTCTGGTTGGTATTATTATGGACCACCAGTAGACTGCCCCATATTTGTATGGGAAATTCAAAATCTGTGAAATGTTATGCGCTGCAGGCTAAAATTGGTCATAGGCCTAGAGCAAGATCTCATGCTAAATTTGGACCAGATCGGATCACGGAAAGGGGTCGCTCAACGAGCCTGAAGTTTGTATGGGATTTTGAGACATTTTGTTCGGGAGAAACATGAAAAACTAGTATTTGATGAATAACTTTGGATTCCTTCGGCCGATTTCTTTTAAAAACGGGATTTCTTAAAGCCCAAATTATGACAAATATTTCATCCGAAGACTGCAAATCGATTCGAGTTAATATAAAAAAGTTATTCGGTTTCTAAAATGGGCTAACTTTTTTAAGGGTGGTATTCACCATTGTTAATCAGTCGGGACGTCCGAAAATTTTGACGCAGCATTAAGCGTGATGAACACCTTCCTTAAAAAAGTTAGCCCATTTTTGAAGCCTTATAACTTTTTTATATTAACTCGAATCGATTTGCAGTCTTCGGATGAAATATTTGTCACAATTTGGGCTTTAAGAAAACCCATTTTCAAAAGAAATCGGCCTAAGGAAACCAAAGCTATTCATGAAATACTGGTTTTTCATGTTTCTCCCGAACAAAATGTCTCAAAATTCCATACAAACTTTAGGCTCGTTGAGCGACCCCTTCCCTTGATCCGATCTGGCCCAAATTTGGCATGAGATCTTGCATTAGGCCTAGGATCAATTTTAGCCTGCAGCACATAACTTTTTCGAAAGTCAGGTCATTTGGGGCACTCTAACCACCAGTTTTCTATTTTGGACCACCATCTGGACTTATTTTGGACCACCCTTAAACTATTTAAATAAGTTTTTTTTCCACTGCAATCTCGACGAAATTTTTTCTGTAATGTTAAATACTGACCAGTTTGTTTATCTTTAGGATTAATTTCAAAACAACTTTTGTTGTAGAAAAAAAACTATCGTTAGAGTAAATTTTCCGAAAGTTTTTTTTTTTCAAAAATTGTATAACCACAGGGGCTGAAAAACTAGATTTTTAGTACTTTTCGTTTGCAATTTTAACCCCTTTCAAAAATTGTTTTCCTTAGTTTTAAAGCGTATTAAGGCTATCTCATAAGTCATAGCTATAGTTCGATATATTTTTTGTCACAGTTATTCTACTACTAACTGAGATATTTCATTTGATAAAAAAAATAAAACTCGTTACATATTTGATAATTTTTAGTCGTTTTTTCCCTCTTCTATTCTGGTCCAAAATAAGTCTGAAGGGTTCCAAAATAAGTCCCTAAGGAATAAAGTAGGACCTATTTTCGACATGGGTCCAATTGCTATTAAAACAAGTTTTTTTGGGTCTTCGAGCTTGCAAACCAGTTTTCAGGTGTTTTATCATAGCTGTGAACATGTTTGAAGTTGTTAAATCCATCACAGTTATGCAGAAAACTTCTTGAAAGTAGACTCCAGTAATGGCACGTCCTCCTAAAATGGGCTTGATTCGGCCCAACTGTGAAAGATCAACACTTCATTCATTTTCAATTTTCTCTCCCTTATCAGCTCATTTAAATTGAATATTAGACATGATTAGAATCATAAAAAGTAGCTTTAACTACATTTGTTCAAAATTTTATATGATAAACGTGATTTATGAAAGAAATGTTGGAAAAAAGCTTCAAGGCGGTCCAAAATATGTACCCGGTTCAAATTAGGTCCGTTACCCTATTCATTCTTTTGATGTATCCTAATTCAAACTTTGCTCACTTTTTTTAGTTTTCTTTAGATTTCTTTCTGATCATATACTCTTTGATATTTTTTCAACCAACCAACATATTTTCCTTCTGCATTTTTATGTTATTTACTAGTGTTCTCTACAGTGACCTCGGTCTTAAAGCCCAATTTTAAATCTTTCATCCCCTTCTCTATTTCTATCTATTGACTACTAGGACGTGGCCAGCGCCGTTATTGATGTTTGAGAGAGCATCAGTTTTGTACAGTTTTTGCAGGTCTGGAAAAGAGTGGAATAAGCATTTTTACGAGAAAAACTTATTACTTTAATAAGTTTTTCTCGCAAAAATGCTGTTTCGCTCTAATCAACATCTGTAGAAATATGGCAATAGATATCATCTGATATATTTCTCCACTTCGAAGAAATTAGCTGGCCTAGTCTTAAAAAAATGAAATAAAATAAGTTTTCAATTTAACATCAGGAATGGAATACCTACATTTCTTATCGAAAGCAATTCTAGAAATAGTTTGAACTTCACCGTTCCCCACAAAATTGATGGCTTGATTCAGAAACTATTTTCATTCAAATGTTGCTGCTGCTCCATCGATTTGTCTTCGAGGTGAAAGCACTACGAATCGCTTTCACCTAGTCTATTGATGCTTTCCCGGCTGACTCGGTGCGTATTATAAAATCGGAATAATTTATCGAATTTCAATTTGCAAAACGAATCTATAATGGAGTAAACTCGTTTGGTAGTCTTTGCATTACAAGGGAAGCTTTCTTCGGGATTTCGATCGACGGACGAGAAGCTGCACGGTTGCAGCGAAGACCAATAAATTATGTCCAAAGAATAAGATTTATTTCTTCGTTCGACCTGTTGGCTGTGTATTTTCAAATCTGCTGAGTGTCACTGTGTATTGGAATCGTTCTTTCCGGAGTGGAACTTTCTTCAACGCTCCAGCAAATAAATCAATTTGGGTTGATCTGTTTTCGATGAATTCAGAGCATTTAGGGTTGTCTTGTTTGAATGTTGCATTGTTTCAATTTGTTTGATTTGTTAATATTAATGCAATTTGCCCCTGTTTACATTATGGTTTGATTGAGAATTGGGTTACACGTGGAGATTGTAGAATCAAGGTTTGCATGAGTTTTTATCAATAAATCGGTGGCTGTACATGTCAGAAGGTGTTTTGTACACATTCATACATATGTAAATATTTTTAAATTGAATACATAAATGGCATACCTCCAGAAAAGTAAAACGTCAATCTATCATTATCTAAATAAAACCTTGTGTCAAATTGACAAAAATTATCAAAAATGACAAAAATGACAAAAATGACAAAAATGACAAAAATGACAAAAATGACAAAAATGACAAAAATGACAAAAATGACAAAAATGACAAAAATGACAAAAATGACAAAAATGACAAAAATGACAAAAATGACAAAAATGACAAAAATGACAAAAATGACAAAAATGACAAAAATGACAAAAATGACAAAAATGACAAAAATGACAAAAATGACAAAAATGACAAAAATGACAAAAATGACAAAAATGACAAAAATGACAAAAATGACAAAAATGACAAAAATGACAAAAATGACAAAAATGACAAAAATGACAAAAATGACAAAAATTACAAAAATTACAAAAATTACATAAATTACAAAAATTACAAAAATCGAAAAAAATACAAAAATGAAAAAAAACTAAAAAATTACAAAACTTTATAAAAATTACAAAAATGACAAAAATAAAATTAAAACAATTACAAAAAATTAATTTATTTACATTATGGTTTGATTGAGAATTGGGTTACACGTGGAGATTGTAGAATCAAGGTTTGCATGAGTTTTTATCAATAAATCGGTGGCTGTACATGTCAGAAGGTGTTTTGTACACATTCATACATATGTAAATATTTTTAAATTGAATACATAAATGGCATACCTCCAGAAAAGTAAAACGTCAATCTATCATTATCTAAATAAAACCTTGTGTCAAATTGACAAAAATTATCAAAAATGACAAAAATGACAAAAATGACAAAAATGACAAAAATGACAAAAATGACAAAAATGACAAAAATGACAAAAATGACAAAAATGACAAAAATGACAAAAATGACAAAAATGACAAAAATGACAAAAATGACAAAAATGACAAAAATGACAAAAATGACAAAAATGACAAAAATGACTAAAATGACAAAAATGACAAAAATGACAAAAATGACAAAAATGACAAAAATGACAAAAATGACAAAAATGACAAAAATGACAAAAATGACAAAAATTACAAAAATTACAAAAATTACAAAAATTACATAAATTACAAAAATTACAAAAATCGAAAAAAATACAAAAATGAAAAAAAACTAAAAAATTACAAAACTTTATAAAAATTACAAAAATGACAAAAATAAAATTAAAACAATTACAAAAAATTAATTAAAAAAATTACAAAAAAAAATCAAAAATTTCAAAACCTGCAAAAATTTAAGAAATAATAAAAATTGAAAATAATTACTTAAATTACAAAAAATTTTGATTTACTGCGTTCGGAATTCTTTGATCATAGTTTATTAATCTATTAGTTTTATTCCTCTATCACTTATTTGTTTTTTTTGATATTTGTATCCAAATATAATTTGCAAACTGTAAAACGGCTACAATCCACTGTCAAGTGTATTTAATCTGTTTTTTTCTCTTTGCCAAAATGAGTTAATGAATGAAAATAAAAAAAACCAAGAACTGCTTCCAAAACTTTCCAGGAAATTAAATCATTCACAAGAGTAATATTAAAAGCCCAACCAGGCTAAGTAATTTCAGCGGAAACTTTCTTCTCCGCGGCCATTGTCAACATCAGCATTCACTAAAACACTCTCCTCCATATGGTCGCGGGGAAATTGCTCACCGAGATGTTATTAGAACTACCAAATGTGCCGTTTTATTTGCCCCTCAAGAATCATTAAAATCAGGAACAGTCATTAAATTATCCCTGTTTGGATTCATGTGTACAAAATCCGGATTTGGTAACGGGAGAGTTTTGTGTACCCAGCCAAAGACAGAAATCCAACGGTCGTTCTTATATGTATCGGGAATTTGTGTCTAGGAAACATAAAATTTCTGAGCTTTTGAATTGATTCATCTGTGTAAGTAGTTTAGGTTCGAATCCATATATTAAACAATTTTAAATTCAGAAAATAATTAAGTTCTAATAATTTTTGAAAAAAAAAATGGAATAAGCAATCCACCAACTCTTGGAACAAAATTATTTCCGACTAATGAAAGTGTATCCTTCTGACAAACTTTCGGCGAAAGTGCTTGATTATGCTGCGAATTCGAATTGCCCAAACCGGGTTGTCCGATTCCTCCAAAAAGGGGTGTCGAAAATAACTTTCTGAGCTTTGGCAAACAAACCGAAGGACGGAAGGACGTGACTACGACTTTAGCCCTCTGCCAAGGATTACGAGGCGAGGACGACGATGATGATGATGGTGGTGCGCAGCAACAACAACACGGAATAAAGTTTACGAGCTGCTTCGCGATTATGTCTCGTTAGTTCCGATTTTAATGACTTACAAGAGAGTTCCGCTCCCGGTTACTGCAGAGCAGCATCGTGTAGCAATTTGTTTGACATTTTTCGCCGTAACGTTCGGTGCGTTGAAGTATTTCGAACGTAACTGGGGCGCAAAACAGGATTTTATACTTTGCATTGCAATTTGGTCGCACTTCAAACTGGGGTAACTGGGGGGATAATGCGAATCAAAAGCGGTAATAGCTTTACTGCATATTTCCACAAAATTATGAAGAAAACTACAGAAGGAAGACTTGAAAGATAATTGCGAAAAAATACCCGTAAAGATCCCGAACCTTATCCCGAATACCATCGCTTACAATGAACAATGATTCCGGGTTCAGATGCCGGACGCTGACTTCAAATGCTGGCCACGAATTTTAATGTAGAATCTGACCATGATCTAGGGTATTGTATCCTCTACCATACTTCTCGATTCTGATCCTGATTCTGGATCCATATCTTGACTCATGAATCCTGATTCTGGATTCTCATTTAAGATTCTGATCCAGAGTCCACATGCAGGATTTCATTCCTGCTCCTGTACCATAATCAATATCCTGATATTGGATTCTGGTCTTGACCTGATCCTGAATCGTGATTCCGGGTCTTGATCCAAGTTATGATCATGATACCTATTTGATTTCGGATTCCGATCCCACATCCTTATGCTGATCCCTGAGAAAAAACCTGAACTTGGACTCTGATCTTAACTTCGATCCCTATAAGGTTCCCAATCTTCATCTAGGATTACGATCGATCACTCTTAAGATTGTTATTCATGATCATGATTCAAGATATTGATCCTGATTCTGATCATAAACTCCGATCCTGATCCATGACTCGGATTCTGATCCGTTTCCTGATCTTGGATCATGACATAAGCTCCTGGATTTTTATTCTGGTCCTGATTCTGTTACCTCATTTTGATCCTGATCATTATCCCAGTTTCTGAGCTCAGATCTTGTAAATTTCTTGATCTTGGTTTCCGGATTAGAGATTTTCATCTTGGACTTTGATCTTAATTCTTTATTCTGATCCTGGGTCCTGAGCATTATCTAGGATTTTGGATCCTAATCGTTATCCATGATTTTGACCTCGATCTGGGTTCTGAACCCCCATCCGAAAACTGAACAAATTAAAATCTCTGATTGACCCCGGAGGGATGATCTGATCCTTTCCTGATACTCTAACATTAGACGGGGAAGTGCTATACTTCGAATCCCTAGTGAAATATTTAGGCATTTTACTAGATTCAAAGATATCATGGAATCCGCAGATAGACCATGTAATAGCCAATGCTACAACAGCTCTATGGGTCTGCCTCAAATAAGTAGGGAAAAAATGGAACTTTAAATAACAGCAACCCTAGCTATAACTGGCACCTCAAGCGAGGCTCTTAATGCTCTACAAAATATCCTGCCACTACATCAATTTATT
This sequence comes from Uranotaenia lowii, assembly GCF_029784155.1. Taxonomy (NCBI): domain Eukaryota; kingdom Metazoa; phylum Arthropoda; class Insecta; order Diptera; family Culicidae; genus Uranotaenia; species Uranotaenia lowii. The sequence goes on from NC_073692.1 coordinate 222,290,924, forward strand.
GAGTTAGAGTTGTTAGAGGCAGAACGAAGTGCCTTGAGACTCTCCGAAAACAAGACTCTTTTTGAGGGGAATCTTACAGGAAACCTAAAAATCCTGAAGATATTTAAAATCAACTCACTTAAAGGGTGATACGGTCTAAATTTGGTCAGGGGAAAACGCGTGTAAATCGTAGAAATCGTTTATAAAAAATCAAATTTAATTTCTTTTTCAAGTTTAATTAGTATAAAACTCAAGAAAAATATTCAGATAGGCTTCCGCTTTTCCAAATCTGAATTGCCGGGCCTTACGCTTAACCCCTGCCATCAGTTTTGTACAGCCACCTTGTCCATCTTCTTCGCCGCAGAAAGCCAGTTTGCCTTGAACTGCTGCTCGTCCTTAGCAGTTTTTTTGGTCTTCTTTAGGTTTCGCTTGACAATAGCTCAGCATATCTCAATTGGGCGGAGCTCTGGCGTGTTGGAAGGGTTCTTGTCCTTGGGAACCACCTGCACGTTGTTGGCGGCGTACCACTTCATGGCTTTTTCACCGTAATGGCAAGATGCCAAATCCGGCCAAAACAGCACGGAACAACCGTGTTTCTTCAGGAAAGGCAGCAGACGTATATTCAAACACTCTTTCACGAAAATTTCTTGGTTGACAGTTCCGGAAGCTATGAAAATGCTGATTTTCATCAAGCCACAGGTACAGATGGCTTGCCAAACCAGATATTTCTTCGCGAACTTTGACAGTTTCATGTACCTACCTACCTTAGGGTCCAGCGCCGATTGACCGGCGCATAGGGCTGAGATAAAAGATCTCCACTGCTGGCAATCCAGAGCCAGCGTCTTCACTTGCTGCCAGCCAAGGTTCTGGCCGCCACGAGCTTTTGGGCCTGCCTCTTCTTCGATGCCCATCTGGATTCCAGTCAAGCGCCTCTGCAAATCTCGTTTTCATCTCTTCGCAGCGTGTGCCCAATCCATCTCCACTTACGTTTCTGAATCTCGAATTCAAGCGCCTTTTGATGACACCGGCGATGAAGTTCAACGTTTGAGATCCAGTTGCCAGGCCACCAAGCGCGGATGATGTTCCGCAGGCAGTGATTCACAAAAACTTGCAGTTTTCGCGTCGTCACCGCATATGTGCACCAAGTTTCACACCCGTACAGCAATACGGATTTGACGTTTGAGTTGAAGATTCGGATCTTAGCTCGTAGAGATATCTGGCGTGACCGCCAGATATTTCGGAGACTCGCAAACGCAAATCGGGCCTTTCTGATCCGGGTTTCGATGTCCTTCTTGGTACCACTATCAGGCGTAATCTGGCTACCTAGATACTGGAAGCACTCCACTGTCTCAACCTGTTGTCCAGCTACCACAAAATTGGAGCGATTTTCCGTATTGATTTCCATCGACTTGGTCTTTACGACATTGATTTTGAGACCTGCTGCCTTGGAGCTTTCGGTGAGGTCGTCGAGTTTGCTCTGCATGTCTTGTTGTGTTTGGGTGAGCATAACAATATCGTCTGCCAGGTCAAGGTAACTGAACGGCTCCATGGTTGAAGGATTCCACGGCAATCCTCGGTTTGGTCTACAGTCAATCGACCCAGTCAAGATCTCATCCATTACGATGAGAAAAAGCAGCGATGACAAAATACATCCTTGTCTCACTCCAGCAGTTACCGGGATTGGACAGTTTCATGTGCTTGAAAATATCTGCTACCTTTCCCCTTCCTTTTGCCGTATAAAACTCCTATCCCGGAAGCTGCTTGTAGTCGGCTTTGACGTAGGTTTCGTCGTCCATTACCACGCAGTCAAACTTCGTCAGCATCGTCGTGTACAGCTTCCGGGATCACGCTTTGGCCGTCGTATTTTGTTTATCATCGCGATTTGGAGTCACTACCTTCTTGTAAGCCGATAGTCCGGCTCGTTTTTGGCTCGATGCACGGTTGTAGACGATACACCCAGCTTATTTGCGGCATCTCGGAGAGACAGGTTAGGGTTTCGCTTGAAACTACCGGCAACTCTCTTTGTCGTTTCCGCGGCTTCCGGTTTTCGATTTCCCCCCGATTCAGACTTCCTGGCTGTCGACAAACGTTCCCCAAACACTTTAATTACGTTTCTAACGGTTGATTTGGCAACTTTTAGCGATTTTGCCAGCTTCGCGTGCGAGTAGTCCGGATTTTCGCGATACGCGAGCAGAATTGTGATATGCTGCTTTTCTTCCTTGGACGGCATTTTGACAACTGAAGAGTGAATTCCAAAATCAAAATAGGAGCAACATTCAACACACACACACCTTCAAAATGAGGGATGTTCAGGTTTTTTAAATGCAAAATTGAAGGAAATATGTCAAGTTGATATTGACCAAATTTTGACCGTATCACCCTTTACACTCTTCTAAATTTGAAGTTGACTGCATACAAAATTACAACTATTCCCATAAGTAAGGGCAGTTTGGAATGGCGTAACTAAATTCACTTTATCTTCAACAATTCTCATTGACAAATCTTGAAATTTGGTCCAAGTATAAATGTTTGATATCATATGTGGCCAAGTTGGCCAAGAAATGGCAGCTTGTCAAAGTTGGAAGAAAATGCGCAGCTTCACGCGATTTCATTCTTTTTTGAACGCAACTGTATATTCAAAAAACCCAGATATTTTTAGTCATAAGTCATTAGTAGCCAACTTGTTGGAGACTGTGTTACTTTCATGATAATCATAAATTGTAGTTTAAGATTCTTGTAGAAATGATAATTGAAAATTTACTCAAATTCAGTTTTTGATCATTTCATTAAATTTTAAGATAAAGTCAGGAGATATATATTTCTGGATTATTTGAAGGGACCTCGTGGTATTAACCCAACCGAAATGTAATCTTATTGAAATAAACAAAATATGAAAACTGGGAAAAAGAAATATATAAGAAAAAAAGAGATAGCCATGATTGATGTATTATTTATTTATTTACATAGTATTCCGTCTCACGACATAACTTGACGAACATAATTCCTAAAATTCACTCGGTTCATAGCAACCGTTCTCCAATTTCTTGGGCACCCCACGTTCGCCAGATCACGCTCCACTTGGTTTAACCACCTCGCTCGTTGCGCCCCCGCTCGTCTTGTTCCTACCGGATTCGTAGCGAACATCTGTTTTGCAGGACAGTCGTCCGGCATTCTCGCAACATGTCCCGCCCAGCGTATCCGACCAGCCTTAACCACCTTCTGGATACTGGGTTCGCCGTAGAGTCGCGCGAGCTCGTGGTTCATCCTTCGCCTCCACACTCCGTTCTCCTGTACGTCGCCAAAGATGGTTCTTAACACTCGTCGCTCGAATACTCCGAGTGTACGCAGGTCCTCCTCGAGCAATATCCATGTCTCGTGCCCGTAGAGAACAACCGGTCTAATGAGCGTCGTATACAGGTTACACTTCGTGCGAGGGCTAAGTCTTCTCGACCGCAGTTTCTTGTGGAGTCCATAGTAGGCACGACTTCCGCTGATAATTCGCCTCCGGATCTCACGACTGGTGTCATTGTCTGCGGTCACTAGTGAGCCGAGATAGACAAAGTCTTCGACTATCTCCAGCTCGTCGCCGTCGATCGTAACCTTGTTATTACTGGACAAGCGGGTTCGGTCGGTCTCGGATCCGCAGACCAGCATGTACTTCGTCTTGGACGTATTAATCATCAACCCAATCCTTCCTGCTTCGCGTTTCAGTTTGCGGTAGATCTCCCCCACCGCCGCAGATGATCTGCCGACCATATCAATGTCAGCAGATAAGGCAAAGCAGATAAGTTGACTGGATCTGTTGAAAATCGTGACCCGCATTTTGCCCACCGCTCGTCGAATAACACCTTCTAGCGCCACGTTGAACATCATGCAGGGTAGACCATCACCTTGTCGAAGCCCCCTGCGTGATTCGAATGAACTCGACAGTTCACCCGAAATCCGCACACAGCACTGCGTTCCATCCATCGTCGCCATGATCAGTCTGATCAGCTTCCCGGAAAAGCCGTTCTCGTCCATGATTTTCCATAGCTCGTTACGGTCGATCGTGTCGTATGCGGCTTTGAAGTCGATGAATAGATGGTGCGTAGGGACCTGGTGTTCACGGCATTTTTGGAGGATTTGCCGTAATGTGAATATCTGGTCCGTCGTAGACCGTCCTTCCATGAAGCCGGCCTGATGACTTCCCACGAATCTGTTTGCTTGTGGCGTTAGGCGGCGGAGTAGGATTCGGAACAACACTTTGTAGGCGGCATTGAGGACAGTGATCGCTCGGTAGTTCTCACAGTCCAATTTGTTGCCCTTCTTGTAGATGGGACATATTACCCCCTCCTTCCACTCCTCCGGTAGCTGTTCTATGTCCCAGATCCGGACTATCAACCGGTGTAGGCAATCGGCCAACCTGTCCGGGCTCATTTTGATGAGTTCAACTGCGATGCCATCCTTCCAAGCCGACTTGTTTCTATTCAGCTGGCGAATGGCTTCCTTAACTTCACTCATCTTAGGGAGTGGCTCCTCTTCGTCGTTGGCTACGCCGGCGATGTACCTTCCCCCACCGTCTTGATCTCCCGCATGTGCGCCGTTCAGGTGTTCATCGGCTTCAACCTTTTGATCACCTCACGATTGTCCGTCAGGATACCCCCGTCCTTATCCCGGCACATTTCGGCTTGCGGCACGAAGCCTTTGCGGGATGCGTTAAGTTTCTGATAGAACTTTCGCGTTTCTTGGGAACAATGCAGCTGCTCCAGCTCCTCGAGCTCCTCCTCCTCCTGCAGGCGGCGCTTTTTCTCCTGGAAAAGTCGGACTCGCTGCCACTTCCGCTGTCGGTGATTTTTCACAATTCGACGGGTGCCTCTTTGAAATACTGCCGCCCGCGCGGCATTCTCTTCGTCCATCACCCTCCCACACTCCTCGTCGAACCAGTCGTTCCGTCGAGAGCGCTCCACATAACCGATGATGTTCTCCGCAGCACTGTTGATGGCTGTCTTGATGGAATCCCAACAGTCCTCGAGAGGGGCTTCGTCAAGCTCGCCCTCTGCCGGCAGCGCTGCTTCGACCGATTGCGCGTAGTCTGCCGCGCCCTCAGGTTGCTTCAGTCGCGTGATATTTAACCGAGGCGGGCGCCGGTTTCGCGTGTTGTTTACTACGGAGAGTTTTGGGCGCATCTTCACCATCACCAGATAATGGTCCGACTCGATGTTGGCGCCCCGACAGGATCTGACGTCGATGATGTCCGAGAAGTGCCGGCTGTCGATCGAAACGTGGTCGATCTGTGATTGAGTTTGGTACGGTGATCTCCAGGTGTACTTGTGTGGGAGGCGGTGCTGAAAAAAGGTACTACGTACGGCCATTCGTTTGGAGGCGGCGAAATCTATCAGTCTGAGGCCGTTTTCGTTGGTCAGCTGGTGCGCGCTGAACCTTCCAATTGTCGGTTTGAATTCCTCCTCCTGGCCGACCTGAGCATTAAAGTCCCCGATGACGATCTTGATATCATGTTTTGGGCAACGGTCGTATTCACGCTCCAGCTGCGCGTAAAATTCGTCTTTGTCGTCACCGGTACTTCCGAGGTGAGGGCTGTGCACGTTGATGATGCTGATGTTGAAAAACCGGCCCTTGATTCTCAACCGGCACATTCGTGAGTTGATCGGCCACCACCCGATCACGCGCTTTTGCATCTTTCCCATCACTATAAAAGTTGTTCCAAGCTCGTGTGTGTTGCCGCAGCTCTGGTAGATGGCACGACCATCTGGGTACGTTCGTACCGTGGAGCCCTTCCAACACAGGAGGCAGCGCTACGATTTCCAATTTGCGGCTCTTCAATTCGTTGGAGAGCACGTGGGTACTGCCCACAAAATTTAGAGATCGTCAGTTCCATGTTCCTAGTTTCCAATCGCTAGTCCCTTTTCGTCGCGTGGGTCTTTGCCGATTTCCATCCGAAATTTGTTGTTCGTTGTTCGTTGCTTATGTTTTTTGTAGTCACGGGCTTGCAAGGCCCGCAGCTAACCCCACTATCTCGCAGGAGGACCGTCGTGATGTTGCATTATTGATGTAATGTTGACAAACCACACCGACAAACGAAGGTTGTATAAAAACATTGTTTTAAATGTGGGTGTATTTTTGTTTGTGTACTGTTTGGGAATCTATTGGCTACTCAAAGGCGCTTAACGCAGTTTATTATACAGGCAGATAAGCTTCGTAGGATAAAGTTTGGATAGGTGTTGAAAAATTTAAGTCTAGGGCATTTTGTATTGGAAAGCATGGATGTGGTCAACAAACCATAGTATACTCTGTATAGGAAGCATGATCGACTTTTGATCACACAGCAGGCCAGTTGGATTGTGTACTGTGAATATACAACCCAGCTGATCTGCTGTGTTTAGGAATGTGTGATCAAAAGACGATCATGCTTCCTATACAGAGTATACTATAGTCTGTTGAACTGCAAAGGCGTATCACCACACTTACATGGTTTCCAATGCAAAATGCCCTAGACTTACAATTTTCAACACATATCCAAACTTTATCCTACGAAGCTCATCTGCCTATCCACTTGTTCTTCATTCCTTTACAAATTCTTCTACCTAGCACTTAATCTTGCCCCATGTGTCAATTAACATACTTAAATTAATAAAAAAAATCTTTGTAGCATTCGTGGCTTTATATCAACGTTGCAGTTAACTCACAGTCATTGAAAAACTACCTAATCCGTTACAACTGTGTTCGATGTTTACCCTTGGGCTCAAACTCACGTATATCGGCTCAGGAAGCAACTGACTTGCCAACTAAACTATATCACAAGCTTTTATGAGAAAATGGTTATGAATTTAATATTTGCTTTAACTTTGGAGCTTCTAAATTCTTTTTTTTTTTTTGAAAATCCATTAGCCCTACAATGCATTGCCTTAACCATGCAGTTTTTTTTATTCGCATGGATTGAAGAACACATAATGTTAACTGTATAACACGGATTCATGAAATTTTCTTAAATTTCTAGAAATTTTCAACATGTTTTGTAAGTCAACACGTTGCGTACAAAATACGGGATGTCTCGTTTGTCGCTTGTACTACATACGGAAGCCTTATTCAAATGTTATTAATTTAATAATGAAACTATAATCCACAAAATTAAACACAACATTTCCAGTAACTTAAAACTACTAAATTATAAGCCATAAAATGCATAATATCGGTATTTTTCGGTTTTGATTTTTCCACGGTCCTTAATGTGTAAACAAATATTGTACCAGCCAGAATGTGAAATTTACGTTGGGCTTCCAAGTGTTAATAAAGAAAAAGATAACTGAATGTTATTTGGTGGGATAGATTTAACACTTTATACTTTTATTTCAGAACTTTCCTGTCAATGAATGCGTGTATGTTTTATATAAAAAAAAAAGAAAAAAAGTGACGTTGATTTGATGACCGGGCGCTTAGAACAGAACCATAGTAGATTCCTCACTTGCACAGTTTTTTTTCCGCACACTAAATTGCACACAGCGTTCGAAATTACGTAACAGGTGCCAAATTTTGGAATTTGTGCACATCATAGCGCGCACATATTTGCAAACAGATTGTTTCCCCGGTGGAGTTTCGGGCTTTCGCTCGTTGATGCAGATCTTCATTTCAAAGAAAATTTACATGTTCCACCTTGTTTCACACAAATTCTCCCGAGAGTCAAAACTCTGAAAGGCTTGTTTTTCGTCGTCCTGGTCCTCGTCCTCGTGCTCTGGTTTCCGTTGTTGTTGTTATTTTGCTGAAGGAAAATATTTTATGTAAAACAACTGTATATGCAGAAATTTCGGCACCGAATGCTTGTTTTTGCATATTTGCCAGCAGAAGGGCTAAGGCAACATCAGATACGCGCGTTTTCAAGTATTATTTCAAACAGAAGTCGAGTGCGTTTGTCGGTAGAAATTGGCTGCTGCTGTTGGTCCTACATTTCTGGCTCATGTGCGGGGAAACGTCTGTGTCTGTTGTATTAACTAAATGTTGGCGAGAGAGTTTATTCGTAGAGCTGATTTTCTGATGCCAGTTAATGGATTTTCGGCAGAACCAATCTCATTGCTTCAAACGTAAGCGCCTTCGCCACTTTGCTTCCTCTGTTGCGTGGAAAATTTGATTTTCAAAGTGTGAAACACTTTCTCGTATCATTTTTTTGTCAGCTTCTTCACAATTCCAATCAAAAGAAAAATTTTGAAGAATCTGTGAACAGAGGGGTTTATTTTAAACTTCCCATTTGATTTGTTTCCTGCTGTTTACTTCCAAGCAATAATGAGTTCTACCAAATTCATACTGATTTCTTAATTTCTGTTTAAAAATTTACAATATCATGTGATCTCTTATGCAACGTTCTTTTGTTAACATTTACCATCGATATAATTTCACTTGAACAGACACTTTTCTTACAGAATTTAGCAAAGACTAACTTCAAGTGGAATGGCGGGTAATTAGTTTGACCCAACATTATTAGAACCAGGCGCGGTCCAAGAGCTCGCTCTGGGAGGGGGAGTGATTTTACATATTTTCAAAAATCGGTCAATAAAAACAATTTAATAGTATGTAGCGAACCAAAAACAAATTTTGGAAAAATGTGGGAGGAGTTGTTGCAAACTGCTCCTTCTCTTGCAATTTGATTTTATGGAACTAAATCGGAGATATTTCGAAAAATTTAAAAAATTAGACAAAAATTTGAATTTCTAAATATATTTCCAATAGAAATTTTTTCGATATGCTTTGATACGACGTCAATTCGCGATTAAAAAATTTTGATTTAAAGATGATTTTCGTATTTGTATTCAAGGGAATAAATAATAAACGACTTATGAGCTTATTAAGGAATCTCACGTTATAAATGTAAGTTTATTAATGAAAGTTATGCAGTTGTTGTTGAACAATATTTAGGAAATTTTTGGATTATTTATTTTTTTGAGTATTTCATATCTACGCAAGGTTAAAACAAGACATTTTTTTATGTATTTCATTTTTCGGCTTGGTTTTTTCGAAAAACCAAAGTTTTTGAATTTCTCTAATTTCATTGATTTGCTTTTGAGTTTTAAGTTGTTATACTAAATTTGTAGCTTTATTAAATCTGGAACGGATGCAATTTTTCAAAAAGATACAAATTTGGAACAAAAAATGTAAGAATAGAGTGAAAAATTGTATTTATTTTTACTGATGAGCACATTATTCCCATTTATTTTAAAATGATTTTCAAAACAAAAATAGAAAAAATCATAGAATATGAGATCAATTTTTGAAATTTTCAATTATAAAACAAGTTTTAAATCAAAGGTAAACTTTTTGGATGATTGTGAGCAAGGTTGCCGAAAAAAATTCTATGTTTTTGAGAAGAAAAAAATTGTTTTTCTGTGATTTTACCCAAAAAATCTGTGATGGTTTTCTGTGATGCTATTTCCTTTAATTTCATTGAAAATTCATGATAAATTGGGTTTTTATTACATTTTAGTAGGGAAAAATCAATTTACATTACCAATCTCATCATTTAATTCTAATTCAAAGTAAGGGATCTTAATTTTTTAGTGGCAAAAAAAATTAAAGTTTTGGAAATCAATTCAAGATTCTAAAATTCTGTGAAATCTGTGAATATTTCAAAATTCTGTGTTCTGTGACACAGATTCTGTGATAAAAATTTGCTCAAAATTCTGTGAAATCACAGATTTTTCTTCGATTTCGCAACCTTGACTGTGAGCAGTTTTGACTTTTGAAAAAAGTGATACAGGTTTTTAAAAATTTCTTTCCAGTTCAACGAATATTCAGGAATTTGACGAAATTAAAAAAAAATCAAAAAGAACCTTCGATATACAATAAAAATGAAAATGAAAATGACGCTGAACGCAGCATTCACCGAAAAAAATTTTTTTTTAAATCATTTTTTCTCCCTTTTTTGATGTCAGAAATAGTTATATTTTTTTCTAAGTTAAATTTGTAATTCGAACGAATGCCACAGAGAACAGACGTACAAGCTAGCCCACGAAACATGTGTAAAAATCCCAACGATCGTTTAGAATAAATTTTTGTTTTTTGGCTTGGCCACCAGATGTCTCCAAACACAAAATCTAACTGGGAAAAAAAACAAAATTTTGATCAGTTTTGAACAGATCGTATAAATTGTTTGACAATTTTTTTTAAAGAAAACTGCTGCTAACATACTGATCTAAGCTTCTCTGAGCTTTATATACAGCTCTGAAACTTTATATACAGAAGCATGAAAGGCATAGTAAGGCATTTGATAGAGTTGGCATTTCATTGCTACTTTTCAAACTAAAACGGTTGGGATTATCAACTTCACTTTTTAAATCAGAATACTTGTTAGAAAACTTGAACTTTTACACACCTTCACGCATAGGGGAGAGGCGGGCTATATGCGCATATTAAGGAAAACACTCATTTTCTCCCATATTCCGATAGATAGGAGCTTTAAAACTATATGCACATGAGCGGACATCTGTTTTCTATACGTAAGAGCAATTTTTCTGTTAAAATCTCTTACAGTTTTTGTGAAAATAATTTTATAATAAAAGAAGTCAAAATGGCCGATTTCCGAAACCGGCGGGCTAAATGCGCATATTTATGTTTTAAGCTATATTTCATTTACACTCGCAATATTTTGAAATTATTTAATTGAACATGGTAGAAACGGATGTTAGGCATACGTCAAGGCTGAAATTTTGGTGAAATTTTTTACATCACTAGTTCTTTTGCATGAAACATAGTTAAGTATGCCATATGCCCATATTTCAAGGTAATATTTTGTTCATATTGTATTTTTATCGGATCAATATGAAGTTCTTCTTTTTTCGCTGTAAGATCGTGATTCGAGCGTAGATTTAATGTTTAAATGATAGAAAGTAAAAAATTTATAAGAATAATCTATTTTTCTTGATATAGGCATTTAACCTGCCTTGATATGGGCATTCAGAACCTATCTCTTATTCCAATATCATATCATTCACAACTTTGCCAAAAGCTTCAATTTGTTGAATTTCCTATTTCCAGATGAATAAGAAAGGAAAACCATTGTTTTTGTTCACAGAATCTATACGCACGATAATTAAAGTTCAATATATTATAACAAAACTGACAAAAATCTTGTTTGAATTTTTAAATTTTTTCGACTATATATAACAATTTAATTTTTTCTTGCCATGTGTTAAAAGCGTACTACCCTCAAACTGCACTGATTAAATATGATAAATCTCTAGCCATATCGTCAATCGGCTGTATGCGCATATTACCTAACATGCGCATTTAGGAACACTTCCCCATACTAAGAACCAGAAACTTATTTCAAGCAGAACTTCAACGAACCAAGTACGCCAGCAACAAACCTGTAAACCAAATGATGAAAACTTATAATCAATATTGTGAGCGGGCATTTTCACGCATCATACCTGTTTGTATTAAGTGGTTCATGCTAGTTTGAAGCAATTAAAAAAACAGCTTTAAGCTGAAAAATTTTTATTACGCAAATCATAAGTGTGTTACGAATCTTCAACATAAATTTGCTCGAAACTCGTCAAATAGTAGTACGACCTTTTCATAACAGGCTAATATTTAGTTTGTTGTTTTGAATTATTTACATTTTACTTTCTTTTGGACATTTCTCTAAGGGGTCCTTGGAGGCATCTGGGGCTCAACCAAAAACATTTAATTTATTCATAATGGTCGTCAGGACTTTACACACTTTGCTAGGCTTAGCTTGTAGGGGATAGGTTTCCTAAATGGGCATATCGGGTTAAATGCGCCTACGGCCGTTTGATGAAATGGCTGACATGCTATCACCGTTATGTGGATCGCACTCAGAGTGAGCTTCGTCGCAATCCAAAAAAGTTCTGGAAATTTGTGAACTCCAAACGGAAGGAGTCCGGGCTTCCAGCTACACTTCAATTAAACAACCGTCGTATTGCCAAGTCACCTGCTTAAAAATGCTATCTTTTGGCGATGCACTTCGCTAGTGTTTTTTCAGATAAGTCGCCATCTGCCAGTCAACCGAATGCTGCCGTAACACGACTACCTGTCGATGTGCTCGATCTGGATGTTTTTGCTGTTAGCGAGGAAATGGTTTTAGAAGCTATGGTTAATTTGACGAATTCGACTTCAGCCGGACAGGACGGAATACCGGCGTGCGTACTGAAAAATGGTCGCAATGTACTGGTGAAATCTCTTACGCGTATTTTTAATCAGTCTCTAGAACAGCAAAAATTCCCTGCCATCTGGAAAAAATCATTTATGTGCCCAGTATACAAAAAACGGTGACAAACAATATGTTCTTTATTACAGAGGTGTCACATGGCTAGCTGCCTGCTCGAAGGTATTTGAGAAGATCGTCAACAATGTCATGTTTTCAGTTTGCCGGAACTGGATCTCTTAGAACCAGCATGGATTTGTTCCTAAACGCTCGGTAACTTCAAACCTGATGGTTTTTACATCCTTCTGCATATCAAATATGGATGACGGCAAACAAATCGATGCAATATATACCGATATTTCGGCGGCATTTGATTCTGTAAACCACGATATTCTACTGAAAAAACTGCATCGATTGGGGTTTTCCGAACGAATGTGCGCGTGGATTAGAAGCTACCTAAAGGATCGTCGATTGACTGTTAAAATTGGTTCTGCTGAATCCTCTGACTTTATTCCAAAGTCCGGGGTATCCCAAGGCAGCAATTTGGGTCCTTTATTGTTTACGCTGTTCTGTAATGACATCAATTTGTTGCTCACTGTGTGTGGAGTTTTGCTGTATGCGGATGACTTAAAAATATTCTTAGTCATAAACAGTCAAACTGACTGCTTCGAGTTGCAACGCTTCTTAGACACAGTTGTGAACTGGTACGCTAACAATTTACTTGTTTTGAGTGTTGCGAAATGCTGTATTATCACATTTGGGCGCAGGAAAAATCCCTTTGTGTATAATTACAATATTATGGGCGAGCAGTTGCATCGTGTTGAGGAGATTAAGGATCTTGGCGTTTTGTTGGACAGTCAAATGACTTTTAAGCGTACGAAGTTAAGTAAAACTATCGTGCTTTCTACAAATAACATTAAGATGATCATTAAGACACCCATGTCAGATGATTTTATTTTATATAAATAAATAAATAAATTAAAAAGACTACATATCTAATCAATGCATTTTGCAGGTAGCTTGTATAAGCTTTTAACATAAGGCAAGAAAGAATTTTATGAATAAACCAACTCCAAAAATCCATAAATTTTGATGTAATATTTTGACTTTTAAAAATTCTACGTAAAGAAGCTCAAAACAAAAAGTTGGGTGATTTTTGTTTCTCATTCAAATGAACCTTAAAAGTAAAACAAATTTAAGCTTTTATGATGGTTTCATTGATAGGAAAGTGGAATAAGAGAATGTTTTTGTATGCCCCCATCATGTTTGTAAAATTTGTAAAAACCCTTAAATAACACGTTAAATAGAATATATATATGATTTTTTTCATTAAATCTTCGAATTTGAGCTCTAATTAACACCTTTAGAGAGAATTGAAAATCTCAAAAAAGATTTGATAAAGTTTTTCTTATGGATGAAATGCCTCCATAATATGGCAGCCCTAAATTTTGTTTTATTCTATAAAATAATAAAAGAAAAAGATATTAAAAAAACTTCAGCTTTGTCTTATGAAAGTTATCAGTTCCTAGCATTTTCTAAAAAAACAGTGATTTTGCCTAAAAAATAAATAGGCGCATTTAGCCCGCACGGTTAGAGGTTCGGCAATTTTGACAACAGTTAAAGTAAAATCGATTTCTCAAAAACTGAAGGATATTTCAACATAAAAATTACTTCAATGTATAGAAAACAGATGTCTGCTCATGTGTATATAGTTTTTGTACACATATTCGATGTCATATTTGACTAAATCAGTATTCTGCTTAATTGGCGCTTATATCCGCTCCTCCCCTACATCTGTTCATCTGTGATATCTAGAATCAGTTCTGAAGGATAAGACTGATCGTCAAGAATGTTGTTTGTTGACTGGATATAACCGATTCGTCCTCTGACGATAACCGTTCATGAAGTGCAAAAGCTTTTTGTAAAACTGTTAGTTATTACGACTGCCTCAGTAGTGCAAAAATAAAGGAATGAATAGAAGTTTATCACCGGTACTTTTTATACGGTTTTTACTCATTGACTTTTTTCGGTGAGTGAAACCATTTTATTTTTATTTTTAAATTAACGTAATGTTTTGGGTTTCTCTGATGATGGATCGAGAGAAGTAACCCGAAACGTAACGTAAATTAAAAAAATTGTTTAACTCATGGAAAAAGTCAATGAGTAAAATCAGTATGAAATAAAGGAAGTGAAGTTCTGTTCAATCAAAAGTAACTCGTATTGCATTTATCTGGTAATAAATTGCGGCATTAGTTTAATTAATAATAAGTTTATATGCAATTACGCCGTTTCGGAAACTGGGCACTTGAGAGTTTGATTTGTAACTTTTGAACGGTGCAATAGATTGCACAGTTTCAAGTTAATTTACAATGTATTCTTCTGATGTCAGCATTTGAAATTTTACACACATTTTTGAAGATTTTTTGATTGTGCTTGTACGTCTGTTCTCTGTGTGAATGCCTATCTGCCAAAAAAAATAGTAGACTGATTCAACGTTCTCATTTGAGTTTATAAATCTGTAATATTTTTAATCTCTGTTTTGCAAGAGTTTTGAAATATTCAAAACGGAAAACTGATAATCGGATACAAAATTTGGATAATGATTTTCTAATTTCAAACGAACTTACTCACATGAACTTTATTATATTATCCATTTTTGAGTTCCATAACCAACACAACGGAACAGCATTTCTGGTGCCTGTGTTTTAATAACTGATTTCGAAAGATTTAAGCGTCCTGAACATGAATCTTTAGTCAGATTTTGTCTATCACGTCCAGGATTCGGATTTCGCCAAAATATTCTAGTTTCTTTTAAACAACGCTTTTAAAAAAAAGTTTTAAATCTATAATTTAAAAAAAATTGGTTATTTAATATTTGTATTATTACGAATATCAATAAATAATGGTTTGGGGTATTTTATTTTGAAGATTTGAATTTATTTAGCTATTTTGTTTAAGACTGCAAATTGATTTAACTTGAAAAAAACCTTACTGATTTCAAAAATATATAAAATTCAATTTGAGGCCCTTGGAGCCAAAGAGGTATAAGTGATAATAAACTAATTTCGAGAAGACACGCTTTTTAATTGTTGTGTTGGTCCATTTTTCATATATTTTTCCATTATTTGTATGTGTACGTTTTGGTATGTGTGAATAAAATACCCAAAATCTGGAAATATTACTTAGTACAGTTTGAAACATGAAAATTCGTTTGACATCCTTAGCTAAAAAATGATGTTTTTGCTCTTTGGCTCTGAGGGTCTTAATTAGTTTAAAACTTACTTGACTGCCGCTATTCGCAAGACTGTCCCATATGCATTTTCGTCATATTTAATTTTATCTATAAAATCGTTCAAATACAGTTAGTTCTTCAATTTAGACTAAAAACTCTAACGGGTAAAAAAAACACCATTTTCAAGATTTTTTTTCTAGAGCTATTCTTCAAACAAATGTATTCAATTTTTTTGCATTATACAAAGCATTGTTAAAAGAACATTTAATATTTTTTTCGTAGAAAAATATTGAAAAATGAGCCGGTGACGGAGCACTTTCGAGGATGAACAGGATTTGTGGTGGACACTGTATCTCAGCACAGAATCATCTGGGGTCAAAAAATCAGAGCAAAATATTTTTAATAGAAGATTTTCTGGACCCCAACGTTTTTGTTTAACTTAAAAAGAATTTTATGAAATTTTTGTGGCTGTTTGAAGTAAAAACTAAGATTTTTCACGAAAAAATCCGCCATTTTTTATCTGTAAAATCTCAACAAGTTAAAAAAAAAAGAAAAACGTTGGGGTCTGGTATTTTATATGTAGAAAATATGTTCCAAATTTGAAAAGAATCGGATAAGTAGTTTTCAAATGACGATGTCCACGGACTTTAAAAATGTGCTTTCGAGAAAAACGCGTTTGAAGTTTCTGCTCTTGCTTTCTTGCAGTATTAGATAAGAGGAGATAAAGGCCTATAATTTCTACAGTTTTGCTTCAATTGACTTGAAAATTTGACACAACATTCTTGAAATGTTTTACAATAAGAAAATAAAAAAATAAAAAAAATCGATTTTTTGAAAGTGTTAGACCCTACCTCCCCCCCATCCTTAATATCTGTGAAGAAAGAAATAGAAAAGGTAAAGTTTCAACCGAGCAATCCACAAAAGTTTATAAAAATCATTAAAGCCGTTTTATGGTTCGTTGTTTTTGCATATGGGACAGACTTGCCGGCAGCGGCAGTTGATATGTTGTAAAATTTCCTGTATTTTGCAAAATTGGGAAAAATTAATTGAATGAAAACTTCTATCACTTTTTTCTCAGCAGTCAAAATTACCCGCAGTCTCCGGGAAGTTGATCATTGAATTTAAACTTCATTTTCAGAAATTTTATAATAATTTACAGTCTTGCTGAAAAAGTGCACAAATTCCTAAAGTGAAACCTAATCTATTTTTAAAAGCTATCTTCAAAATAATAGCTAGTTGAAAAAAAAACTTATTGACACATTCTACCGTGACGTAAAATTGCTTTTCCGTACTTTTC
Organism: Uranotaenia lowii; assembly: GCF_029784155.1. Taxonomy (NCBI): domain Eukaryota; kingdom Metazoa; phylum Arthropoda; class Insecta; order Diptera; family Culicidae; genus Uranotaenia; species Uranotaenia lowii. The sequence goes on from NC_073692.1 coordinate 222,307,580, forward strand.
TGCAAAAAAAACTGTAGCAAACGGTCGCAAATTGAATTTCCTCCAAAAGGAATATAATTTGGTCATTATAAAATTTAAGTTATTTTTGTTGTGATCGATTACTTTTGTGACGTGAATTCACACTAGAATTCACCATTTTTGACTTTAGTACATACAACTTTGATTTCCTGTTCTTTCTGTGGAAATAGAATATCGATGTTTTCAAATTTGTTGTTGAAATTATTGTATTGTATTATTGTAGTAATTTTTAACTACCCACAATTTGATATACTGAACCATTCTTTAGAGTATTCAAATTTTTTGTGCCTTTTAAAAACGATATTTTGCTGTTCCGACTTTTACAATCATAAATTTTCAGTATCTTTACCTAATTTTTTTCCTTATTTTGATTGGCACTAGAATAGCAACATATTGAGGGATCATACGTTTAAATTACTACTGTCTTCATTTAAAGGTTCACAAAAAGAATTTTTTTCAATCTTTTTGTATTTTTATTTGAAAACAATGAACTTTTCAAAAAATCAACTAAATTATGCTCGATTTGTAAAAATCCGACCATCTAGAGGGTCAAAACAGTTTTCAGAGCATATTTTCCATATAAAATTTTTCTCAGCTGGATTCCAACCGATTTCTATAAAATTAAGAGTTTTAGAATCGTTTTATCATTTCCAAAGAAAATCTCCTTTTTTATGTCAGAAAATGTCAGAGTTTTCTCGTAAAATTAAAAACTTCCCTTTTTTGTGACGTGAATTCACTCATTTGCGACTGTGTATGTTCGCTTTTCAAATCAACTACATGGGATATAATCAAATTCTTTTTTCAACAAAATGAAGCAGTGTTTTTTGGCTTCAAAACGTTCTAAAAAATCCAAAACAAATTCATCCATTTATTTTAATTAATAGTTTTGTAAAAATTATTATTATTATTCCGTTTGTTTTGTGTGAGTTGAATTATCAAAACAATGGACAAGTTTGAGATTTTTTCGATACGCGAACGGATATAAATCTCTTTTGAGCGGTACAAGCACGTGGAATGTGTCTATTGTATATTTGGAAACAACGCCTTCAAATAAGTCTAACTTTGCTCTCTAATTCTTTGCACCGAATTTTTCAATTTTGGATGATATGAATTCAAAATTCAAGTTATGATTCTGAAGTAAAAATTCTATCATTTTTCTAAATCCATATGTGCACCTAATCGCTTTTTGTTTTGAAATCAAAGTTTTGTAAAAATATTTTTATTTTAAATTTGAATTCATGATTTCCAATTTAAATTAACCCTTTGAAAACTAACCCTTCTTTTAAACGGAGTTTATTGAAATCAGCATGAAACAAAAGCCAATAATCATTCAAATAATGTTTTACTCAGAATAATTCAAAATTTTTGGTCAATAAGTTTTGAACTAAAAAAGCTACTGACAGTTAAAACTAAAAATTACCACCATTTTGGAATAATTATTTTTCGAAAAAAATTAACTAATGAAAAAATGCTCATATTAAACGGGATTGTGCCAACGTAAGAACTTAATTACACAATTAACACACGACGTATTACAGGACACGACACTTAACGTTCTTACAAAACGGAAAAAGGATTCAAAAATTACCTTTTTGTCGACCGGTTTCGGGCTCGATGTTGCCCATCTACAGGACGATGTCGGACATCGTCCTGTAGATGGGCAACATCGAGCCCGAAACCGGTCGACAAAAAGGTAATTTTTGAATCCTTTTTCCGTTTTGTAAGAACGTTAAGTGTCGTGTCCTGTAATACGTCGTGTGTTAATTGTGGAATGAAAAAATGATCGAACGATAACAAATCGACAAATTGTTCAACATTTGTAATAAAAAAGCACTGAATTTAGTTTTTTATGACTATGTGGTTATGATATTTTTGAAAAAAGGGTACATAAAGTTGTATGTACCTAAGCAAAAAAAAACAAAACTTATGTGAATTATTCAGCGAACAATAAACTGAATTTCTCAGAATGAACATTGTATAATGGTTACAAAATGAAATGATTGATAAGAAAGTTAGACTGCCGACGCTCTATTATTGACATAATTTTCAATCAATCTTTGACCATTTTGGGTATATTTTTCAATTCTTTTCTTAACATGTTATTATGCATTTAACACGTTTCTTGTTTGGTTTATATTGATTGTTTTTTGGTAACTTTTGCTGTTTTTGTCATTCTCCGTTGTCCTTTATTATTTTGTGTTAGTTTTAGTCTGTTGCTCGTAGGTATTTGTATTTTTCATTTTCATTTTCATCATTTTTGCATACTTTATTTTTTTCCAAAAAAATTGCTTTTGCAGTCGTATTCTATCACATTTTAGAACGTAAAAACGTATTTATGGTGTTTGTCTAAGTAATAATGGTCCTGTTATAGCGAAAACTGTATGTAAGGTAATGTCGTTTAAAAAAAAATACTAAACATGTGCCAAAATCGAATGTTGCCAAAAACGAACCTTGTATGGACTTCCTGAATCAGTCCCAAATATTTTAATTTCCTATAATCAATCCTGTTCTTCAATGTAAAGGGTGATACGGTCTAAATTTGGTCAATATCAACTCGACGTATTTCTTTCAATTTTGCATTTAAAACCTGAACACCCTTATTTTGAAGGTGTGTGTGTGTGTGGAATGTTGCTTCTATTTTGATTTTGGAATTCACTCTTCACTTGTCAAAACGCCGTCCAAGGAAGAAGAGCAGCGTATCCAAATTTTGCTCGTGCATCGCAAAAATCTGAGCTACTCGCACGCGAAGCTGCCAAATCAACCGTAACAAATGTTATTAAAGTGTTTGGGGAACGTTTGTCGACAGCCAGGAAGTCTGGATCGGGGGGAAATCGAAAACCGGAAGCCGCTGAGACGACAAAGAGAGTTGCCGGTAGTTTCAAATTGATTTCAAATCGCGATGATAAACAAAATACGACGGCCAAAGATCGATCCCGGAGGCTTTACACGACGATGCTGACGAAATTTGACTGTGTGGTAATGGACGACGAAACCTACGTCAAAGCCGACTACAAGCAGCTTCCGGGACAGTAGTTTTATACGGCAAAAAGAAGGGGAAAGGTAGCAGATATTTTCAAGCATTTTCAAGTCAAAGTTCGCGAAGAAATATCTAGTTTGGCAAGCCATCTGTACCTGTGGCTTGAAAAGCAGCATTTTCATAGCTTCCGGGACTGCCAACCAAGAAATTTACGTTAAAGAGTGTTTGAATAAACGTTTGCTGCCTTTCCTAAAGAAACACGGTTGTTCCGTACTGTTTTGGCCGGATTCGGTATCTTGCCATTACGGTAAAAATGCCATGGAGTGGTAGGCCGCCAAAGACAAGAACCCTCCCAACACGCCAGAGCTCCGCCCAATTGAGAGATACTGGGCTATTGTCAAGCGGAACCTAAAGAAGACCAGAAAAACTGTTAAGGACGAGCAGCAGTTCAAGGCAAACTGGCTTTCTGCGGCGAAGAAGTTGGACAAGGTGGCTGTACAAAATCTGATGGCAGGGGTTAAGTATAAGGCCCGGCAATTCGGATTTGGAAAAGCGGAAATTTAACTGAATATTTTTCCAAAAATTTTATACTAATTAAACTTGAAAAAGAAATTTAATTTGATTTTTTAAATAAACAATTTCACCGATTTACACGCATTTTCCCTTGACCAAATTTTGACTGTATCACCCTTTAGAGTCAATTGAGATTAAAAATTAACTTTCTCATTTCAATATCCAATCAAGAAGTTAAAAACTTTTAAATTTTGAATGTTTGTTCTTCTACTTAAGAAAATCTGAGTGATTTCAAAATTCCGTTCAACATTGAAACTCTTTGCGCTGATTCAGGAATTAAAGAAAACTCATATTTTACACAGTGACCAAAAAGGCATGTAAGAAATATATTGAAGCCATATGTGAAAATTAGCTGCAATCGAATTTATATATTTTTATAATTTAAATCGCATAGCCGCTCCAGAAATCTTCCGTTTGGAAAAGAATGCAGTTTTTGGAAAACACTCGGTCGAGACTTGCAATTAATATTTGAGTATGAAATTTAGAATATTTTTTAAATTTTTGTGCCTGACTTTCATAATTTTTCATAACAGACTCATGCATCAAAATTTAAGGTTCACGTAAAATGTTTTTCAAAAGACTTTGATAATTATTTTGACTCTTCTTCTTCCATTGATAAATAGTTTGCTTCAAAGTGTGGAGCAATCCAGTATTCGGAAATTAAAAAGAAACTATGATCGAAGAAATAATTTGAAAAGAGTTCTCTTTCGAACCAACCGGGTGACAACCAAGTTCCTTCGCCACACCTGCTAACTGGAAACTGAATGAAAGGAAAACAGAATAGTTTCTGAAAAATTCCGATCAACTGGTGTCAGCTCATCGTAAACAATAACTTAGTTGAGAACTGCCTTCGTACACCGGCAGCTAACCTAAGTGTATTTATGGACTACTTGGAAACCTGTGGGCAGAAATGGGGGTGGCAGAAGTCTTCGGATGACAAAAACAACTAATCAAAAATTCCTCAAAGTGGCTTACTGGAAAGGAAAGTTTTCATTGACAAAGTTGAGGCGAATAATGATTATAAACAAGTTTTCTGCCGGACCAACATTCTGGTTCACTGCTAAAGTTTTCCCCGAGAGTGGTGTGATTCTATAACTTTTTTTTTGGACTGTCAACCCAAGAGTCATTGTTGTTTTGAAATGGAAAATAGTTTGAAATGGAATAAGTCTTTGACTAAATAAACAGCCGGGGCCAAATTGTAACACGGACAGACAAATGGTTGTGGCTCAAGAGAATTGGTAAATGTGTTTGCCCCAAAGTAGTTTGAATTATATGCTTTACTTTGTGTTTCGAAATGAAATGCAAATTTGTGGACGGAAACTTTAGCATTTGCAAGTTTTAAGGTGCTTAAATTCCCAAAACGAGTTCAACAGAATGGAATTCATTGGGCTTCTAAATGTATGGTTTGTTTTTCTTTGCCAATCCTGACCCCAGAAGCTAGAGATTATTCGTTTAATTTGGTCAAATCTTCTAATTATGTTTATCTACACCAAAAGAACTGATTAGTTCATGTTTTATCTCAGTCGATTAGTCTATCATCAAAAGTTTTTGATCTCTCGCACTCCGCTCTCTTCATTGGCTGATGAGGGTTGCGATGCTGGATGTTAGGGTGATTCAAGATTTTTTGAACATCTTTATAGAAATATTAACATTTATGATAATTCAAAACTGCGAAGATACAGTATACATTTCCTTCTAAAGTAAATTTAACAAGTTTTTTTTCCAATTTTTAAACATCCCGATCAGGAGGGAAAAACAAAATTATATCAAAATGAGATATTTTGATACTTATTTTTTTCTTTCTAAATGAGTTATAATTTAGTACTCGTAGGATGTTTAAATATCACAAATTATTTTAAAAATCTATACGATCATAGCTAAATTATTACAGTTTTTTATATGCTCCTATCAAGATTATATCTCGTTCAGATAGCATTGTTTGATATTGGACAGAACAAAACCTATCACAATTATAACTTATCAAGATATGAGTGCTTCGTGAGAATTTCCTAGTGGAAGGTCAATAAACCACACTATTTGATAAAACCATGCCCCATTTTTGATTTCCCAAAAATTGGATTCAATTTTATGAATCTGTTGAGCGAAACTCATAAAAGTACGGTTTGGGCCGTTGACTTCGATGTCCGTGTTTCAGAAAAAGTTGTACGTATATCAAAATAAGATATAATCATTTTATTTTAGGACAATCCGAAAAAAAATTTTGATCATTGAATATGAACTCAACCCCATTCAAGTTTGTCAATCAGAATAAGATATGATGAAGATTGGAGAAACTTAAAATCGAAAATTTGGAGTACTTAATTATAACTGAATCAGATGTAAATATCTTGGTGAGATACGTTTGAGTTATTATTTTGATATGCTCTCCTGATCGGGATCAGTTCAGCATGCACTTGAGCTGTATTAAAAGAACCTTGAATCGGGAATCTTCAATGAACCTCCCTAACGGCACCAGAAAACATGAAATGTATGTTTTGTGTTCGTTCAGCTTCCATCAAAATCAGGCCCCGCGAGCATTTTGATCCAGCTGCTAGCATAGCAAGAAGGAAAAGCTCAGCACAGATTTCCGTCCATGCCAGGCAGCAGAAAGAAAATGACTCTCTTTCCATTTCCCATTAGCGAAAATCTTCGGGACTGCCAGCAGCCAAGGCGAGTTTGTTTCTGGAGCAGCTAGCTATATGCGATAATACGGAGGAGATGCGGACGTATAAAACAACTCTTATTTTGGTTTGTGATTCGAAAGGGCGTTTCGCCACACGTAGGGCAAACGATGTAAGACGCTTTTTATGTTCCTAGATAGATTTTGTGCCATCAAGAACTGGTAGCGGGAATTGTCAGATGGAGTCGTATGGACAGAAGCAGCTGTGTTGTAGATAAATAGTTATACGCAAAATTGAAAGGTAGCTGATCAGGTTGTGTGCATCCATCACTCAAATAGCAAATATACTTGTATTGCCATAACATTTCAAAGCCTTAAATTCTTTAAAAAAATATGTAGGGGAGGGTGGGTATCATGGGCCACTTTTTCTCTTTGCTTCATAACAGCCGCCGACCGTGGCCTAGAGGATAGCGTTCAAGTCTTCTAAGCCAGAGGTCATGAGATCAAGTCTTGGTCACGGCAAACTAAGTACTCTTTCTGTGGGTTGGTGGTGATTAGCATTAGTAAAATGCTAGCCATTATATCCTTGAAAGATGTACGCTTAGTCTTAAGTAGAATTTAGATCTCTTCAAAGAAACATGAAGTTTCACTGAGATCCTATATGTGTGTGTTCGTTTTTTTTAAAAAAAAAACTTCTTCATTATACATGATGTAATGAAAAAGATTAATGTTATAGTTTTCGACATTCCTAAGGTACCATTAGGCAGTTTTATTTATTTTCATTTATTTCTCCAAGTTTTGACTCTTGAAAAAAATATTACAAAGTGTGGGGAATTGTGGGCCACCAAATCCAAAATGGTCAAATAACATGCAAATTTTATGAGTTGACCCAAAACTAGTATTTCATAATTCATTTAGTTGTTTTCAAGGAATTTTAGGTGAGGAAATAAATAAGAGAGTTGTGTTTGATCGAATAGTTTCAAAAACCTGGCTCGTGAATGCTTTTGAAAAATTCCTTATTCAAGATTTATTATCGTATTTATCGCATTGAATAAAATTGACTGAATAATTCTTCATTTGGCATGAAAAATATTACAGATCAGAAAAATTTATTATATGTTATGAATGTGGATAAAAACGTCAAAATACAGGTGGTCTATGATGCCCCATTAGCTATGATTTACAAGTTGGTTGTGTTTGAGTGACTTATTAATAATTCATGAAAAATACCTTATCCATGTGAAAGCGCAAGACAAAAATAAGACCATTTTATTTTTTGTTATAAACTTAAGGTTTCTCAGCGATGCAATTTGCTGGTGCTTGGTTAATCATGTACATGATTTTTTAGTTAGTTAATTAAAAGAAGTATATGATGCGTTCACAAGTTAAAAACATATGGAAATATATGCATACGCAGATCGACAATGATGACAGTTGGATTGCGATTTTTATCTCAACACACATCCGAGATATTCAGGGTGCCCCACGATACCCCACTCTCCGCTACTTTTTGTTTGATCACTGTAGTTAAAGCTATTTCTATGATTTTGCTTTCGAAAGCACACGAAATCTCATCAGGACGTTGCAATGAAAAGGAAGCCAGATTTAAACTGATACATTTTTTAAAACCATTTTTTGGTTATAGCATTTCTTACAGACTTTAAATTATATGATACTAGCTGATTTACCCGGCCTTGCTCGGGTTTGCATAAAATATAAATCAAAATGAGTCGTTTGGCTTTACGAAATTTTGGTAGCTTTGTATTCAATATGATTTATATATTTATTATGAAAAAAATTACCCATGTTGTGCTACGTATGTAAGCTTTGAAAGTTTTGTTAGTGTTTTTCAAGTTTTGAATGAGAATATTTACTGTTTTCTCTTTTTCATATTTTTGAAACACTTATAGTTATGAGGTTCGTATTCATAGAAATTAAAAATAATTTCCCATGAATGCTTTTTTATTTCATCACGAAAAACATTTTATACCCACCCTTTCTTAAAGGAAACTTGAATAGCTTTGGTCTTCAATTTTTTTTATCTTGAAATGATTAAACTATATTGTTATCTTTCCCACCCCCAATCTAATGAAATCTCTTTTGGAGATGATCTCCTTGGACGCTATATGCCAAATACTCCCCCGTAAGCTATATTCAAGCTATATTTGCCCAGAAAATTCTTAGAAGCCTTCCGAAACTTGCCGTAGCTCGTGGCCTTCAAGTCTTCCAAGCCAACGACCATGAATTCGAATCCCAGTCACGGCATACACAGTAATCTTTTGTGGTTTAGTGGTTTGAACATTTGTGACATGCTAGCCATCATATACTCGAAAGATGTACGCTTAGAATTAAGTAAAAGGAATCTATTCGAGGAAACATGAAGTTTCATTGAGATCCTGTATGTGTTTGTATATGGTTTTTTAAACTTGTTCAAGACTCATTTTTCATGTTTTCAAATGTATGTGTACTTTTCGTTGTTTTTTACACACCGTTTTATGATTAGTTTTTCTTAAATGTTCCAAGTTCCACTAATAGTTTTTTGAAGTGATCTTAAAGAAAGTATCTCGGAACCCAAATTGTCCATTTTATGATGTTATAACAAAAGTTTTTTTTTTTAAATTTTCCATTCTTGGAAAAAAAAACTCATTAATTATTGTGAAGAGTGATAAAGTAAAAATTCTTGGAAATAATTTGATTGGATTCGCAGTACTTAACGGTTTAAGTTTTCGCGTAATTGGATGGTAAAATTGAACACATTGATGATCAACATTTATACAAAAGTCATAGATTGACCGATAAAATTGAATTGTATAAAACTTAAAACCTCATACTTAATTTCAAAAAAAGTTTCTTGCGTTGGATTTGGTTTTACCAGATAATGCACGTTAAATTTTTGAGTCCTCCATTTAGATTTCTCGACGGCTTTCAAAACGTTGAAATCACAGCTCTCAACTTATAACTCTGAATTTCATTATTTTATTTTTCTCTATGAGGAATTCTAAAAATACGAAAATGGTTGGTTCTAAAAAGCTTGATTCAAGAAAATAGCTTTATATGTTTTCAGCACTCAATCTAAATTCATAATGAAGATAAATCAATGCATCTATACTTCACACACTGTATATTCTTATAGTCTCTAAAGCCCTGCAGCAGTGGAGTACTTAGAAAACCACTACAATTCAAGTCAATACATACTTTACAGGTTAGTTGTATTTTTCAATTCGAAATGTTAGCTTATTATTGCATCCAAAATTCTCGTATTTATCGGTACCACGTGCTTTCAGCAGTAGAAGGCAAAACACCCGCCAAAATTTCCCCTTTCAAATCTTTAACGGTCAGCAAGCTTTGATTTGCTTTCTAGTACACATGAACTCTGGATAGTCGTCCCATGGTGATGGAGAAAAACAACCCGCCAAAGGAAACGAAAATCGGCTGCCAAATGGGTGCCATGACTTTTGATTTGTGGAAATAAAAACGAAAGTTGTATGGGAGGGTCCCTTTTCTTAGGTGGGAGGGGTTCAGAACTATTAATAAAACCTTACCCTGGTTCAAATACATCTCTGTACCAAATTTCAGGCTGATCGGTTAAGCGGTGTCGATTTGTATAAGGTGCATACAAACAAACAAACATATATAGTCCAACTCATCTTTATATATATACTAGCTGATTTACCCGGCCTTGCTCGGGTTTGCATAAAATATAAATCAAAATTTGTCGTTTGACTTTACGAAATTTTGGTAGCTTTGTATTCAAAATGTTTTATATACTTTTTATGAGAAAATTTTACCCATGTTGTGCCATGTATGTAAGCTTTGAAAGTTTTGTTAGTGTTTTTCAAGTTTTGAATGACTATATTTACTGTGTTTCCTTTTTTCATAATTTTGAAACACTTATAGTTATGAGGTTCGTATTCATAGAAATTAAAAATATATTACCATGAATTCTATTCTATTCTATTTTGTTTATTTATAGAGGATTTTAACCATCTTGGTCATTCTTCCTCTAAATTATTACCATGAATGTTTTTTTATTTCATCACGAAAAACATTTTATACCTACCCTGGAAGCTTGAAAAGCTTTGGCGGTCTATTTTTTATATCTTCAAATGATTAAAGTATATTTTTATCTTTCTCACCCCCATCTAATGAAATCTCTTTTAGAGATGATCTCCTCGGACGCTATATGCGAAATGCTCTCCCGTATGCTATATTCAAGTTTTATTTGCTCAGAAAATTCTTAGGCTTCCGAAACTTGCCGCAGCCTCCAAGTCTTCCAAGCCAACGGCCATGAGTTCGAATCCTAGTCACGGCATACACAGTAAACTTTTGTGGTTTAGTGGTTTAAGCATTTGTGAGATGCTAGCCATCATATACTTGAACGATGTACGCTTAGAATTAAGTAAAGGAATCTCTTCGAGGAAACATTAAGTTTCATTGAGATCCTGTATGTGCTTGTATTTGGTTTTTTAAACTTGTTAAGACTCATTTTTCATGTTTTCAAATTTATGTGCACTTTTTGTTGTTTTTTACACACCGTTTTATCATTAGTTTTTCTTAAATGTTCCAAGTTCCACTAATAGTTTTTTGAAGTGATCTAAAAGAAATTATCTCGGAACCCAAATCGCCCATTTTATGATGTTTTAACAAAAGATTTTTTTTCAACTTTTCCATTCTTAAAAAAAAAATCTCATTAATTATTGCAAAGAGTGATAAAGTAAAAATTTTTGGAAATAATTTGATTGAATTCACAGTACTTAACGGTTTAAGTTTTCGCATAATTGGATGGTAAAATTGAACACATTGATGATCAGCATTTAAGCAAAAGTCATAGATTGCCCGATAAAATTGAATTGTAAAAAACTTAAACCACATACTTAATTTCAAAAAAAGTTTCTTGCGTTGGATTTGGTTTTTCCAGATGAAGCACGTTAAATTTTTGAGTCCTCCATTAAGATTTCTCGACGGCTTTCAAAGTGTTGAAATCACAGCTCTCAACTTTTAACTCTAAATTTAATTATTTTATCTTTCTCTATGAGGAATTCTCAAAATACGAAAATGGTTGGTTCTAAAAAGCTTGATTTCAAGAAAATAGCTTGATTTGTTTTCAGCACTCAATCCAAATTCATAATGAAGATAAATCATTGCATCCATACTTCACACACTGTATATTCTTATAGATTCCAAAGCCCTGCAGCAGTGGTAGGAAGCATTTTGAAAACCACTACAATTCAAGTCAATACATACTTACAGGTTAGTTGTATTTTTCAATCCGAAATGTTAGCTCATTATTGCATCCAAAATTCTCGCATCTACCGGTACCAAAAAAAAAAAAAAACTCATCTTTATATATTAGATATACACAAAATAATCAACAAATGATACCTAAGGATTTCGAAATTCTGATTCATAAAGTTACGGTTAAACAATTTCGAATGTAAAGTAAAGTAAAAAATAAATTAAAAAAAAAATAAAAATTTAATACTTTTATTTAAATTTCCTATCGACTGAACCGGTAATGTTGAAAAAGTTTCTCGGCGATTTCAGTCTCAAAAAATCATAAAACGATTTTTATTTACTACATCCAACGTTTCGGCATGCTTATTTTGCCTTTATCAAGAAATCTGGCGAGTTGGAAAATGTTTACAAAAATTTTAAATTAATTATTGTATCAGCTAATCAGCGTGATATAATATAAAGCTATGTGTATGTTAAAAACTTTCATTCTACTTGCAGTAATTTTTCGTTTTAATTGTCACAGACAACGAGACGACTTTTTCTTCAGGACAGTTTCATAGATTCGAAAAACATTCTGGACAAATAAAACGAAAAAATACTGTAAGTAGAATTAAAAGTTTTTAACATACACATAGCTTTATATTATATCATGTTTTACTCTTTTGACCTGTATTGTCCTCAACATTTACTTATTTAATATTTATTTTGTATTGTCCTCATAACATCAAAACAGTTAGAAGTAAGGAATAAGATTAGCTGATACAATAATTAAATTAAAATTTTTGTAAACTTTTTCCAACTCGTCAGATTTCTTGATAAAGGCAAAATAAACATGCCGAAACGTCGAATGTAGTAAAAAACATCGTTTTATGATTTTGTGAGACTGAAATCGCCGAGAAACTTTTTCAACATTTAAAACTTTTATTAACATAAAAGTATTTTTAATAAAAACACATGCATTACATCATTTGGAACTGATTGGCTACTTGTGGGTGACTGGATCCTGGAATGTCCTGTATAATGCCGTTTCTATAAAAAAAAAGTTAATTAGAATAATCTCAATGTTTCTGAAGGGATGTTCAGTGAATAGGGATTCATTCTTGCTCGCGGAAAGATCATTAGAAATCTGCAAGCAAAAAGATCCCGAGAAGATTTATCGAATGAAAAAGATTTCGAGGACATCGAGTCGTTAACCGATTTGTGGACGAGAGTGCAGGCAATATTTTCGATTCTAAATGATCGTATAACGCAGCTGGACCGCTGGACTGGACGCAAAATGGAATCCAAAATCGATGAGAGCAAGGCTGAGTTGGGTAAGCGAATTGATTTACTGGAGGAGAACCATTCAATCCTGAAGAACGATTCCGGTAAAGACACAGAAACTCTACGACAAGGTATGTGTGCCGTACGTTATGACCTGGACATGACTATAGAATTTACTCAACGATTGAAGAATGGACGCGAACTTATCATCTCTGGAATCCCGTTCGTGGAGAAAGAAGATCTTGGCAGTATCTTCAAGGCGATTACTTCTTCTCTTGGCTTTCCTCAATCTCTAGTGGAACTCACACGTTTGGCTAAGCTTCCTATTCGAGTTGGATCAAACCATTGCACACTGGTATAGAACATCAATCTAGCGGAACTAAATTAATAGCGCCCGTGGATGAAAAGATAGACTTTTGATGTCTTCGACAATATTGCATAATTTTATAAGGCGTATACTTTGAAATATAATATAGAGTCGAGGGGTCCACCAATAGCAAGATAAAAATGCTAACTTTTTTGTTAAGCATTTTAGAGCTTTGATTTCTTCTACAAAGTTGTTTATCTTAACAAAATACATAACTTTGTTGAACAAGTCAAAGTTCTACAATTTCATTCTAAGGAGTTACACTGAAATTAAAAATAAAACCTTGAAAAAACAGTTTTTTAAATCTGGATCGTTGTAGGTAAGGCAAAACCATTTTCAGTCTTCGAAACAAAGTTGAAAAAAGTTAAGATCTACAATCTTTTAGTACATTACGATGTGTTTTGAAATTGCTGAAGCGCTGTAGAAAGCATTTAGTGAAATATATTAACGATTTTCAAAGAGAAGTTTATCAAATTGCGCAAATTTTCGCACCACCAGCCAATGTGGATTTTATTTTTGGTGTTAAGAGGAATCAATAACATATAAAACTAGCGTGGAACTCGGTGGAACTCGGAGCAGTTTTAAGATTCAAAATCTAGTATTTCGTTCACAAATATCACTTTTTTAGACACTTGTTTTTACAACATTTGCTTCGGTCAGGAGTAAATGGTGTATATCAACGTTTAACAGCTCTGGTTTTAAAATGGTCATAGATCCTTTACTCAAATTGAGTTTGTAATCCAACTAAAACTTATTATCTCAAAAGTGTTTTTTTCGCTAAATAGAGCAAAAATTGGCCTGCCACCAGCTACTGAAAGCTGAAAGCTACTTTACTTTTGGATTTAAATCACTTTCACGTGTTACAGATATCATTTATATAATGATGTACTAGAACAGATTCTATTGATTAATTCGAAACGGAAAACCGGTTAAATCATCAAATTATTTCTTATTCTCAAATTCGGCAAGTTCATTGCATCAAATAAACTAAGAAACTAATAAAGTGTCTAAAAAAAGTGATATTTGTGAAAAAAAATACTAGATTTTGAATCTTAAAATTGCTTCGAGTTCCACCGAGTTCCACCCTAGTTTTATATGATAATAATTCCTCTTAACACCAAAAATAAAATCCACATTGGCTGGTGGTGCGAAAATTTGCGCAATTTGATAAACTTCCCTTAATTAATCCTTCGTTAATATATTTCACTAAATGCTTTCTACAGCGCTTCAGCAATTTCAAAACACGTCGTAATGTACTAAAAGATTGTAGATCTTAACTTTTTTCAACTTTGTTTCGAAGACTGAAAATGGTTTTGCCTTACCTACAACGATCCAGATTTAAAAAACTGTTTTTTCAAGGTTTTATTTTTAATTTCAGTGTAACTCCTTAGAATGAAATTGTAGAACTTTGACTTGTTCAACAAAGTTATGTATTTTGTTAAGATAAACAACTTTGTAGAAGAAATCAAAGCTCTAAAATGCTTAACAAAAAAGTTAGCATTTTTATCTTGCTATTGGTGGACCCCTCGACTCTATATTATATTTCAAAGTATACGCCTTATAAAATTAAGCAATATTGTCGAAGACATCAAAAGTCTATCTTTTCATCCCTGGGCGCTATTAATTTAGTTCCGCTAGATTGATGTTCTATACCAGTGTGCATTGATCTTATGTGAATTCGCTCTAGTTCACACGAGAAATTCTTTCTACAAGCGCTACTTGAAGGTACGATCGTTGACTTTGCAAAATTTAGGCTTTGACAGTCAAGGCCGTGTTTTCATTAATGAAAACCTTACAGCCCATGCACGTTATCTACGTTTTGAAGCTATGAAGCTAAAAAAGATGGGTTAAAATCGAGAAGATCCAATCCAGAGACGGTAACATCTACATTAAACGTAACGCGAATACAACCATAGAACCTATCCACTTTGTCGAATAACTGTGCCTGCTTCAAAACTAAAACCTTTCCTTGAAATTCTCATTTTCCTTCCTCCATTTCTTTGTTTCCCATCCTGCAATCCTTTGATTCCTTCAGCTCCTAAAAGTTAATAAATTAAAGCAAAAAAAACCCTTCCTTGTAAATTTCATTTATTCCTTCCAAGTTAATCCGTGAATCCGATCCTTAAGTTATCCATGTATCCTTTCTTCTTGCACAGTTTTCTAAACTGCTGCACTGCTGAGGACTGCGGATGTTGGCCTCAAGAAATCGGACCCCAGGGTGCTGCTGCTGCTGTTATTAATATCATTTTTTTTTTGCTGAAAAAAAACATTTCCTAAATACTAGTGTCAAATTTTCTATTGAGGTGTGTTTCTTATTGATTTGCTGAATTTTGTATACATGATCTTTAGAGAGTTCATTAATTCGTTTTTTCTTCAAATGTTCAAATACATAGTAGGTAAGTTGCTAATTCTATTAATCTTCGTTGGTCTTGTTAAGGAATCTCTGGCAAAGGTATTTTTCGTGTTCGATACTAACGGGTAATCATCTGAATGACATTGCCTCTTCAACTGCGATATCAAGAGCTGTTCTAAGTGCCGCTTTGTAAATGCTGTTTACTCCATTAAATCAAACGCCATGGGTTTCGATGAACTGCCAATCAAAATTATTCAAATTTTACTTCCGTATATTGTACCTTTGATTTCACATTTGTTCAACTGCATTATTCAGACCTCAAAATTTCCTAGAGAGTGGAAATTAACGAAAATTATTCCCATTCCAAAAAAATCCAAATCTAAGGAAATCTCAGAATTAAGACCCATCTGCATAGACTCATTGTCTAAAGTTTTCGAAAAACTTATTAAACAACAAATTTGCCATTATACGAAGAACTTCGGTTTGATTCATGAATTTCAATCCGGATTCAGAGAAAATCATAGTACTGAGACAGCTTTAATCAAAGTTCATGATGATATCGCTAGATCTATGGACTAGAAAGGAATTGCTATCCTTCTGTTGATTGATTTTGCTAAAGCTTTTGATAGAGTTTCTCATAAAAAGCTTTGTTTAAAACTTACGTCTATGTATAGTTTTTCTAAACCTGCAGCTGATCTCATAAAATCTTATCTTACAGAAAGAAGTCAGTCGGTTCAGATTCAAGATCAGTTTTCTCTATTTAAACCCATTTTGTCAGGAGTTCCCCAAGGCTCCGATCTTGGGCCTATACTATTCTCGTTATTTATTAATGATCTTCCTGCAGTACTAGACTTTTGTTCATTTCATTTTTTTGCTGTTGATGTGCAATTGTACCTTTGCATCGATGGGCATTACAATCAATACGAAGTTGCTCAGAAAATAAATAATGACTTTTCCAAAGTGACTTGAATTGAAACCTGCAAACTAACTCCCAATGCTCAAAAATTTACTTTTGTTTAAAACAGCTCAGAGTTTCAACAGTTCATTTAGACATTTCAACTAAGATTAGACTTTTCAGGACATACTTATCGCCTCATTTTTACTATTGTGACTTCATTTATTTTAATGCTAAATCAACATGCTTGAATAAACTAAATGTAGCCTTCAATGCTTGTGTGAGCTATGTTTTGAATTTGTCCAGGTTTTCCAGAGTTTCGCATCTACATAAAAGACTAATCGGGTGAAACTTTTCGAACCGTCTTCTTTACAGATCTTTAGTTTCGATTCACAAGATATTGACAGTTAATAAACCATCATACCTTCGTACCATGTTGATACCCTTAAGAAGCATACGTACTGCAAACTTACTTATTCCTTATCGCAGTTCGTCCTATTATAGTAATTCTTTCCTAGTAAGAGGCATTGTAAACTGGAATTCACTACCTAAAGAATTTAAACCGATTAACTCGGAAAGTATTTTTAACGAGATTTACTGGCATGGCTTGGCGAGGGGCAATAGAAATTAAGCAACATTTGCAGACTACGGAGCATAGTTAGTGAGATAGGCGCAATTTAAATGAACACCTCAGAAACAAATATGAATTCTTTTCTACCTACCATTTGTAACAAATTAAAAGATGTAAATCTTATGTTGCATTAATAAACCACACTTCAACCTTAAACCTCAATGTACTCTTCCTGGAGTCTCAGCATATGGTAATCTCAAAATAAAATTGAATATAAAATTAAAGAACACAATTTAAAAAAAGATGCCCTACCATGTGTCTCAAAATTTTCAACGTTTATTTAGAGTAACCTCTGAAGTGAAAGAAACGAGGGTATAAAGAATATTATTGGGTGAATTAATATGCATCTTACTTACTCTAATGCAAATCCAGCACCCTAATGATAATATTAATAATATTGACAAAATATATTTTTTTTACTAAATAGTAATAATGGACTATTTAGACAAAATTCAGAAAATTTACCAAAAAATGATTTTTTAATTTTCTCTATTTTGTCAATTGTAACAGTTGTGATAGTTTTGACATTTTTTTTAAATATTGTCAATTTTCTTCAATTATTTCAATTTTGTTAATTTTATCATGTTAGTAAATTCTTTTGATTTCATCAATTTAGTCAATTTTGTCCCTTTTGTCAATTTTTGTTCATACTGTTACTGTCTAATTGGCCATTTTTCCAAATTGGTCACTTTTATTCATTTTTTTTTTTTTTCTAATTCTTGCCAATTTTGCCATTTTTGACATTTGGTTTAAATTTTGTCAATTAAAAAATTTTAATTTATGTCATTTTTGTCGTTTCAGTCATTTATTGTCAATTAAGCCTACAATTTTGTCACTGACGGCAGTTTTGTGAACTTTTGAAATTTTATAAATTTTGTTTCTTTGATCAATTTTGTTTATTTTGTCAAATTAGACCATTTAGTCAGGAAAGCTATTTTTGCGAATTATGTCAATTTTACAATTTATATGTAAAGTCAATTTTACGAATTATGTCAATTTATCGAATTTTTCTTTTTTTTTCATTAAGGACCTTTTCGACATTCGGTTCCTTATCGATTTTTTAAATTTTGTTATTTTTGTCATTTTAGCCTCTTTTTCAGTTCAGTCATTCGGATTTATAAACTGACAAAATTGACATACATGACAAAATTGAAAAAAATCGGACATACAAAAATTGTCAAAATGAATAAAATCAAGGAAAATAAAAGTGATAAAGTGATGTAGTCCTTAGAAAAAAAAATGTAAGCATGCAAAACGAGTTTGATTCTTCAAAGCCTCAAGGTAGCCGTTTCAAATAAAGAAATTACAAAAAAAAATAAAGAAAATTGAAAAAAAAAAACTATGAAAACTGCCTTAACCAGCATATTTGACTTGAACGAAATCATTAAAATTGACCAAATAAAAATTTGGATAAGACAAGATTTTCTCCATTTTATCAGAATTGTAAATTTTTTCAATTTTGTCATTTTTAATATTTTGTTAATAATGTAAATTTTTAATTTTTTTTTGTCAAATTTCTGGTTTTGTCATTTCTGTTAGTTTTTAATCTTTGTCTATTTTATCATTTTGTCAATTTCGATTGTTTTGTCAGTTTTTCAAATTCGTTTACATCGATATCAATTTAAATTTTGTCAATTTAGTAATTTTTGCTAATTTTCTCATTTTAACCTATTGTTATTTATCAATTTTTAAAATTTGTCATTTTTGACATTTTTGTCATTTTTTTTTTTAAATTGTGTCATGTTTGTAATTTTTTTTATTTTTTAAATTGTCAATCAAGCAATTTTGTCATTTTTGTTTTTCTTTTTTTAAATTTCGTCAATATAGTTAAATTGCCATTTTCGGCAATAATGTCAATTGAATCCAATTTGTCACTTTAATCATTTTTGTAAATAATGTAAATTTTGTCATTTATATTAAATTCGTCAAATATTTGCTATAGATATTTAAACAACTTTAACAGTTTTCTTCTTTCATATAGGATTTAATGGTTGATTATTTGGCAAAAGATTTTGCACTTTAATGTTTCTGAAAACTGGACGAAAAATCTGTCAGTGTTGCTAGTTTCTTTTCTTGTTCAGGGCGTCATAACTACGTTTTTGCTACTCCTACCGCTTTCCGTCATCGGCAAAGTTGTAGCCAGAGAATTTTCCAGTTAGTTTCGTTTATTGGTATTTAATTTGCATTGCGTGAAGGCAAAATATTTTGGAAAAATCAATAAAGTGACAATATCCGAATAAAGTTTCGCGGTTTTTTTTAATACAAAATTTCAAATAAAAACTTCAATACAGAAATCTTAATTTAAAAATCTTCAAAATTCTGTCTTTCGTATTTAACAAAAAGGAAACTTTTGAGGCTACAGGGTTTTTAAAATTCGACAACAGTTGCAGTTCGACATACTCTATTATTAAATGTATCACCAGGTTGAGGATTTTGTGATAGCAAACGAACAAAAATCACTTGTGAGCGGTACAAACGCGTCAAGTTTTTAGCCAAACATGATCAGGAAACGATGATTGGAATAGTTTATAATTTGCCTTCAGGGATAAAATTTATCTTGAGTTTGATTCAAATGTAGGATGCTGCTTATATTTATAAGTGAATACAAAACAAATTGTTGAACTGTTCAATACAGCTGACCCCTTGTTCCCCGAAATTGCAACCAATTCCTTGCAACTACTGCTGACATAAACATGTACCAATCTGGTTGCAGTTGCTTCATTGAATGTACGCTAATGTTTTCATGAAACACTCGTACGCTAACAACTTTTAAGGAATTTGGAATTAACTTTTAAAAGCATCATCGAATAATTCCTTACCTGGACAGTACATTGCGGAAAAATAGCTTTTTCTTCAATAATAATTGTTTTGAAATTCAAGAAAGTTAAACAAAAAAAAAAAAGAAACAGAGCCTCCAGGTTCAGGAAAAATAGCGAAAGTTCAGAAAAAAGCCACGATTCCTTCCTAGATCAGCTCAGTTCAATTTTTCATACGATTTTCGGAGCCACTCAACGCCTGTGTCGGCTCCATAAAAGCTCGAAAATTGGAGAAAATCGTTGCTAATAGTCTGGATTAAGCCCATAGGCTATAGGTTCGGCTTGATTGGAATTGAGTGGCATCCAAGGAAAGAAACAGAAAGCATTCGTCAGGTCAGCAATTTGGGTCAGCGAAATAAAATGAAAGGGCCAACCGATTGCTCGGCAATTGCGAGGAACAGCAACATCGTCGGTCGGGTCCTCGATAATTGGCAATGAGTGGAAATGTTGAGAGTTGGCTCAAGGATGAAGTATTGTGGGCGTTAAAAGGCAGAAGAGGAAATGCTTTTAGAAAAAAAAAACCGGAAAGGAAAGCTCACTTTTCGACGAAATCAGACGGGTTGTTTCACGACAAGCTATCAAGGGCGCTTAGTAATTTTTTTCAATTTAGGTCTATTTCGAGCTAAGATGGTCACAGAATTTCAACGAGAAATTATTTTTATCCGGAGGAAATTAAATGAATCTCGTTTTCGTTTTACAGCAACGAAAGGTCTGTATTGTTTTAAGCGTCATCGTTTCTGATAAATATAGAAACATTAAGATAAACCAGGTCTTCTTAGAGTGAATATAAATAAGACTTACCAGAAAATTGTTAATAATCGGATGACATTGTTATGCTATCCTTTCTCTGTAAATTTTGAGTGGTTGGCACAGGAGTGATTCAATGTTTGATCGTATGTATCTCCAGTAAAAATTATTTAAAAAAAAATTAAGAAGAATTTTGTGAAAATATTCACTGACATTTCAAATATGAAATTTAAATTGACGAAAACATTGATCGAGAAAAGTAAACGAAAATCTCAAAAGAAAAATAAACTAATGGCCAATGGCCGAAAATGTTAAAAAAAAATTTCTCCCAAAGCTATCCTTTGAAAGTGGTTCACAATTTAAAGTCCATTAAGTATCCAGCCCTTCCTTCGGAGAAACATTAGCATCACTAGAGATTCACCCCTCTGCGAAAAACTAAATGGAAACCGTATTTTGACACCACATTCATTAGGAAAGCAAAATCAATTTGGAAACTTTTCTAATCTGTTTTTATGTTTCGTTTGTTTAGAGAGTTGAACCTTTTTCTGTTTTTTTTCTTCTCTAGTATCTCGTTTACTATCTTGCTAGGACTTTGACTAGCCGGCGAATTTTACCTCCATTTATCCGGTTTGTATACCAAAGATAGAGGGAGCTCAACTGTTGCGTGATTCAACACAACATCGTCAGGTCATCATCAGATCCGTTCATCTCTGCTGGGACTTCACCCTTTTCTTAATGGGGGAAGGGCGGATGAAAAAAAAACACTGAAGGATCATTATCCACGTTGTAGATAGAGTGGTCTATTTTTCTTATAAAAGCACGAGAAAAAATTGATTATTTGGAGAAGGGAAACATTGACGATGTTGAAATTGATTTGAGTACCTTATTATTTTATAATTTTCTCATACTTATTTTCCTAATAAAGATTTATTTGAATTTAAAGAATGTCAGTTCTATCAACTTCTTACTTCTTTGTTTGCTTTAGTTAGTTTGGAGGTTTTTAACAAATCATGAATTAACAATTAAAATAGTCGAAACTAGAGAATTAAATAATTTCTTGGAATTTCTGTCTTTATTGAACACAGCGTTCAGTAATTCCATATCGATTTAATCTGTGGAATCGTTTTATTCATAAATCATATTGCAAACACCTGAAAACAAATATGCATAAAAAATGTAATCAAATTGCAACGCGTCAGCTACATTTTATTGTAATGTTTACATTGTTCATTTCACCCGAGTATTGCACCTACTTTCATCAACCAAAGCACATCGCTCCGTTGCCTGTTAAAATGTGGGACATCCGGAAGTAACCAACAGAGACATTGAAAGGGAACGGAAGGAAGGAAGTAAGCATGCAAGTTAGAAAAAATAAAAATGAATGGCACCACCAAGCCAACAGCGGGTTCCATGCAAATTTATTTATGCGTACTTTCGGAAAATTGCAGCAGCTGTAGAAGGAGAGCCAGAGAATCGTCTCCGTCGTGTGACCTGGCCACCCACCTTCAGGACGAGGAATGGAGGTGCTGCACTGTGACCGACGACCACGTGAGGAAACCATTAGAGGGTTGAAGTTTATGTGACCCAGATGGATGGGGGAAGTAAGTGCGACCTGCAACTCCCGGAACCGGAAACCTACCGGATTGGTGCTACTTTATGTTTTAGCTTTCTTGTCCGGGAGGGAAAAAAATAAAAGTTGGAATACTTATGTGGACACTGGTGTGGCTTCGATTTAAATATTTTATCCTCGTACAGGTTGGTTTAAAAAAGAAGAGTTTAATTCTGCACTTTTTAAGTCAAAGAATAAATGCTCTGGAATTACTTTGCTTATTCATTCACTCTGTTTTCCTAACGTTACTCAAATTCAAAACTTGTAAGAATATTTAATATCTCCATGGTTTACCACAGCCTAAGTTGTATTTTTCGTATCCACTAACTTCTAGATCCAGTAAAAAAAATCTTCTATTTTCGACTCGTGGGTTCCTTTTAAGCCGGCTCTAATTCAAGCTTTGGACAAAATACCAAAATTTTAAAAGTATGTCATAAAATATCTTATGTACTTTATTTGATATTTGAAATAATGGAGACTGAACCTTCAAATTGGAGTTCAAGCTGTGAGAAGAAAAATTACTCACACGTAAATAACTTCGAAAAACTATATTAGAGAGACGGTACTGATTCGTTTTAAGAAAATAATCACGTTTTCAGGATGAAATGTTTGACCTTGAACAAGTAAGGAACATGTTCGTTACCGTCATGTGGGGTGACTATGTCTCTAGGGGGTGAATATCCCAAGTTACACAGATTAAGCCAACAAGCATAAAAAAGTTTTATTATGGTTTACTTATGGCATTTTATATTCACCAAGTTTTATAACTGTTTAATTATAACAATGATAAATACTTGGTTTTGAAAACGCTAACAAAGCTTTAACTCAATATACTATTTAAGTTGTTTAGAAAGAGTTTTGAATGCTCTCTTAAACTCCATTAAAATATCAACTATGAAGTTTGTTTAAAGTTTTTTTTGCATGTATTATAAAGGCACTCAGTGAGTGATTTTAAAATCGTAAAAAAATTAGGTGACAGTTCTCGATCAAGATGTCAGAACATGATACGCTCAGGTTAGGTTGCATATTAGATCGCTGCAAGCTTTGCAAATTTCAAATTCTAAAATTTTCAAATTTCCCATAACCTTTTTTAGTTGTTTTTGCTACCAGAAATAGCAATAAAATTTTTGAAAATCATCAACCCAGTCCTGAATTAGCGCAACGAGTTTTAATTTTGTATGGAAATTTTTATGGGAAAACCAAATTTTTCTATCAAAATCGCCAGAAAAGTACAGAAAGTTCCAAAAAACGTAACTTTGGATGACATATGCGGATATTACTATTTCGAGGAAGAATGGGTTAAATTCCTATAAAAAAGGAAAAAAAAACATAATACAATTTCCTTCTATTTCTTCTATCTTATTGTCCCTCATTTTCATCAGTCGATTTATTTCAAACTGTATGTATGTATGTATGTATGTATGTATGTATGTATGTATGTATGTATGTATGTATGTATGTTTTTTTTTTTTTAGTTGGTAACCACAGGTGGTAAATCCCGGTTTACGGATTGTATTCCAAGGCACGGCGAGCCACCGCGTCCCCCCAGTTTGCTACTCTGGGTCCATGGGTACAATGGGCAGACTCATGATATACTCCGTGTATACCCCCTACTCCCTAAACTCCACCTGGGGCCGCAGACCTGGTTCCCACCTCGAACTGTTTAGTACACTATGCTTCAATAGTGGGAGGTCTATTCGCGCTAATGCGCTCAAAGGCAATACTCATTAACGAGACCACTTTCAGCAAAACCTCTCATCCTTACGACTCGACGCCTGAACTCTCCTCTAACGACTTGAGAACCGACATCTCCTCGCAATGACTCGAGATTCCCACACAAACCTCTCCTCTTCGCGACTTGAGGCCTGATCTCTCCTCTGACGACTTGAGATCCGACCCCTCCTCGCATCGACTCGAGGTTTACCTCTCCTCTGCACGATTCAAGGCCCGATCTCTCCTCTAACGACTTGAAATCTGACCTCTCCTCGTAGTGACTCGAGGTGACCACTTGTACCCCTCCTCTTGTTGGTAAGGGGCCAGATCCCTCCTCTTACGACTCGGGACCCGACCTCCTATCATAAAGACTCGGGGTTGACCACACAAACCTCTCCGCCTGAAGGTTTGAGGCCTGACCTCTCCTCTAACGACTCGAAGCCCGACCTCTTATCTTCAGGGTTCGAAGTTTGCCACCTTGCCCGTCGTGTGCCAGATCGAGAGCAGCTTATCCTGGACTCGCGCCTGTCACGGCACACGCGCGGGACTTAACGCAACTACTCGGATGATTCCCGACGAAGACGTCATCCTACACCGACTCGAATGGCTCGCCCGGCGTCGAGAGCCACTCTACCCGTGGGTATTCCCCGAACGTGGAATAACCCTTTCCCAACGATTTCCACTGCGAAGAAGGTCAAGTCTTATCCCCGCAGCTTCTGTCGTTGAGAACCGCTCTACTCGGATACTCCCCGAAGGTGGAGCATCCTACACACGAACGCGGCGCACCCACGGCATCCGCTACGCAGAAGGTATTGTCTTATCTTTGTAACTTCAAACCGTGGGGTCGGACGCACTCTACTCGACAGCCCCCCGTCGATGGGGTCAGTCTACTCCGACCGTTGTCCGGTCTTCTGTATGTATGTATGTATGTATGTATGTATGTATGTATGTATGTATGTATGTATGTTTGTATGTATGTATGTATGTATGTATGTTTGACCCACCAGTGGGACTTGAGTCGATTTTTTTTTTTCAAACTGATGATATAATCTGATGATGAATTACAAGATCCTTTCAAAGTAGAGCATATTATAGTTGAGCGAAAGCTGCAATCTTGGATTTCAAGATCGCCTCTAAAAGTGAAGTTTTGTTTCATCTTGTTTAGCCGTTTTATCCAATACCAATATTGTTTAATGCGATTTCAAACCACTTACAGCATTTTAAAGCCGAAATCTTAGATTTAAAGATGGTGTCAAGTAGCGAAATTCGCCTTTTTCTAAGGGTATGATCATTTAGTATCCGTGCAGTTACAAACGCATGGGTTTTAAAAACCCTTTGTTCTATTTATCGAAAAACTGTCTATAAAATAATTTAAGGTGATAATATGATATATAAGGCCGGAACAAATTTCAAATCCTTCTTTTGTCACTCGGAGTTGGAACATCGCGAGGGGGGGGACAATAAAAAATAATGCGAAAAACAAATAAATGGGAATAAATTGCACGAAAGCTTGTATGCAACACAGTTGCATAGAATATCATTGCACAAAACCTAAAAAACATGTAATATTTTATCGAAAAATTCAATAAAATCAAGAATACAAAAGGTGGAATAACTTCCATCTTCCAAAATTTGGTTTTTTCGTCTTGTAATCTTTTGGATTCTTGAATTTTTTTTCGAAATTTACAATAAATTCTTCAAACTTTATTTATTTCCCCCTTCGGGTTTTTGAAAATTTCGAAGGGGGGGGGGTGACAAAAGAAGAAATTTTTATTTGTTCCAGCCTAATGGAAACATATTTTAAAAAAATATTCACCATGGCTTTAATTTGAAATCACTCATTTATTGTTGAACACTTTTTTAAGTCACGTACTGAGCAGCACCTTTGCAACATCATGATTTTTGCCTTTCTTTCAGAAAGGTATAGTTATCGGTCGATTTGGGAGATCATTAATTATGGGTCTTAGATATATCTTTATAGGTATCTATCGAATCAGCTCGTCGAGTTCAGATGATGTCTGTGTATTTGTGTGTATTGGTGTGATTTTTTGTAAACTTTTTTTGCACGTTTTTGCGAAGCTGGGCAGTACAATAAAAATGATTTTTATCTTAAAAAAATTGATTTTTTTTCTTCTTCGTCCTATAAAAGAAAGAAAAAAAACAAAATAGTTTGAAAATTAAATTTTCATAGTAATTATCATCAAATCATCACTCCAAAAAACGTGTCAATTTGGCTTGTTAGCTACAACCAGCAATCACTAATCAAGATGATCGAAAACATGGCGATTTTGTTAATTTTGTCAATTTGGTAATTTTTTTCAATTCCGTCAATTCAGTCAATTTTGTTTTTGGTCATCCTGGCAAAAATGGTTCATTCGGATTTATATGCATGTTCCAAAAAAAAAATCCCAAATGCTTTAAACTCTATTATGGAGGACTTGGTGGCGCTACTGTTTGGTTATTATCTTCCATTGGCTTCAGCAAGTGAGAGTTCGAATTGACTCCCAACCCAAGCCGTTATCCTCAGACATCAACCCCAACAACAACAACGCAACAATTGCACAGGTTTTTAAATGCGAACGAAAAGCTTTCATCGCGCAACGTTAGATCTGAAGAGGAAAGAGAAAATGGAGCAAAAAAAAACTAGCCCGAGAGCTTAAAGCTCGAGAGGACTTAGAAGCCTTTGTCTTATTGAATTCAATTTGCTTCCACGGGCGAAATTCTCTCCTGTCGTTTGTGCTTAGGAAAAAGCTTCCAGAGCACGAACGCACGAGAGAGAGAGAAGATGAGATTGTGTGCAGGCATCGTCCGCGTCCCCGTGTCATCGTTTCGTTTTCCCCTTCTCAGAGAAATTTGTGCTTGAGTCCCAACTTGCAATCACTATAGAAATAAATGATGTGAGAGTGAAGTCCCTATGCTTGTCTCATAGAAGAAACTTCTGTTCTGAATGTATTTAGTATTTGGTTCGGCCAATGTCTGGATTGTTTAACAAATTCATGATCATAAAGCTTTCACTGTCATACGATAGGCTTATGCCTAAATCGTAAAATTGTCAGTTGAATATTTTGTCAAGATTGAAGGTTTTGTCAATATTGTCAATTTTTTACAAATTGTCAGTTTAGTTTATCTTGTCAATCATGACAATTTGATGAATTCAATTGACAAGATTGGCAAGATTGACCAAATTGACAATATTGACAATATTGACAAGATTGACAAAATGGACAAGATTGACACAATCGACAAAACTGACAAAATTGACAAAATTGATAAAACTTGCAAAATTGACGAGATTGCTAAAATTGACAAAGACAAAATCGGCAAAACTGACAAAATTGACAAAATTGACCAAATGGAGAAAATTGACAAAATTGACAAAATATAAAAAATTGACGAAATTGACAAAATTGACAATATTCACAAAATTGACCACATTGACAAAATTGACAAGATTGACAAAATTAACAAAACTGAACAAAGTTGACAAAATTGACAAAATTGTTGAAATTGACAAAATTAACAAAATGACTTAATTGATAAAATCGACAAGATCGTCAAAATTTACAAAATTAGTAAAATTCATAAAATTGATAATATTGATTAAATCGACCAAATTGACAAATTTGACAAATTTCATAAATTTACCAATTCTACAATTTTGAAAAAAATCACAAAATTGACAAAATTGACAAAATTGACAAAATTGACAAAATTGGCAAAATTAGTAAAATTGACAATATTGACAAAATTGACAAGATTGACAAAATGGAGAAAATTTACAAAACTTACAAAATTTATAAAATTGACAATATTGACAAATTTGACATAATTGACCAAATTAACAAGATTGCAAAATGGCGGAATTGTAAAAACTGACAAAAATGATCAAATGACACAATTAGAAAAATTGACATTTCAAAATTGTCAAAACTTTTTACTTTTAAATTTAATTCTACCTTTTTTGGTACGTACCCTTCGTTGCAGTATCGTATTTTACTCTAGCAATTGTAATTTTATCCAATAATTTTATCAAGTATTTGTTTCTTTAATTGAGAGGATTAATTATTTGAAATACATGGTCCGGAATCTTTTTTGAATTGTATTCTTAATATTTATGCCCCTTCCATTTTAAAGTTATCTATATCTCCAAACGGAGTAAATTGAGTGAGACTAAAATGTCATAGAAACGGAATCATACAAGACATTCCAGAATCCAGTCATTCAAAAATCTTCAATTAGTTGCAAATAATGTTATTCATTTGAAAATAATGATTATATCAAAATTCCTATATCCTATAAAAACTTCGAATCTTCATTTCTTAAATTCATTTCGGATTGACTGCGTTTAAAAGTCTATAATTATAACTCAGAATTTATAAATCTATCATTTTTCATTATTTTGTGTCATATGAATCCAAATATAATTTACAGGCTGTAAGAAAGGCTACAATCCACTGTCAAGTGTATTAAACCGGGTTTTTAAATTAGTTCACCTGAGTTCAATTTGATGAAAACCTAGAGACGGATTTGCTGTAGAGTTTAGCGGTCTGCATTCGTTTATTCGCCATAACCAGATGCTTTTTACTATGATTTCTATCAAGGGTTCATCTCCAATACTTGGTTTTAACTTTGCGAGTAGTTTTAAGAATCATATTATACTTTCATTCACCCAGGGCAAAGAAGTTATAGGAAAAAATAATTTCAAGTCAATAATGCTGGATTTTTGAGGTAGTTGTGCAACATTATTTCCACCATGTGCTATGCCAGTGACCTGCATACTGAAACTGATAAAAAACTGCAAGTGGACTCAGTATACCGTCGACCTTGCCAAGGCCTTCGACAAAGTACCTCATATGGTCGTGATGGAGAAAATAAACGCTATGGTTACCCTTAATGGATAAGCAAATGGTTGCACTCTTATCAGAGTCCTTCTCATAACTAACACAACGGTGCCAAAATTTTACACAATGTAGCTGTCCCCGAGATGAAAATCTCGGCGGAAGCCGCCATCTTGGATTTCAATATGGCGTCAGAAAGATAAATTCGAGTTATTCTAGTTGAGCCCTTTAACACAATGGCTGATACGATTGGTATTCATATTTTAAATCCGGAGCTGGTTGAAAGTAAATGTTCTTTTCTGCTTTTTCATATCTAGTTAGGCAAATGCAAAGTTTGATTTTTTCCGTTTTGTATTAATCTGAATGTGTAGCGGAAAGGCTTGATAAGGCCTTAGTCAATTATTTGACTATGCAGTTATTGCGAAACTTTCAAGAACTTAGGTATAATTGTTACTTAAATACTTTAACAATCTTAGAAACACATATAAACATTTCTGAATGTTTCATTTGCAAAATTTTAAATTTAGTAGAAAAATTTTCGAAGAAGAAAGAAAACATGATAAAATTGGCGGGAAAAGCTGCAGACATTTTTGTGTAATTTTTTTTTCTCATTCAATAAGCGAAACAAGAAAAGTACCTCAGAGGTGAACCAGCCTGTGCCTGAAAACCACTTAAATAAAGACAAAAAAATTAGAAGTACCACTATGTGTCTTACTTCTTAAAATATGAATGGTTGAAAATCATCAAAATTTTCTTCTACAATTTGTTTAAAATTGATTATCCTTTGAATCGAGCAAGAGTTTATTTTTTTAACGAAGCAATTGGCGTTAAGATAAAAAAAAAATATGAAAAAAGATGCACTTATGTTTTTCTGCAAAAATCTAGATTTTTTCTTAAAATTTTCTGTTTACAAGTGAATAATAATGCTTCTACAAAGTATTAGAATAGATAACTGTATTTTCAGGCGTTTTCTAGTACCGGTGGATGTGGCATGTTTCATATTTTTAAAACCAGTACTGGATTCCTATTAACGAAAAAAATGGTTGCAGAAAGTTATTAGACCACTTAAAATTTGATTTTAAAATCGATTTCGACTCTGTTCAGAATTGAATGCTTTGGGGTAACATTGATCAGTCTCTACTTTGATAGTTTTAACGGGTTTTCTTGATCATAAAGCATTTAAAACTCCTTCATAATATTAACAAATGCTTGTTTATCAATTACTAAGGCAGTTCAGAACATTTAGGATATTTCAAACCAAATGAAACAAATAAAATAAACGCTTAACATACATGTGGGTTTCAAATGGACAATGATGCTGCATAAATTAAGGGGCTAAATTTACTACTACTCTTACTCTTAATATTTTTTAATATCAAAATTTTTCCTTAAACTACAACAAACACTATTCCAAAAATATACATTAACTAAGGGAAAAAGATGAACTCTGACATAAATTAACCTGGTTTCTTCTAAACGCTTCGATTTCATCAGGAAGCGTGTTTGTTTGCGAGCCTTTAAAAGATTTTGAAATTACATTTTTACTTACATTCGAAATTTTCAAAAGCAAATCTAATTTTTCCTAATTTGAAACTTTAATTTTTGATTTTTAGCTAAGACAAATGTTTTGAGATATTTTAACTTTAGCCTTAGTTATTGATGATTATGTGGAAAAATTTCAAAGTGATCCAAGTTATTCTGGCGATCAATGTTACCCCGATTTACGGTTTTCGAAAGGTTTTAAAGCTGTTTTTTAAGATATTTTTCTCTAGCATCAAGGAATTCGACATTTGTGCTGTGATTCTTTATAACCGGTTTTTATTTCTTCATTTACATGACCTGAAATGATAAAACAAACATTTTGGGTTAATTTTGAAACGGAACAAACAGGTTTTGATTCAAAAGCTTGGATTTTTCTTTAGTTCCCCAATCTTTTTTCCAATTCAATTCAAAGATGTTAATGAAGCAATTAAGCAGTTTGATAAAGAATTATAGCTCAAATGTCAAATTCCTTAGTGCTAAAGGAATATCTCTAAAAACCCCTTTAAAACCTTTGAAATGCTGGAAAACGCATAAAAATGCTGATTTGCATTCAAGTTCTTTTTAGAAGCACTATTATTCACTTTCACACAGTAAATTTAAGGAAATAATTTAGATTTTTGTAGAAAACATAAGTGGTACTATTCTCATTTCGCACTCTTGTTTCATGTTTTTGGTCCTCAACGCCAATAGCTACGTCCGAAAATACTTGTGCTTCATTTATCCGTTGAACAATTTAAAGCAAATTTCAGAAGAAAAATTTTAACGATTTTCAATCATTCATATTTCAACAAGCCAAATACATAGTGGTACTATTCTTGTTTCGCTCACTGTCCCCATGTAAATGTATAACAAAAATATTAACAAATGGTCTATAACTTTTTTTATTTGGTCCAAAACAAATTGTCGCCTTTAAAAAAAGTTGTTTCTGAACTTCAAATCTTCTGTTTAATACAGTTTAAAAATGTTTATAGTGCTGCCAGAATAAATTAAGATATTTTTTGGAAATTTTTAGC
Organism: Uranotaenia lowii; assembly: GCF_029784155.1. NCBI lineage: Eukaryota > Metazoa > Arthropoda > Insecta > Diptera > Culicidae > Uranotaenia > Uranotaenia lowii. The sequence continues at coordinate 222,338,790 of NC_073692.1, forward strand.
TTTTAGTTAGTTAGTTAGTTTGTTAGTTAGTTAGTTTGTTTGACTACTCATATCCACCTTAAATCATTAAGCCCGAAATGCTTTAATTAGTCTTCAACATTACCGCCATTTTCTCATGGTTTTAATAAAAATTTAATACTATATTGTGTCAAATTATCAAAGCATTTCGAATTTCATGATCGCTGGCGTGGCTAAGTAGAACGAGTTCCACATCGCCAATGGTTGCTACTCCGTGATTGATCGAGGCCATTAATTTTGTACAAGGGCCAAAAGAATGCAGCTTGGGATTAGCAACTCATTCTCAATGCACAAAACTCATGCTCTCCCTTTAAAAAATGATCAATAACAGCGCCGGCCACGTCCTAGTAGTCAATGAGGGATGAAGGAAGGATTGTTGGTAAGATACTTTTTAGGATCAACCAAAAAAACTGTTATTCCAGTTTTCTTCAAAATCTTGTTTTGAAAAATTCTGAAACAATAATAAGTCAGTATCACCAGTTATAGGAACCGTCTATACGTCTGCGAATCTATATTGAAGTATCTCAGGAAAGGGTTGCGTTAGTAAGGGAGAGGTTGTTGATCAGGAGCCATTTTTGGAAAATGGTGCGATCTTCGTTTTACCTACATCTCCTATGCTCCTAGACATTTCCTTAAGAAACTTCTAAATATAGATGTGCGAAGCGATTATAACTTGAAAATTTAAAAAAAAATGTGAACAATAAAATAATTAGATGAAAAACCAAGCGAAGTGATTCTAATTTGAAAATAAAAAAACGAAATCTCAAATCATTAGAAAAAAAAACAAATATCTGTATTACATAAAATTGAGGATAAACTTTTCATTGATTGATTGCTAGCATATTGAACTTTACATTACAATAGAGTTTTAAAAGAAATACAGCCCAATTTATTATTTAATAATTATTCTTTTGTTATACATTTGTTTTACATATCCTAAATATATAATCCTAAAGACACTTCAAGGTCTCAGAATGTTCACACTCATTTTAAAGAAAATTTCATTTGAGATCGAAAGAGAGAAAATTTGAAAAAAAAATCTGGATCGCTCTAGTTCAGCAAAATCTTAATCAATGAACTAATTTCATCATTATTCAAAAACCAAATATTTAGACAAACGATGAACATTTTGCAAATTTCAAATGATGCAGAAGTTTAAATTAAGGAGAATACTTAGCTTTGGGAATTTTGCAGCTGATTACCAAACGGAATTTGCTTCAGGCTGGAATAGTCCTTCGGGTATCCATCGTAACTAAGCAGAATCCATTTAAGCTGTGATCGACCCCCGTGTGCCGCTCGTAGTCCATCTATTGAGAGAAAACTACTGTCCGCTGCTTGATCCGCGTCCATTGGTTGACCTTCCGTTTGCTGACTGACGTACACTTTCTAGGCGAATGGCCGTGCCTCAGACATTTCTTACTCCATTTAGGGTATTGTGCACCGGCATGAATATATAAGACTTGAGGTCTTGATCTTGAATCGTTATTTTATACTTGAGATTTTATTTCACTTTGAAATACATAAACAAAAATTAGGAGCGTAAAAAAAACGTCATGCTTCGGTCATTGACTACTTGGATCCTTTTTGGAAATTTTTAGCTTTTTTTCATAAATTGATCAACTCCAAGGCGTTTGAGAGTCGCCTTAGAATTTTTCTATAAAAGTGAAATTGTGCACAGTGTGTTATTTTGATACAAAGAACAACATAAGGGGATGGAAGCAGTGAAGTCTTTGCTTTCAAATGCTTCCATATATATAAAGGCCACCCTTAGGCCGACGTACGAAATTTGAGGCACCCAGAAACGATGTCTTATTCCAATATCTGATTTTTCGTTTCCAAAATTTCTCTATTTTAGAATTTTTTTATTTTAAAATAAATTAGAAAGAAGCAACTTAAACATTCAATGATTTTCAAAAATTAAAAACTTGTCGAAAAATATTGAATTTTATTTTTTGCGTATGAAGTCTTAAAAGGTTTGCTTTGGTCCAAATCAAATTCATAAATTTTTGCAGAATTTTACGAATTTACATGACTAAATTTTAACTTAGGTTTGAATTGAAAACTTTAATAATCTGTTCTGGAAAATCAACATCATTTAACTATCTTGAAATTTTCGGTAGAACAGAAAAACATCATGGATGAGTTTTGAAGTGCAAAATTGCTTCGTAGACCTCAGGCCTATAGAAATTTTAACAATTTCTCCAACTCAACTAAGTCTTATGAAGTCGTATATATGCACACTTGCTTCTAAATATCTAGGTTTTTTTTTAAATAAATCTGCTATCATATTTGAGTCTATTCATTTACATCGATAAGGCCGTATCAAATTTTAATTCCTTATTTGAAACTAGGAGTTGAAACATTCCGAAGGCTGGGAGGATAAAAATGATAAACCAAATTTTCAAAAATTGTAACAAACTCGCCAAAGCTTACATGCAACAAACTTGCATACAATCTACATTGTACAAAATCAATAAATCAAGTTACTCCAAACCGAAAATTTGAAATATAGCTTGAATACAAAAGGTGATATAATTCCTATTTTCTACAGTATTGGTATATCAACTGTTTCAATGTTCAAAGAACTTTTCAAATTTTTTCAATAACTTCAAATATTTCTCCCTTCGGCATTCTTGGACTTTTCGGAAGAGAGAGGGGATGGTGTTGACAAAGAAATATTTTGTCTGGCCTAAGATCCTTGATATCTTTTCTAAAATATCGAAACCGAGCTGGTCCTCATTTCAGATCTTTCTTTTTGCTTTGCAGAAGGTTTTTTCTCCACCACAACAGGAAAGATTTATTTTTTAAACTGAAATTTGGGCGAGCCCTCCCATTGGGAAAATGCACACAGCAGGGATACGGGAAATTGATTTTCGCACTAGGTTCTCGGGAAGGGATGTTGCAGCAGCACTCATGTTTCCGTCCGGGAAAACGAGACTTTACTTTGAGTTCCGGGATGCATCAGCGAATTCGAAAGTGCTTTTCCCTGTTGAATTGGTTAAAATACTACATTTTTGGTAAACATGTTTATCGTCTGAAAACATTAAAAAAAAATTTAGAGAAATGTTATTTGGAAGAATATGAACAATTGTTATTTACGATGTATTAAGAACTAATATCATCACAAAGATCTTAAAATTAGATTTTCCCTAGTAACATTGAAATGGTTTTTGAGTCTATAAAATGAAAATTTTTATTAGCCTATAAAAATTTTGAAATCTCGAAAAAGTCCACAGAAATTTCGTTTGTTTATCATGTTTTTGTTTAAAACTTTGATTAAAAATTGGTTTGTATGGAAAAATTTGAATGATTTACCATTCAACTTATTCGCCAATAAAACAGACACAATTTTTTTTTTTTGAAAATCCGTCTGCCCATCGCTCGCTTTCAAATGGAGCTATCACATTGCTCTAAATGGCACTTTGATAGATTTATACCACCACAACATTCCATTTTTTTTTTCTAAATTCAAAAGCAACCCTACACCTGTCAAAAGGCGTTTGAATTGCATGGTTCAATTGAGGGACGATTGACATTTCTATTGGTCCCTCTGGAACGTGACGGTCGATGAATTCGTTTGGTTTGAGTTTTTTCGTCCTTCCCGAACTCTAGGTAGGAACCTTAATCCAAGCGGAATGGATCGACAAATTGTGAGCTATAACGGGTCGATCCGGATGGGGTACTTTGGGTTTTTAGTAACCTGTTTTTCAAATCATCAAGAGCGTCAGGTTCAGAATTCGTTTTTATTGATTTGTTTAAAAATATGAAACCGAAAACAGTTATTTCATATAAAGGGAGGGGGCATCTTATACCAGAGTACCTAAAAGAGATTAACCAAGCGGTACCAAAAAAGGGAGTACCTTAAATTGGCACAGTTTGAAGAGCAGAAAAATAGAATTCAATTTAGAAAGCTTTGAAAAAAGTAAATGATTCAGGGGTTTTACTTTTGATCTCACAGTTCAAAGTGAGCGTTGAATAGATGCATCCTTAGGAAAGGTTTGATGTTGAATTCATTTTTCATGGTTTTCGAAGCTTAGAACACAGGTATGAAAAAAAACAATATTCGAATTTGCAGAGAAAATTGATAAAATGTTATTATATAATATTTCTTGTATAGATAATTTTCCGTTTAAGAACAAGGCGACTTGAATGGATTATACATAAGGTTGCCAGGTTCCCTGGCTTTATTCGGGTTTGCCCGGATATTTAATACTAAATTTAATAGTCCGGCCCGGCCCGGTTGCCCGGATTTCATTGAAAAATGCCTGGATTTTGCCCGGATTTTTTTTCACTTTATCTGGCAAATTAAACAAAAAAAAAATAACAAACACCTCCAAAACGAAATTTTTTGAGCATGTTTTATAAAAAACAATCATGAAAGGTTTTTTGGAAACCGAAAATACGGTTCTAAATCAATCGATAAGTTCAAAATCAATCGATAAGTTTTGAAGGAAAATTTTTTTTTCATATTTTTTTTCTTGATTTTGTTGAGGAATCTCTGAGTTTTGACAAAATTTGCCCGGATTTATAGTCGTCAATTTGAAATCAAATGCCCGTATTTTGCCAGGTTTTTATATAAAAATTGCCCGGTTTGTCCGGCCCGGGTACGTGCTGGAAAAATTCTGACAACCTTAATTATACAACAAGTAAAAGATAGGGGAGAATGAGGATACTTGATCCCTGGGGATACTTGATTCCTTAGCTATATCTCGAAACTGGAATGTCTTACAAAGATCAAATGTTCTAGAAAAATGTGCCAAAATGAGAAAAATAACAATGCTTGTAGTTTAAAAATTTTTAACAAAATAATTGTTTGAGTAATTGAACTTTGTTTGAAAAATTTCACAAAATGTAACTTTAAGATCTTTTTTCATCACTTTAAAATGTTCCTTACATGGGAAAATTATGAAAATAAAAATTTGTTCCAATGTATCAATCGTTCGAGCGTAAAATGAACTTCATAATGCCATATTTTCAAAGCAATGGAAAACTCTCAACTTTTTTCAGAAAAAGTTTTCTAAAATGTTGATTATGGGTACAATTGATCCCCTAGAGTTGGGTACAATTGATCCCCCTTCCAAACGGTATATTCTTCTTCTGAATTGATCGTTATGATTGCTGATTACAAAATTACTAATATTTATCCAAAAACTAATATTTATCAAACAATTGTCTGAAGAAAAGAGCAAAAATAACTTTTTTTTTTTTAATGTCTTTATTATAGAGATTTTCAGCTTTCAGCTGGTTCATCTCTTGGCAAAAATAACTAATTTTCTCTTAATTATAAAAAATAGCGCCTTTAAGTATGAAATGTCATTAGCGTTGAGACAAAGTTATAGAATTTTCTTCTTATGTCTGCTATAAATTGTGAAATGAGAACAAACATGACCAAAATAGTCAATTAACATTCTATCTTGGGGTTTTGTTTGATTTTTATACAAGGGTTAAGACTTCCTGAATAAAAGATCAAGTCTCCTTCAATAGGGGATCAAGTCCCCCTAACTTCAGAAAAATCGCAATTTTTTTACTCCCACGAAAATGCTTCTAGTTCATCAACGGCTTCAAGTATCGTTCTAGTTTTTGGAGCATAAATACTTAAAGTCACAAGCTGTCAGAAAGTGTCAAAGACGGCGAGTTGCTATTTTTTTTTCAAAAAGATACGGTAAAAATAGGAAAAAGGGATCAAGTATCCCCACTCTCCCCTACTAAATTTTTCTCCAATAACAAAATAAGAAGTTGTATACAGAAACCTTAATTTAGTTCTTACGTTTACCTACCTTGAATATGTCACAACATCCACATCAAAACAGAAAACATGATGCCATTAATTTTAAGCCCCCCCCCCTTGAGGGTCCAGAAAAAAAAATCGAATGATTCTAATCTTCACTCGAAATTTGAAACTCTTCAAAATTTTGATGATTGATTAAGGTAAATCAAGAGTAACAATTTTGACTCAGAACTGATGCCAAAACCTCAAAAATGAATCCCAGGTTCAGAATACTTCTACAGTTTTTTTTTTAATTTTCTTACTTGTTGATAGAAGTTAACTTCTGAATATTATATTTTAAATGAGATTGAACTCGTTTCCGAGGTTCTGGTTCCTTATTATCAAAATCAAAATCAAAATTCTGTTTTCATGTTTCAGATTCTGTATACAGTTTAGAACTCTTGATTTTCAGCTCAAATCATCAATAGAAAATCGATGTGTAATTCCAAATTTTATTCATGGTTTTCGAAACTTATATGTAGAGATTTACCGAATAAAGGTATTCGGCCAACGGCCGAATTCCGAATATTAACCTTTTCAACTATTCGACCAAATATTTGGTTGAATAATCTTTTGATGATATTGATATGATGATATTTATTAAAGACCTTTTAACCTGGTCATTCGGGTCGAATATTCTATTGAGTTTTTAATGAAAAATAAAAGCGAATATTTAAATTTTCTTGTTTTTCTTCCATTTTAATGCCCCTCATGTTTTAAATCGATTATTTACAACCAGATGATATTACTAGACGATCTTGTTAAAAGTCGTTCGTTAAAAGTTCAATTAATCCGAAAATTTTCTAAAAGAAATTTGATTTATTGAATAATTTGAATAAACCCGGGCAAAATACTGAAAGTTTAAAACAATGTCTTATTTATCTTATCTCAAATTCTTAATCTAATTTATGCCAAACCTGGATATTTCAAGAAAATCTGCAATAAACGATAATTAAAATACGAACGATATTTCTCCTGTACGATCTACAGTGTAAGTCACTTGGATACAACTTAGATGTTTTACTAAAACTATAAGCTTTTGTTGATTTTATAGCTTTTTAAATACTACTTTTGGATATTTTAAAAATTACCGTCAAACGGGGCATCATGCAACAGCGGGGTTCGATGCAACATTTATATAACACTACATTGAATCAATTTTTAATTTAATGTACTGTAATAAAGTTATCTTTTAATGATAACAAAATGATGATGACATAATTTCTCGCATCTTAAGCTAGTTGTCTTAAGTTTTTTTTTTATTTTTATGTAAAATTTGAAAAATCGAGCAATAAATGTACAAATTTCAACATTTTTTGATGCCGAAAAAAACTTTACCCAGTATGACGGATCGGCTTGATAAAATTACCTACAAACTTTTTACAGGTTTCCTCATGTTATACCAACATTGTTGGTGTAAAAAAATTTTTCGAACAATCATCCAATTTTGTTAAATGAATATTTTTAAAATTCAGTTAGGTGTCTGGGGTTAAATGCAACAAAATGCAAATCAAAGAAATACCTTGTAAATCTCGTTTCCATGTGCTGGAATATGAATGTTTTGCATCACGCGTTTGTAAACATTTAAATTTCATTCATCCAAACATTTATTTTCATGATTTCAGCTTGTAGAATTTTTCGTAGTATTATTTAACCCCTAAATGTATGCAGTATCCTTATTTTCAGAAAAAAATGTGATAATTTGTTTTTACAGACCCAAAAACTACTGCAATTGGTGTTGTCATGCGTAATGGTCTTTAAGGCATCGCAAATATATTAAAAACTATGAATTTTCGTACGTATTCATAAGATTTTTCATTAAAAACAAAGTTTGTTGCAAGTTACCCCATTTTCTAAGGAGTGTGAAAATCGCATGTTTTTAAAAAATTAAAAATAACTGAAGAAACCAATAATTTTTTTAACTACGCCAATTTGATGCCCCAGCATCCTCAAAACTTTTGATGCATAAAGGATACGATTAATTGTGAACATAAGTTTTTTAGAAGCCATTGAAGTTGAAAATTGTTGCATGTTGCCCCAGTTGACGGTAACCAAAATCATTGCAAAAAATTGACAAGTTTGTTATTTTATACATTTTAATAAATGAATATTCGGCCTATTTGGCTTATTCGGCCTAAAACTCAGCTCAACTATTCAGTGAGCCGAATATTTGGCTTAACGGTCTTTGACCGGTAATTGCATTTTCAATGTTTCATTAAAAATATTCTGGATGTGAAAAAAACAATCTCAAATTTTGCTTCCATATTCAGATTCGACGTTCTTCAACTTTATTCTTATGCAGAATTCAAACATAACAAAGCTTCAAAATGGTGATCCAGAAATGAGCACTCAGATTCCGATTCCTTATTCTAAATTCATATTTTCTAATCAGATTTTCTAATCAGATTGAATTTAAATTATTGAAATAATTACATCAGATTTGAATCAAAGATTCATGACTGAGTGCTCTGAAACAAATTTAAATATTTAACTTTTATTTAAAATTCTGATCTTGAGTCTTAACTCAGAAATCGTTTTATGTACATTTCAGAAATCGTATTGGAATTCGAAAACATATTCAAAGTTCAAATTTTGAATTATGGTTATGAATTCAGTTTTCGATTTACCATACAAACCTCAGATTCAGATTCAGCTCGTAAATGAGTTTCTTAAATTTATCGGCCTTATCGAAGGAAAGTGATGTCCTTTTGAGTTTGTTCGCACTCCAAGTTTTCCCGCTTGTGGAACCACTAATTCGCTCAAAATTCTGTGAAATTACAGAATTTTCTGTGATTTCGGCAACCTTGCCTATAGCCTCCCTCCCCTCCTTAATTCGGTCTTGATGAGAAGTACAGATTAGACTCATGTATCAAACATATTATTATCAACATTGGTAACTCTCAGCATGCTTCATACACTTCAGCAAGGACATGCATATCAGCACCGATCCATGGGGAAAGTTCTTACTAAAAAAGTCAAGTTGGCGTGTTTCGTCGGGAAATTTCTTGATTTGTTTTTTTTTTTTATCAGTCGTTCGATTTTGTTAATGAAGTTCGCATCGAATGATTCAATGAATATCAGGTAATCCTATAATTTCATGGAGATTTTCATATTTCACATTGGCATTTCAGATTATCGATCTGTGTGATCGATTGGAAGGCTGAATAAAAATAAGAAAGAAATCATCACCCTTGCATTTACTTCGAATGCAGTGAAACTACTTACGATGGCTCAACTTAGATCGCCTCCAGATGGTTCCTTACATTGAAAATTTGAGTTAAAAACATTTGTGGCACATGGGACGCAGCGGAATCTTGTAGATGAAGAATTTCTAGGACTAAGTCAGCCGGAGAAAGGTTGTCTGTCATAATGCGTCATTTTAAGGCGAACATCGAGGAATATTACAACCACCGAGAAAAGATGTTTATGGCTTTTGCATTTCGTTTATGTGGTTGGGCTTTATTTTGATGCTCGCGTCGTTTGATTGCTTACTTAAATACTTCTATTTTAAATTTTAAGAAACGTTCTGAGTGCTTCAAAATTAATTCTACAGTTGTGAAAGTCGTTTTCAACAGTAAACTTTCAACGCATGTGAAAAATCGACGTATGTAGCTTCAAACAATGAAGTGCGAAAATCGTGGCTCCAGAGAGTTATTGAAGCTGTCAGAGAAAATTCCAGTTTTTGTCATTTGCGTTCTCGGAAGCAGGCACTGGATGCGATAAGCAATTCAACAAGAGCACACTCATGTGAATTTGAATAAGTTGGATTATAAGCTGTTGAATTTAAAGTCGTGGCTCCAGAGAGCGTCAATATTTGTGATTTTGTGCTGAAATCTCAACTGCATATTGGCATAAATTGAAGATGTCAATTATCTCAAAACACGTCAAAAATATTAAAATTAAAAGGAAATAAATCATTTCTTATGGTTTTACAAGAGATCCGAGGGTGAAAAAATAGAGCTGGAACAAATTTAAAATCTGTCTTTTGTCACTAGGAGTCTGAACATCGCGAGGGGGGGAGGGGAGGATTTAGCTTAATAAATAATATTGCGAAAAACTAATTAATTGTAATTATTTGCACGAAAGCTTCTATTGCAACAAATATCCATGAGCAAAACCTATAAATCAAGTACCTTTTATCTAAAAATTCAATAAAACCAAGCATGTAAAAGGTGATAAAACTCTCATCTTTCACCATTTGCTTATTGCTATTGAAAATTTTTGGATATTTGATAAATTTTTAAAACTTTATTTCTTCTACCATTTAGGTTTTTTTTTTTGGAGATTTTGAAGGAGGGGGGGGGGATGACAAAAGAAGTAATTGATGTTTGTTCCGGCCTAATTGCTTCAAAATAAATTAAACAAATGCACGCATTTGAACCCGGAAATCCATGTTTCGGTTATCTGAGGCTCACAGTTATCTATGCCATTAGTTCATTTGAGCATTTTTTTTAAATTTATTTTCACTATTTTTTCACAAAAAAATCATTGAAGGATTTTGATCAAGGAGTATACGTAGTAAAAAATAGTCATAATCATGACAAAGCACTATATTTTTTCTGGTTGTTGGAAGCCTTCCCAAGTAACAATTTTAGTTTTATAAGTATCTACAAGAGATCTATAAAACCTCCCCTTAAATCAACACCAAATTTTATAAGTTCCTTCAAAACATTTATAAAACACTTACATATACAAAAAGGCCCACATACAGGAGGTTTTCCAGAAGGGAATTAAAATACTTTCAAAATCATGAGAATATATAAGGCCTTTACCAAAAACTCTTCTAAGATCATGGATTCTCGTGATAGGAAAAAAATTCTTGATTAAATCGATTCTCTCCAATAGATGGATTAAAAATGTTTATATCAAATCAAATCATTGTGACTTAATGTGTTTATATTTTCTCAATCCAATAATCAAAAATTCTTCTTCTCGCATAAAGATATTGCGCATCTGATTTTATCGATTGATTTTTTGAAAAACTAGCAATGAAAATGCGCCCACATTAAACCTTCGAAATTTATTAAAACAAATCAATTGATTTTCTTTATAATAGCATTCCGTTTTGTGAAAATGTAATTTTCGTAGTCTTCTTCGTCAGAATTTTATATAACATTCAGCGAAAATTATATTTTTCTTCAATATACGCTAAAAAATTGCTTTAAACGCGATAACATTCAATAAAAAAATATGTTTTTAACATTTTTCCTTTAAGAAATGGGGAATGAAAAAAAATTCCTATTTGATTTACAATAGTCAGTTATAAAACTAGATTGTCTAGATAAATCTCTTTTTTGGAATAATTGCACTTCCCTTAAATCCCTTATGCATCTTATGGAACATTTCATTCTACATTTTTTCTTGAAGAAAACTATATCCGGAGAAATTTGTTGGCTATAAAACTATTATGTTTTAAACAAAGCTTTCTTTTTTAAGGTTATTTGATGTTTAATTAGAGCGTACAGAAGAACCCAGATAGGTTTTGGTGATTTTTCCGGTAAATTACTATCCCAAAGCCCAGCCCGTTACTACGGCAAACCGGATACTTATTTCCGACTAGTGAAGCTGAACAAACTCGAATTTTGGATTGTGCGCCGTGAAAAGCCGAAGCCAGGACTGTGGTCAGTCCCGCCTTTTGGCGACGATAGCACAAATAGTGGCAACTTAAGCGGATGGGATCCACTTTGATTCTCCAAGTCATCGTTTAAGGAATGCTTTTACGGTATTACGGTAAGCTGAAGCATTATCGGAACAACAAGTACCTCAAAGAAGGAAGTAATGGAACTTGGGAATGGGCCAGTGAATGTGGGTGCTGTGGAGTCGATGTGTTATTTAAGATCAAGAACGTCACAGCCTTCCGGCGGGCATCTTCGATACAAAACATGCTCGATGAAATAAATGCTAGCTACAATTGAAATCTAACGAACTCCTTAAAAGTTAGATTAAACATTTTGTAACTGGTGTAAAGCTAAAAAAGGAAATATGGTTCAATAAATTTTACAATATATCAAAATGCAAAAAGTTTGTTTACATTCTATTTGACGTTGCACATTTTTTTCTTGGCGAAGACCATATACGGAGTATTTGCTACCTATAAAACTATTAAGTTTTATTCAAAGCTTTCTTTCTTTAAAAGGGATATTTAATGGTATTTTAAAAGTCGATTTGTAATACTATAAAACTGTAAGGTTTTAATTAAGACTTTCTATATTCATAAGGGTTATTTAAGGGTATTTTGACTGTCAATTTGTAATACTATTAAACTATTAGGTTTTAATCAAGGTTTTCTTTCTTTATAAGGGTTATTGCAGCGCACATCTACAGTCCATTTGTATTGAATCAAAGCAATTATGATTTTTTTTCAGAAGATATTTCAGGTTTTATAAGGAAGTGTGGAAATGGTTTTATAGAACTCTTGAAATATCTTATAAGAACCTCAAAAGAAATATAATTGACACTTTTATAAAAAGTTTTATAAGGGTTTTGTAGCTATCTTGTAGAACGTTTTTATAGAGTTCTTATTGAAATACCTTTAAGGTATTTGACTTTTTGAATCTTTTATAAAACACCCTCATTTGCTTACAAAGCCTATTTGAATTTAAATTGTTACTTGGGCTTGTGTATTGCCAATGAAGCCTCTTCTAATTCATCACTTGTCACCTCTTCTCGTCAAATATCCAATGCATTACACTAAGGTCTTTTTTACGCGGTTTGACTTTGCTCAGTTTTTCTAACACGGCTTCTTTTTACGCGGTTTTTTGCTACAGATATGATTCTCCTACACGGCTCTCGCGAATCAACACGTTTTTGAGCGAAAATATTCCAAGTCTTATACGTTAACGACGGAATTCATACCGCGTAAAAAAAAAACCTTAGTAGAAAAAATTATACTTCCTGTTGTAGAACTTTGATCCACATAATCTGACTCCATCATTCTCAAATTGAGAGTGAGTGGGTGCAATGATGGGAATGCATAAATATATAGACTTCAATATAAATAATAATTAAAAGAAAAATTAAACAAACAAAACCACAAAATATTTACTTCTGCAACCTTGCTGTCTTCATTTTTAAATTATTGTTCCGGAAATGAGTAGAACAAATTTTGTTATGTATAGTCAAAGACGAGATTTATCAAAAATCAATCGACTTTTCCAAAGCTCTAAAAAGCAAAAAAAATTTCCTTCTATAAATCATGGATAGATGAATAAAGCTATAACTATTTTATTTTGAATTCCAGATTTTGTCATCCCCATGATGCACTTTAGGGTGACAAATTGGAAACAGTGACAAAATCGGGTAGTTTTTAAAAGGCACTTTATAAATGGATTTGTTGGAATCAATCAGAAAATATAGTTACTGTATCATTCAAAACAGTGTAGGGTGTGTTTTGTGTGCTTTCAGTTAATTAATAATTTAATTTTTTTTTCGAAGAAAAATTATAAAAATTTGCTGCTAAGTTTCTTAAAAGACTTTTTTCGACCAGTATTATCAAGAAAAATGAATGATCCCCAGTGGTTGAATCTCGATGATCTAATAAAAAACTTACCTGCATACTTTCACACTCGAAAGAAAAACGCAAATTTTCGAAAAATATTTGGTTATCACCCAACCACTTGGATCATATCAATGATTTGTTGTATCGTTATATTTATTATTGTGATTATATATACCTACATTATTATTGTTCCAATGTGAATAAAAAAAAACTCTTATTTAAAATCGGACATCTTTATGTTATGTCATTCATTAGTCATCTTCACTATCGCTATTGATGTCATCATGTTGTACAACAAAGTTGTCAATTAACGCGATATCAATCAATAATCATCACAAAGGGAGAAGCTTCATTTTTGAGCATTTTAACATCAATCAAATGTGACAAAATCCTTTCAAAAAAGGTGACAAAATCAGGAGTAGACAAAATCGGGTGCAGATATAATCGGTGCGTGACAAAATCAGGGATTCACTGTATGTTAAAAAAATGATATAAAAGCAATTTTTATATTGCGACAGTCAAGTACTGCACATCGTCGAAAACGCATAAATTCTAAAAAACATGCTTCGGAAAAAGACGAAGAAATCACCTACGGAATGCTCAAAAAAAATTTCATGTTGTGTCTAAGGAAGTTGAAGGTACTAGCTATATGTTGCAGATAAGAATATATTTAAAAAAATTAAGATCATGACCACACAAAAATGTGAAAAAAGTGGTGTAAAAACCGTACTTTTCAATCAATTATCCGTCAAAATTGTTTAAGTCACACCAGATAAATTTTGAAAAGTGAGTAAGAAAGGTAATTTGGCACACTTTTGCATCTTTAGATTGTCAAAATACGAAACACAGAAAAATTGACGAAATTTCAAAGGTAGTTGTTATTCGAACTTTTGATCAATTTGAATTTTTTTCATATTTTCTTGCACTAAAATTCAAATAACAAATATTAACTCTAGATTTACACAGTATATTTATATTCACCAGATAGCCACTAAGTCAACTTTTCAAACTACTTTCCAAAATTTATCTGATGTGACTTCAACAATTTTGAAGGTGTATGCGCCGAATGTAAAAAAAATCGAGTAATGGGATGGGTGAAAGAGTACGTTTGAAGACCTAGAATATGAAACTACTAACTTGTCAAATGGATGAATTCTGTTTGAGATATTGAGAAAACAAAATAATATTGTTGCTGGGCGCATTTGGAGCTAAACGTGATTTTCTCGATTCAGCGATGTTGGTGCATTCGCCCTTTTGCAAAATCGATACCGATTTATTTCGTTAATCTATCATACTCACGCATTCCAGATTGCCCGGCTTCATCCGGGTTTTTTCGGGTTTTAATAGTATTTATCCATAAAATCCAAACCAAAACTACAATTATGTTTTCATAATTAATTATTTTTTTGAGCTTGTTTCATCTAAAATATGGTTTGGAAATGTTTTTTAAAATTTAATATTCACACGAGAATTCATACACCAGAGGATAATACGACACCATTTGGATTGGAAAAATATCAGGGAAAAAGTGGACTATAAAAGACATTATAGAAAAAATCTAAAGGAAAAACAGAAAATAATATAAATAAATACCTACTGTTAAGAATGTTTAAAAATTGATCGGTCCTGAATGATTTGATACCAAGAGCCTTAATTAAAGTATTTAAGTACCTGGATATATAGGATCCCATCAAGTATATGGAATTATATTTACAAAAAAGCTAAGGGCCACGAAACACTCGTATTACCATTTCTAACACTTTCTTATTTTTAAAAGCACAACTTCAACTAATCAAACAAATGAAGTTCAACGCTGACCAAGTAAATCTCTGGACCCAAATATCATGCATCCGTTTCTTGGCAACGTCTACCAAAAAAAAACATGCAAGTAGGTAATCTGGTTAAAAGCTTTCCGGCTGCTGCTAGAGAAAGCTTTACGATACATAAAATTCACTACAGCAATCTGAGAAAGACGGTCACAAACACCTTTCGTATGAATTTTGTTGTCCCACGACATCAGCAGAAAGCAAGTTGAGATCTTTAGGGGTATGGGGAAATCATTCCGGGCAGACTTCATGTCACACCGGCTTCAGTATATTTTTGGCAATTCAACAGACACATGAACGTGTGTAGCAGAATCGGCTGGTAATAAAGCTGGACCCTGTTGTAAAAGTGTTATCTCACTTCAGGTGATTAAATTAACGAATCAATGTTTCGTTGTGCTGTTAACATGATACAATTAAATGGTAGTCCCAAACGGGCCGTAAATCATTGCTAAGGTAGTTTGAGGAACGGTTGTCGTTTTCAGTCGCTTAGTCATCGGAAATTAAGCAGCTGTCGTGCTCACATTAAAGTAGATTGCACTTGGATAACAGATTTTTTGTTTCGAAATGAAGAGTTAATCACCGTAAATTTGTTTTATGAAATTATTTTGTCGGCTATATCGGTGAAATTTTATATTCTTTGAGGAAGAATATTTAAGAATTGAAAGAATATAGACGGATAGAAGATTAGAATAAGGTGAAAGATGTTGAAAATGAGCGGAAGGGTAATTTTAATTTGAAAAACTTTTCATCACATTTCATCAATTTGTTCCTCACGGCCCGTGAGTCACGGGCCTACTACCTTGCAGTGGTTGATACCGATAGAGCTGTAGCAACCACCACACAATAGTAGGCCTAGCGTGGTTCGTCCCACAAGTGGAAACTTGTAGTACGAACGAACAAAAAGATGAAATGTGATCGCTCAGAAAAGCTTCAAATACGACCGAGACACATTTATCGATAGATGCGGTTCTCGGTATTGTATCATTACGTGCGGTCTAGTCAGTTTTTTTCGACTATTCGCGCTACGGTCGATGGTCCGATACTAGGCTATCTACCGATGTAATGAAATGTGTTTTTTATTTTTTTTATTTTCTTTTTTAGCCAAGTATTGATTTTGAAATGAAGAGTTTTTGTTCGTTCGTACTACAAGTTTCCACTTGTGGGACGAACCACGCTAGGCCTACTATTGTGTGGTGGTTGCTACAGCTCTATCGGTATCAACCACTGCAAGGTAGTAGGCCCGTGAGGAACAAATTGATGAAATGTGATGAAAAGTTTTTCAAATTAAAATTACCCTTCCGCTCATTTTCAACATCTTTCACCTTATTCTAATCTTCTATCCGTCTATATTCTTTCAATTCTTAAATATTCTTCCTCAAAGAATATAAAATTTCACCGATATAGCCGACAAAATAATTTCATAAAATGATTTTTTGTTTCTTTTGAGAAACTTCAGCGGTATAGGTTGCTTTTGAAATTAGTTTTTGTTTTTAGTGAAATCTGGTAAATTATTTCTGATTTTTTTTTCAAGGCCTTAAATGTATTAATGTTAATGATTCAGCTTGCATATAACTTTTGCAATTATCCTAAACATGTTTTTTTGTTCTCCGATTAATATCTAGTAATAAAATTGCGAAGCTGAAATTGATGATTCAATTTTTCTCCGAACACTCTCAACGGATTCTTCCTCGCCGGGAAATCAACTGAGGTAATTGTATTGTTCGTCAAGCATCGACATCTGATCGAAATTACTCCCTTCTTCATCTAGATTTCCTCTAGTAAAGATTCAACACACTCTTCCAGTCATCGAAGGCGAACAAGGATGCCTCCTGGGACAATATTACTCTGAAAATCATTATTCCACTCATCTCCTGGCCGCAAGTTATCGCTAGCCCAGACTCAGACTGTTTGTGTTCACGTTGCCCTTCCTTTTTCTTGCTCCACCCGATTTCAGGACGTCAAGAAACAGTCGCCATGACAGGAAAGGAGGCTTCTTTCGGTTTCAGACAGCCTAATATGTATGTAGGCACATGATTTTGCGTCCTGATTATAATGACGGTAGCATGGCGATGCCCTTTTTGTTGTTGTGGTTGTTGTTAACCCGACTTGACTGAAATCTCAAGAAGTATACTTGTTTGAATACGAACGAACGGATCGAAACTACTTATCTCCTTACGAAATCCTCAAAATCATAGCACAGCAGTTGAATCCTAAAAGCTGTTCAGCACTTAAAGCTTTTCATAGAACCTATTGTTAAAGTTTGTTTTTCGGCTCAAGACAGCGTTTCGTTGCTCAGTTTTGATCTGTTCACTGGAAGTGAGATTATGGCAGAACAATGAGTTTGAAACTATCAAAGTGTTTTCCCAGTGTTTTTATGCGTTTGTTAACTAATTACAAGAATGACAAATCTTGCATTCAAATTCAAGATTCAGATGAAAATTGGAACATGCCTACAATGTAAGACTAAAACATTGTCGATTTTTGAGACTTTTTTTAAATAAGCTTAGGATGGTCAAAAAATTCCACTGTGCCTCAAAATAAAAAACTTTTGAAATGCCAAAGTTTCGCTCATTTGGTGAACTGTATAGAAAGTCAAAAACTAAATTTGAGCAGCCAGTTTTAAGTTGTTTTATACTAGGATTTTGTGTGTGTATTATCTCAAACTTTCAGCTTTCAGTTGACGTGAACAGTGCAGTAGTTCAGTATACGCTATAACGGCAAGATAAACCCAAAGGAGACAGTGACCTGTTTGCTTCCCACCGTGGTCGTGGTCTCACACGAGAAACTTGTTCCGATTGTGTAGGGATGAGATGAAGGATATGCAGAAATTAAATCAAATTAATTTAAAAATAAAATAAAATAATACTTGTATTCGGCAACACTGAAGATAAATAAAATGAAATAAATAACCAAGGCAATGTTTGCTACTTTGGCAAACAATCAAAACAAAGTCAGTCATTGATCTATTCTTGTGAGCGACATACGTGTAGAAGGAAATCTCTGAATTGAGATTCGTAACATCACGACAATGGTGTGGTTGGTAGAGTAAACACAAATAGCGCAGATATTTAAGGCTGCTGCTGCTGATTGTTTTCATTTGACCTTCCGATGAAATAAGACGGAATTGACGTTAGAAACGCAGATTTTTAAGGCTGCTGCTGCTTACTGTTTTGATTTAGTCTTTTGGTGGAAAAAGACGGAATTGGCGTTAGAAGCGCAGATTTTTATGGTTACTGCAGCTGATTGTTTCAATTTGGTCTTCCGGTGGACGGAATTGTTCTATTATGTTTGTTATAATTTGGCTTTCCAATGGAAAAAGGCAGAAAGGATTTGGACCTTTCCTTGGATAAAGACGGAAAAGCTTTGGAAGCACAGATTTTCAGGACTGTTGCGGCTCATTGTTTGTTTTGATTTGGCAATCCGGTGAAAAAAACGGAATCGGCTTAGGAAGTGCAAATTTTCAAGACTGCTCCTTGTTTGTTTTGATTTGACCACCCTGTGTAAAAGACGGAATGGATTTTGAAGCGCAGATTTTCAGGCAGCTTTTGCTGATTTTTGCTTTGATTTGGCATTTCGGTGGAAAAAGATGGAATTGGCTTTGGAAGCGCAGATTATTAAGGCCACTGTTGTTGATTATCTACTCCAATTTGGCCTTCCGGAAAACGGAGGTGGATAAGGAAGTACAGATTAATAAGGCTCCTGTTGCTGATTGTTTGTTTCGATCTAGCCTTCTTGTGGTAAAAGACAGAATAAGCTTTAGAAGCACAGATGGAAGCACAGGCTGCTGCCTCTAATTTGTTATTTTAATTTGGATTTTTAAGGCTACTGCTGTTGATTGTTTGTTTTGATTAAGCCTTCTTAACTCCATTGAGAATAGAGTTGAGAAGAAATGTAGTGATGAGATAAAAGATAAGCAGAAATCAAATAAAATTTGTAGGATGAAGAATAAAGATGTGGAATATGGAACAAAAATTAAGGATATTTGTTAAAAAAAATTGTTCTAAAGGAGAAAAAAACAAAAGTCGACGCGTAAAACAGTTTTGGATGAGAATAGAGGTGAGAAAGAATGTAGGGATGAGAGGAAGGATATGCATTAATATGATAAAAAATCAAATTAATTTAAAAATAAAATGAAATAATAGTTGTATTCGGCAACACTGAAGATAAATAAAATGAAAAAATAACTATGGCAACGTTTGCTATTTTGACAACACTAGGCAAACAAACAAAACAAAGTCAGTCATTGATCTATTATTGTGAGTCACATACGTGCAGAAGGAAATCTCTGAATTGAGATTCGTAAAATAACGACAGATTGTTCCGATGTACAATTCACGTACGGATTATATATATTTATTACCCCTGAAGGCTAGGAATGCTCCAGAGAATATGAGAGAGGAAATTTGAAGTGGTTGATTCGAATCGATTTCTGATGCCTTCTGTCTTCATTATTGCTGGAGGAAAAGTTTTTTTTTTTATAAATGTCTATATTAGTCTTTAAATCATTACATTTAAGTTACATGATTAAAGTAAATTAAGTGTTCAGATAAATTATGATCAGTTCAAGTCTCTGATTCAGTAAATTCTTAACATTGTTAATTTGATTTAAATTTGCTAGAGCAATCAAGTATTTGATATAGAGAAGAATATCCTGTAGAGCAAAAAAAAATTATAAATTAATCCTAAATCCTAAAAACTTACTTAATTGTAAAGAGAACGAATCTCTGCGATGGAAGACTGCATCGATTTGCCTCTGAAGTTAGAGATGATTTTGTTGGCCATCTCTTCGATCGATTCAATACCCGCAATCCCATGAAGATCTTCGATGCTGTGCCAAGGTGGAAGCCGCAAAATCATTTTCAGAACCTTGTTCTGAATCCTCTGGATCAGGATTACTAGATCCCGCAACACCAAAAAGAGTACGTTGAGATCATTTAACCAAAAAGTAAGAAGAAATGATATAACTACGGTTTTCTGAGCTCCCAGCCAACAGGTTGATACCAGATCCATTTAAATATTCAAGGTTTGCTCCCGATAGTACGCAAAACAGAAGGAAATGGATGTACATTGTTCTTATTATCTGAGGAAGTCCGTACTACCTCGAATAAGCGGGGTTCTAATGTAATTGGAAACCGAGATATTTCCATTCAATCAAATTCTGTCAATTTGTGCAAAAGTTGGATTATTCGAAGAGATAGCAGTATTTAGATGTTATGCTGACAAACCACAAAAAAAAAACACATTATAAAACAATCCATTTCAAAAAGAGCTTTTTCTTTTATTGACGAATACATCAACTTTACAATCATTATTTGAGATTAGGCACGAATGCCATAACACTGGTAAAGTGTCAAAAACAAAACCTAAAAAAAATAGATCTGTGCGCATTTGAGTATATTACCTAAATTGTGTACATATTGATTACTTTTTGCATGCCCAAAGACGCTTATCGACTTTATTACGACTAAAAATGCATGTTAATGAATCGAGATGTTAAAATAATTTGTTGTAAGTCGTATTCCTTTCGTAGTTTAAGCATAAGATGTGAAACAACCTCATACAATTGAAGGAGTACGTAGGTTTTTCAGATCAAATGTCTTTCAACAAAAAAGAGTAGGTACATTTTGTAAAATTTCACAAAAAGAAGAATACGCCCATTTCTCGTCTGAAAAAGAGTACAGGTACTCTTAAAAGAGTACGTATGGTAACCCTACTCTGGATGGCTTTCTTCCTCGTCGCGCAGCAGCTAGACCAAATCGGAACTGCATACATTATCGCTGGTCGGAACACCTGTTTGTAGATAACCATCTTGTTTCGCAAACACAACTTGGATTTCATGTTGATGAGAGAATAAAGACATTTAGTGTATTTATTACATTTAGATTGAATATCTTCAATGTGATTTTTAAAAATAAGATTCCGATCAAGTGTGAGTCCCAAGTACTTCACGTGATCAGACCATTCTAATGAAACTCCATTAAAAATTATGGAATGATTTTCATAAGGTTTAAAAAAAATGCTCTTGGCTTATGGGGAATTAGAATAAGTTGAGTTTTGGAAGCGTTAGGAGAAATGTTCCACATTTCCAAGTAATTCAAAAAGGAATTTAAGTTTGTTGCAATCTTCTGCGTATCACCCGTAATTTTCGACCTTTGGCTGAAAGCAAAGTATCATCAGCAAATAATTTTCTTCATTTTCCTTCTGGTACAACAGGAAGATCAGAAGAAAAAATATTGTATAAAATTGGCCCAAGTATACTGCCCTGAGGGACACCAGCTCTAATGGGTGCCCTTTCAGAGCATGGATTTTGATAGCTTACTTGAAAAGTTCGACTAGTCAAAAAGTTTTGAATAACTTTGGTGAGATATGCAGGAAAATCAAATCGAGCTAATTTAGCTACTAAACCTTTGTGCCAAACACTGTCAAAAGCTTTTTCAATATCAAGAAGAGCAACACCATTTGAATAACCTTCAGATTTGCTAGCGTTAATCATATTAGTTACACTCAAAAGCTGATGTGTAGTAGAATGTCTATGACGAAAACCAAATTGTTCATCAGGGACAATGGATTTCTGATTAATTTGAATCTTAATTCTATTCAAAATAACTATCTCAAATAGTTTACTTAAAGAAAGAAGCCAACTTATTGGTTGATAACTTGAAGGCTGTAAAGTACTTTTTCCAGGTTTCAAAATTGGAGTTACTTTGGCATTTTTCCATTTATTGGAAATCAAGCCAAGTGAAAACATTTGTTGAAGATTTTTACTAAAAAATGTAAAGTGCTTTCAGGAAACATTTTAATAAGAATATAGAAAATCCCATCTTCCATTGGAGCTTTCATATTTTTTAATTTTTTTGAAAATCGTTTTAAGTTCATCAAAATTTGTCTCATATGAACTTTCAAATACATTTTGATTAAAAGGAAAATCATAACATTCTAGGGAAATTTGAGCATCAACTGGACTTACAACATTTGATTTAAAATCATGAGCACACACAAATTGTTGGGCTAATTTTTGAGCGTTAACAGCGTTATTTAAAAGAAGTTTATCTCCATCTTTCAAAGGAGGAATTGGCTTCTGGGGCTTTTTCAGAATTTAAGTTAATTTCCAAAATGACTGAGTAGGGTTTTATGTCCTCTACTGCTTTTGCAAAATTTTCATTACGAATGAAATTTAAACGACGTTTGATCTCTTTTTGAAGGTTGCAATAAATAAATTTCAAATAAGAATCCCTAGTAAGTTGATTTTGGCGCCGACGAATGTTTTTCACTCGTATCAAAAACTGAAGATCATCACCGATCGAAGGTCGATCAAATCTTTGGTTAACTTTGGGTATTGAAGCGGCTTTAGCATTGACTATTGAAGTTGTCAAACTTTCTACAGCCAAATCAATATCTTCTATAGAATTCAGTGGAACGTTTACATCTAAAATACGTTCAATAAAATTATTATATCGCTCCCAGTCAGCTTTTTGAAAGTTAAAAGTTGATTTTAAAGGGTTTTCAATGGGACTTTGGGATAAAGAAAAAGTTACTGGAAGGTGGTCTGAATCGAGGTCCGCATGAGTAACTAATTGACTACAATGCTCGCTCAAATCCGTTAGAACCAAATCAATTGTGGAAGGATTTCTAATCGAAGAGAAACAAGTATGCCCATTAGGATATTCAACAGTATAATAACCTGCAGAGCAGTCATTATATAAAATATTTGAATTAAAATTTGATGATATTTCATTATTCCAAAATCGATGTTTTGCATTAAAGTCACCAATAATTAACCATTACATTTGTTTCTGATGAGTTTTTGTATACCTCCCTTCAAAAAAATTTTCTGTTCACCGCTACATTGGAAAGGCAAGTATGCGGCAACAATTTTAATTTTCCCCATAGCAGTTTCTAATTCAATTCCAATTGTTTCTAGGTTTTTTTTGTATTGAAAGAAGGAAGAAGTCTAAATTTGAGACGACTATTGATGATAATAGCTACACCCCCACTGGCTTTAAAAAAGTTTCAGTGATGGCAGCAATATGTATGTTTTGAGTTTTCAAAAAAAAAAGAATTCATCTTGGTTAGCCAGCAAAGATCTGGCTTTCCAATTCATCATATTTAAAAATCTTTTTGGATCCATGAGGGGATTGTAAAGTCATAATAATTTTGTTAGCATAATTAAAAGAAGTTTGGAATGCTTCAAACATTGAATTTGCTTTCAACATAAGTTGCATCATTTCCATTTAATTTTGATGCAAAAATTTTAAATTTTCCTCAGTAATCGCACCCAAATCAACAAAATTGTTATGATTAGAAAATGAAGGAGAAGAACATGTATTTGAATTACGGGGATTTTCCCAAGCCCAAGCCAAGCCGTACACGTTGATACTTGGTTTTTCCCATTAGTTATACCCAAAGCAGGAAACCCATTTTAAACCACCTGAGAACGTTTAACAACCAGCCTGTGGCATTGAATCAGCACAGGTAACATTAAATTCATTTAGAGTATTACAAAGACGAGATTCTAAAGTAGACCGAGGTTGACCGCGAACAGGCAGACTGTTTGCCGGCCTGACGTGTGAAGACGAATAAGAGGAAGGAGGAGAAGAAAGTTTTCTGACAACTTTGGGATTTTTTCTAGAAGCAATAATTTTTGCCCAAACGGGACAGTTTATAGAATTCGAGGAATGATTACGAATGAGGCGAGCCTTTTCAAGAAATTGCAAATTATTAACCTGATCTTTTCGACGTAGGATTACGTCTTACGGCAGCACTATAGGGGTGCAAATTGAAATTCGCGAACGGTTCTCGCGTCACGAAAAACGCCTCTCTCACGGACATCTTAACCAGATAACATTTTGTATCGACTGTGTGTTGGTACACCAATACCAATGAAGTTCGTATTTGAATTTGTGCTTGGAAATTTATAAATATAGCAGCGGAGCTGTAGCCAAGCTTCAGTCGTTTTGAAAATTTCTGTGAACCTTGTCTTTCGTGTGTGCAGTCCCGGCTTCAGCTGCCGCTCCCCCAGCCAACACCATGCAACCCAGAATGAGGCCGCAGCAAAGCTAGAATATATGGTGGAAAGAAAAGTTACAAGAAGCATAAGATCCATCAGATAGTTGATCGACGCAAAAAAACTCGCAGTCTGAGGGCAAACAACCAAAAAAGTGGCTGACATGGCTACGAAAGCTACTACTGCTTCTCCTAAGCCATTTTGTCCACCTAATCATAAACTTGAACAGTTTTTCCTCAAACTTCAAAAACTCAAAATTAAAGTATCAAATTTAAAATAATATCTTGGCATTGGTTGGTACTATATTTTTCAGCACAGAGCCTAATCCACACTAGGCTATTTAAGGTAGATAGGTTGATCTCTTATTTTTTTTCAACAGAATGTTTACAATTAGCTTTTCAGATTTATCAGTCATGTTTGTCATTTTTTCGTTTATGTAATGATTTTCATTTTTGTAATTTTTGTCACTTATCTCATATTAGTCATTATCTACAACGATTCCCTGCATTTTGTACTTAGACAAAGTTCAGTTGATCAAGACTTTTTATGGAACAATTAGTGGCCCCTAAAAGGACCATTCAGTATCAGGAAGCCGACTTATCAAAGCGCTGGATGTTTGAGAGCGTTAGTTCCGTTTTCCGTAGTGGTAAACCCGTAAACTCTGCTTCTTTGCTGCTAGTTTTCTTCACATCACGAACAACTACCCAGTAAGCGCGTCCTTTCAGAAATCGACAGAGCATGTCAAAAATTGAGAGTTGAGTCACCGAACTTAGAATAAAACAGTTAATTTCAGCGACACTCCGAGAACGCAAATATTTCAGGCAACGAATACGAATGCGTACATGCGAAATCAGTTTGAATCGTACACTCGTACGGTGTGATCGCATCTTGGCCCCGTGTCCCGTGTGTGCTTTCAATCGTAGCAGTCGACTTCTCAGGCAGGCAAATACGCGTCTCGAAAAGAAACATACAAACACGATTCGGATTGTGTTCGGGTGTTTCTCTGAAGGGCGTGTCTTAGATTATTTCGTGCCACTCACACGAGACACGCATATGGTGTGTTCCTCCCTGCCGATGTGATGATGCAAAATCGCCAGAGAGATCGTAACGATTCCTCTGGCGATTTGAGTTACCTCTCTGCCGATTCATGTTTACTGGGTAGTGATGCGCGAGCACTCAAGAGCCTCTCATTTGAACCGGTTCTTCAAAAAGAACGAACGACCCGTGGCTCTTGAAAAAAAAAGAGCCGCGGTTTAAAAATGAACCGTGACCCGCCGCTCAACACCGGTTGAAATATTCAACCGCTGCAATATGCAAGAACGGAGAGTGGAGAGCCGTCCGTTCTTCGAATCAAAAGAACCGTAATTCAAACGAGTCACGGTTCGTTCGTTCTTTCTAAAATTCAAATAAGGGGTCGTTCAGATACCACGTGGACAAAAAATGAGATTTTTGACCCCCTCCTCCCCCTCCGTGGACAAGCGTGGACATTTGGCAAACCCCTACCCCCCTCCCCGGATGTCCACGTGGACAGATTAGAATTTTTTTTTTCTAAATCTAATTTGACAGTTAGAAAACACTACTTTTTGCCTTTTTGTTATTGAAATGGCTGATTTTGAAAAAACAACCGATTATTCATTTCCTGATATAAAAGAATTTTAAATTTCTAAATTATCATATTTATAACCTGCTTTCGAGTAGCTACTTATTGTATTAACTCAAACTGGAAAGCTTTGAAATTAAAGATTTTTATTTGAACATCTTAATACTTATTCACCTTTAGAAAATATGTTGAAAGTAAGTATGTCCACGTGGACATGACCCAAACCCCTACCCCCCTCTCCGTGGACAAGCGTGGACATTTCCATACCCCCTTTCCCCCCCCTAAGTTGTCCACGTGGTATGTGAACGGCCCCTAAACAGCTCTTGGTTGCTCTCCCATCACTAAACAAGCAACACAAACTGAAGAGCGGAAAACACCGAAATCCGTTCGTTCGCTCTCCCGCCCGAACCAAAAGAACCGAGGTGGGTGGTGGGTGGTTAAAAAAGAGCTACAGGACGTCTCAAAAAAGGACCGAACAGAGCATCCAAGCTGAGCCGTTCATTTGATCAAATCAAACGGCTCTCCAAACTCCGCCGTTCAGATTGTGAACCAGAGTTGAGCGAGTCGCGGTTCTTTTTTGAGCGGATCTTTTTCGAGCCGTTTTTCGACTCTTTTTTGAACCACCACCTACCACGGCTCTTTTGGTTCGAAAGAACGATCGAACGGCTTTCTGCTGTTCTTCGCTCCTGAGTCTATGATGCCTGTGATTTGATGGGCGAAGAACTAAAAACTGCTTATTTAAACTTTAATTTGGATAATGTGGGAAAGCTGCTAAAGTGTGCTCGAGATAAATGAACGAACATTGAGGACTCCAGCGGACATGTTTTTGTGTAATTGAGCATGTTTCTTCTAACATTAAATATTAATCTCGAGTTTACATTCGTAGTAGAAGTTTAATGCGTAATGTTGCTTTGAATTTAGCACTTAAAAAAAAAGTTATTTTCAATGCGAGATATTTTAAAGTATTAATTACAATTTTATAATATTAATTTCAATGTTCAAAAATGGTTATGGAGTGACTCTACATGGACAAGCGTGGACATTTTCAACAAAAAATAGTTGAAATTTCATTATATGTTAGCAAAAATATAAAAAAAAATAACCATTAAGATTGATTTCAGAACCTTATCCCTCAATTGATTCCTTTAATGTTGCTTTTAATCGATTGAAAGAGGAGTTTTTTCGTGATTCAAAAGCATTCATATTTGGTCGAAGGCATTGAATTTCACAGATCATTTAGAATGTTACTTTTAAATCATTGGTTTCCACTATTCAACAACTTATTTAAAAGAATTTTTATATTAAACGTATTCTAAAGTGGGAGAGCAAAAACAAATGAAAAAAGATAGCTTGAGCCATCATATAGAAAGATACGCCTTTCATTAAAAATTTGTCTTGGGCTTGTGATATAGCACAGTTGGCAAGTCTGTTGTCTCCTGAGTAGATGTCCGCGAGTTCGAGCCCAAGAGTAAACATCGAACACAGTTGTACCGGATAAGTTTCTCAATAACGATCCGCCAACTGTAACGTTGATAAAGTCGCGAATGCCATAACGATGGTAAAACGACTATAATCGAAACAAAAAAAAATTAAAAATTTGTCGAAAACTAGCTCCTATCGAAATTTAGAGTATCTACCCTATCTTTGAATATTGTGTGCTTATCTTTAAGGGTTTGATAGAAACACTGCAAAGCTTAAGTAAACGGTTTCTTCTCAATTTCATAAAGATACATTTCCGGATTTAATACTAATTAAATGTTAGATGCAAACATTTCCTGCGGGACACGTTTTCCCGCTCGGGACTTTCCCGGTGCGTGCCGTGCTGTGGAAGCTATTACATACATTGAATTGCAAAGTAAGTAGTGAGTGAATGCAGAAACCTTATTCTGGAATCGCTCCTCGGTTCCAAATCTCGGCAAGATACCCTGCAGGCATGATTTATAGTAGGATTAGAAGCTACACATGTTTCTTGGCTACGCAGACAACCGCAAACAGAAACAAACAAATTCACACAAATGCCAACAAGCAAACGAAAGAAGCACACGGGTGAACAAATCTTCGGCTTGGTTTGGTTTGGTTCGGCTGGTTTGATGTAAGCTGCTTAAGGGCGTTGGCAAGCCACCACAGGGCCCAAAGGTCGAAATTAGTTGGTATCTAATCGGAGAACTTAAATACTGAAGCACTTGTGTGATTTATAACCTTACTTATGTAGGTACGAGAAGCTTTTCCGAAACAGAGCCGAGAAATCTTCCGTCTGCATTTCTGTGCCGCTGATGGAATTCCTTGATTGTCTGCTGCTGAATGCCTCGAAACGGTTTCACATTCTTGGTAGCACTCCGAAGGAACAACACCGATGTTGTTTGTTGGTATCTAAGAAAGGGTTTCACGCTTAGTTACTGCTGAATTTGCAGAGAACTGATAATGTTTTGATGAAACAAGGATGATCTGGTTCTGCGCCATGCATGGGTTGAATGTCAGTGTATCATAATTAAAATCAGCAAAAGCAAACATTCCGTTTCAAACGATGATTCGCGATGGTGAATCTGTTGATTATAGATGATTTAAAAATTGACCGATCGAGAGAGAAAAACCAAATCATATCAACATGAGTTATTATAATAATCGACTTTATCTCTCAAAATGAATAATAATAAAGTATTCGTAAGATGTTATAATATCTCAAATTATATAAAAAAATGTTTATGATCATAGCTTAATAATATCATTTTTTATATCCTTAAAACAAGTTTATATCTATAATTTAAATAGAAAAGTTTTATACATATTTAGCAGATCAAAGCATTACAAAACATAAACTCATCAAGATATGAATGTTTCGAGGATAATTTCTACTGGAATCCCGATCATAAGAGAAAAACTTCTTTTTATCATGATGAGATATTTTGATTTTTTTTTTACTATCAAATGAGATTAAATTAAGCACTCGAAGGATGTTAAAATATCCAAAATTATAACAAAATGTCCTTGCAAGCCTAACTAAACGACTTCATCCCTTAATAGCATTATAACAAGATTACGAATCAATCAGATAGGATTTAGACCATCAAAATTGCTAAAATAAAAATCTTGCATGCAAGCTTGTATGTAATGATTGTTTAGTATCTTTCACTTGTACGCAATGTTGAACTGCCTCCTGCCTTGTACTCAAACTTTCATGCATTGTTACCATCTTTAACAATCTAGAAAATTTGGGGGCCAGCAGATTCGAACCTCGATCTTCAGATTAAAGAAGTTCACGCAACGCATAACAATTAAAATTGAAATTTTTGAGGCAGGCAAATCGAGGCAGAAAAAAACATCTGTTTGTATAAAAGGAGATAAAATCAAAGAATACTATAATAATAAATCTGATGAATAAGATAATAATAACCCAAGCAACCAAAAGTCTCATATCTACTTAAACTCGTGCCTCCAAAGTTCGAATTTCGCTGAACAAAGGTTCCAAAGGGATTTGGTACCGAATTTTCTCGAATGTGAGCATGAAAGTTACAAAAGGTTCCTCAAATAGCCTTCTATGGACTTGAAGTTCCAAAAAGTTTCTCAAATAGTTTTTTTTGTGACATGTCAAACGCATTCACACAGTATAAAAGTTACAGATTAGGTCTCAAATAGCCTTCTGTGAACTCCAAGTTCCAAGAAGTTTCTCAAATAACCTTTTTTGTGACATGTCAATCGCACCCACACAGTATAAAAGTTACAAATTAGGTCTCAAATAGCCTTCTGTGAACTTCAAGTTCCAAAAAGTTTCTCAAATAGCCTTTTTTGAGACATGTCCGCCATTTTATGAATATGAAATGTGATCGAACATCACAAAAGGGCATATAATAAATAAATCATTTTTTGGAGCTTGAAAATCGTTGAAATGTATAATTTATTTTGAAACTTCAACTCGGAACAACTTAAAGCTAACTCGCAAATGATTGTTTTTGAAAAAAGAAATAATTTTGATTTTATAAAATTTATTCCAACTGTATTTACTTACCACGAATTTATCACACAAAGAATGTCAGTTGAAGCAATTCATTAATGAAATATCAAGATAAACTCAAGAATTTGAATAAATTTATGCTTAACAGTTATAAACATGGAATTCCATTTTTTAACCGATATTATTTTAACGATATTATTTTTTTTCGTAATGTTTCTAAGTAATTATCAACAGGCGTCTTTGCTGATGGCCGCTGGCTGCCCTTGCGGGTATTCTAGGAAGCTTATAACCATTTCGAATTTTATCTGTTGGCAAGGCCAAATCCAGGCGTGGCGTCGTGGCAGCGTGTTTGGCTATCATCTCGGAAGATCGGGTTCAAATCTGGTACCAGGACTAATTTTTTCTATTAGTTTGGTTGATTGCTTGAGTAAGCGAAACAAATAATTGTGTGGCGTGCTGGCGTGTATCGAAGAAAGTTGAAAACAAAGCAATTAAGTAAGATCAATTAAGGGAGGTGATGAGAGGAATAAAGATGGATCCCGAGAAACCGGCCCCACATGGGCTGGTGGTGATCAAAGTAAGAGAGGAAAGGGGATTTTTTTTTTGTTTTTGCTGATTAAACGTTTGCATGTGGGCTGAATAGAAGGCCGTTCAAATCTCTAATGGAACTTCAAAGTTTCAATAAGAACTTAAATTTTGGGCTGAATAAAACGAACTTCATCACATTGATTATGCTGATTATGCTGTGTTCGACCTTTTCAACGAGACTTTTGGTTGCTTGGGAATGCTTTTCTGATCTGGATGTTATTAACTCGCAGTATTCGCTAGAAGATAATAGATAACTGCAGTCTTAGGCATTTTCTAGTATTTCAAAGGTCTTAAAGACATTTTAAGAGAATTTCCTCTGGCATAAGGTTGCTAGGTTCCCGGGTTTATTTACTTGGATATGCCCTGATATTTAATACAAAATTTGGGAACTGTCCGCTCAGGCCCGATTGCCCGGATTACATTGAAAAAAAGCCAAAATTTTCCCGGTTTTTTTTCACTTAATTTGGCAAATAAATAAAAAAACTAATTATGTAAGTTGTTAAAAAAATTATTAAGGGTTTTTGGAA
The DNA here is from genome assembly GCF_029784155.1 of Uranotaenia lowii. Taxonomy (NCBI): domain Eukaryota; kingdom Metazoa; phylum Arthropoda; class Insecta; order Diptera; family Culicidae; genus Uranotaenia; species Uranotaenia lowii. The sequence continues at coordinate 222,369,567 of NC_073692.1, forward strand.
GCCTAAAGCTGTCGATAGAATACGATGGAAAAAAAGTTATATTGATTTTCATTGAATAATTTTGGCGTTTTTACAAAGTTTGCCCGGATATTGCCCGGATTTTTGGTCGTTTAGAAATGACACATCCAGATTTTATATAATTTCCCCGATTTGTGCGGCCCGTGCTGAAAAAAAATCTGGCAACCTTACCCTTGCACTAAGGAATTCGACATTAGAACTATAGCTATAGTATAGCTAGAATACTTACATTTCAATTTATACATTAAAACGATTGAAAATGATGGAAAAACCTTCTGAATTATTTTTAATTAGAAAAAAACAGGATGGAATTAATATTTTTTCTGAGAACCACACTTTTTTCAGTTTCAAGTCAAGGTAGGCAACACTACCTGGCAGTTGAACCAAATTCAGTATCAATATTGATTTTGCGGGTTTATTTACGCCCATATTAATAATTCCGAGGTTATTAATGCCAATGTTTTGAATTCGTCTTGGAACATTTTTGTACCTGAAAATAATCAAATTTTCGAAGGTTATAGAAAATATTGGAGAAACATGAGGTAGGTATTCAAAGATAGAAAAAACATAAGCCGTAAACATAATGAATTTTTCGAAAAAGATACAACAGCTCACCGGCACGACTTGAACCCGCAATCTCTGCTTCATAACAACGGCGCGTTAGCGGGCGGAGCTTGATTTGTACGCTCGTGTCGGTCGATTTCACCATGTTCATCGTGGTGGAATTGGCTAATGGAAAACTGCGGGTTCAAGTCCTGCCGTTGTATCTTTTTCGAAAAATCATGATATTTACGGCTTATGTTATCTCTTTCTTTCATGCCTCATGTTTCTTTAACACTTTCCATCACATTCGAAAGTTTCGAGGTAGTTTTCCTACACAATTTTATTAGAGTTCACGTTGAATAACAGCTTTTCTTGATTTGCAAAATCTCACCATCACAAGAAAGTACCACCGCCAAAATTCCTGCTCATCTCCACTTCCGTTTCATTTGCAAATCATACCAATAATACTGCAAGCCATCTGTTTGATCAAGTTCCATCGGGAAGAACATCGTTTGACGGTTTGAAAATGACTTATGGAATAAATGTGCTCATTATTTATTCAGCCGTTTATATTGTGTGGTGTGTCGTAGACCGGATTTAAAATTAAAAACGTCTGACTTGTAGACAATAAGAATGGAAAGTTATTTTATTTAACAGCTAAGTGTACAGACTGCTATGATGAATCGTCGTCTTCTTTGCTTCCAATACTCCTCCTCGACGGAAAAATCTTGGCAGCTTCACGGAGCCTTGCAAGTTTCACCCGTTGTAGCGGCTTGGTCATCATGTCAGCAACCATCGCATCCGTTGATAGATAACTTGGACTGATGACTCCTTCTTCTTTGAGTTGACGAGCGTAGTGATACCTGGTGTCAACGTGCTTGGAACGTTTAGTGCTGGCACCAGATTCCAGTTGCTTGATGGCACTTTGATTATCTTCGTTCACGATCACCGGTAGCTTGATGGGTACTCGGAAATTTCCTAACAGCCGCAAAATCCAGTTTAGCTCCTTGCAAGCATCCGAAATGGCAACGTACTCTGCTTCTGAACTACTAAGAGTAACGCAATCTTGTTTTCTTGAACACCATGCAATCATACCACCGGAGAATCGGAATAGATATCCAGTAGTAGACTTTCGATCTTTGCTGTCACCGGCCCAATCAGCATCCACGAAAACTTCAAGTGGCGTTGAATCGATACCAAGGACCAGTTCATGATCGATTGTTTCCTTCAGGTAACGAAGTATTCGTTTCGCTTCATTCCAATCAGACGGGGTGGGGCAACTTGTCTTCCTTCCTAAAATCGATACCACAGCTGCAATATCGGGACGAGTGTTCACAGCCACGTACAGCAACCCTCAAATCAGACTGGCAAACAGTTTGTTGTTCGGCAGTACATTCTCCTCCTTTGCTTGTAAGTGGCCTGGATCCATGGGAATCTTGGAACCTTTCGCGTCTTCCAAACCAAATCTTGACAAAAGTTTCTGAATGTAGCCCTTCTGACACAGCGAAATGTGGTTTTCGCCGCGATTTACTTGGATGCCCAGGAAAAATTTGATGTCCCCGAGCGAAATTACGTTGAAATGACGGTCCAATCCTTCGATGATAGATTTGTAGTCCTCTTCGATGATAGATTTGTAGTCCTCTTCGCATTCACAGGCTATCACAAAATCATCGACATAAAAAGCAATGTAAGCAATCTTACCCTTGAAGTGCTTCAAGGGTAAGCCGTTGGTTGACGGCTTGAATCCCATAGTCTTCAGCACACCGTCGAGCTTTTGATTCCATATACGGGCTGCTTGTTTAAGACCGTATAAACCTTTCCGCAAACGGCATACTAATCCCGGATCCGCAGATAATCCCGGAGGCAAACGCATATACACCGTTTCTTCCAAGTCGCCATTCAAATATGCTGTCTTGATGTCAGCATGCTTGATTAACATTTTCTTTTGATGGGCCACAGAGAGAAGTGTTCGGAAAGTGACTTACTTGACCACCGGCGCAAACACCTCATCGTAGTCGACACCATACTTCTGTGAAAAACCTTGGGCGACTAAACGCGCCTTGTGCCGGATAACAGCTCCATTTTCGTCCACTTTCTTTTTGAAAATCCAGCGGCACCCGATAGTTTTCTTTCCGGCTGGCAGCTTAGTTAACTCCCAAACTTTGTTTTCTTCCATCGACTCCAGCTCTTCCTGCATGGCCTTTCTCCACAATTCGACGTCTGAACTTGCCACTGCTTCTTGGTATGTGCGTGGCTGATACGATTTCTGTTGTACCAGCGTGCAACAACCGTAACGGTCAGGTGGAATACCCTTCGTCGACCGCTGCGAACGCCTCAATGGTTCAGCTTCCGATGGACATTTTTCTGGCTCCTCCTCAATCGAACACTCTTTCTGCAACGTTTGCACCTCGATGTCGGAAATAGGATCCTCGTACAGGCTGGTATCAGAGTGACCCTCTAAATCGTCACTCAGATTCTCTTCGTTGGAATTCCGCCGAATAACTGAGTCTGTTCAACAGTCGTTGGTAAGTAAAACAGACCTTCATCACAACTGCCTTCGTCCTTTGAGTTCACGTTATCTTCTGGATCAGCTTGTAAAAAACGTGCATCACGACTGATGGTAACCTTTTCGTCCTTTCATCCACGAATCGCCATGCCTTGTGCTGAAGAGAGTATCCAACAAATGTGAGTTTGACCGACTTGGCTTCCAATTTCGACCTCTTGGCATCAGGAACGAAAACGTAGGCTCGTGATCCAAAAACACGCATCATCTCCATGTCCGGTTTGACACCATGCCAAATTTCAAACGGTGTTTTGGGAACTGCCTTGGATGGTAGCATGTTTTGCAAAAAACACGCCGTGTTGACTGCTTCTCCCCAATAGCGGTGATTCATTTTCGCTTCCAGCAACATGCAGCGGGCAATCTCCATTAACGATCGGTTTTTTCTTTTTGCTACCCCGTTTTGCTGTGGGGAGTAGCTCGCAGTGAATTGTTGTCGAACACCTTCACTCTTCAGATATTTCACCAATTCTGCAGCCTGGTACTCGCCACCTTGGTCTGACCTTAATATGTTTGGCGGCCGGCCAAACTGGGTCTTCATCCGCTTAACAAAATCTTCGATAACTTCCGCTGTGTCTGATTTTCTTCGTAATAAGTAGACCGTCGTATACCGGCTGTAGTCGTCTATTAGTGTTAGGAAATAAAGACGACCACCCGGAGTAACTGTTCGCATCGGCCCACAGAGATCGCTGTGAACCAAATCCAACACCGCTGTCGATTTCCGTTGAGAATCCTTGGGAAAAGGTAGACGTGTAAATTTCCCCTGTAGGCACGCTTCGCACGATATCTCCGCTTTGCACATCCGAATCGTGATTCTAGTTGCCAACTTTTTCGACTCGATCTCTTGGACGGCTTGCAAATCTCGATGTCCCAGTTTTCGGTGCCAGTCATGAATGCAATCCTTTTCACGACAGTCAGCCTGCACCAAATTCGCCGACTCGGCCACACGTAAATGATAGAGGCCTTTCTTCCATGTAGCTACCGCAGCAATCCGATTTCCGCTCATGACGTAACACCCTTTTGAATTGAATGGCACCGTTGCACCTTTCTCAACCAGCTTTCCGACTGACACAAGGTTCAAGTCCAAATCCGGGATATAGAGGACATTGTTCAACACGATTGTCTTCGGTGTAACATCTTCGCCATAGCACGAAATCCGGGAACTTCCAATGCCTTTAACTTCAGCCTTCTTCCCATCCGCAACCGTCACAAATCTCGGGGTATTCGATTGTGGTTTGTCGAGCGATATAAAATTCTTCCGATCAGCACACATGTGGGAACTGGCTACAGAATCCACAATCCAGCTTACTTTGGAGTCTTCCCACGTACCGAAAACAAACTGCTCGTCAGAGTAAGCAGATCTCACCTTCGCTTGATGCCTAGCATCCGACCTCGAACTTGTGTTTGGTTGCCTTGGAGAATTTTCTTCCTTGACCTTTCGCCATTTTTCACAGTAACGCTTTTTGTGGCCAGCATTACCGCAAAGATGACAAATGATGACTTGTTTCTGCTTCCCGTCCACTTTCAACACTGCCATGTCCGCCGGAACTGTAGCCTTCTGCTTCTGAACTTCATTGACAATTTTATTCTTCACGAGTGCCAAAGTAAGTTCGTCATCCGTCCGGTTTTCAAGGGTCGTAGTGAGGGCATCAAATGTACTTGGTAAACTTCGAAAAACCAGTACCACTTGCAAGTCATCGTCCAGCTTCGTCCCTGCGTTGGCCAGTTTCTCGAACAGATTCTCGAACTCCACCAAATGGGCCTCAATATCGTCGCCGTCATGGTACCTCAGGTCACAGATCCGCTTCAATAACTGCACTTTGAAGGATAGCGACTTCTTCTCGTGCTGTTTCGCTAAGTTGGACCAAACTTCCTTCACCGTTCTCGTGTTCCGGATGTACGAATGTTGATTCCAACTCAGCAACAAACCAACCGTCGCTCGTGCTCGCTGATCACCATCGTCCCAGGCAGCCACCGCAGCCACGTTACTTCCATCGGCAGCCTCTTCCGGCCTGGCCTGGATGAACTTCCACAGTCCCTCTCGAATAAGCAGGAACTCAACTTCAAGCTTCCACGAATCGTAATTTTTGTTGGTTAGCTTGACGATACCATTCTTTTCCATTTTAGTAGTGGTTATCATTTTGGTTGGGTGCCGAGTCCTTATGCCAGTTACGGTTTTTCAAACATACCGTTTTCGGCACAGTGCACATTTCAGCGCATTATCGGCACAGAGATATGCTAAATAGGCATTGGATTTTTGCAACCTCTTCTATGGGTGTATGTATTATTCAGCAGTGAAACATTCGGAAGTGAACTGCTCAAAATGTATCGCTTATATACCAATCGTAGACGCCGGGTAAGGCGGGAATGTTTAAGGGGTAAACAATTTATACTTCCCCTGCTAGAAGCTACAAGCAATTCTGACCAGACTTGTAAACCATCGACATTTTCTCTGACAGTCGCACAGCCTGCTTTTATCAGTATCTTTGTTCGTGCCATCAAACGAATGCGACCGAAAACTTGCCGAACAGTCGACTACCATCAAACGAAACGACATTCATTCTTCTTTGTGTGATTGTCGAACGAAATTTCGTGTCTTGGTACACGAGAGGGATAATTTGATGGTCAAACGACCATCATTCCCGACAGTTTACGACATCGCCTATCTCTTTCACGCAGCAGAACTTACAGACTCAATAAGCAAATGCAATCTTTTCTATTCACTCCCTCCTGTTGAAAAAAAAATTCGTCACTCTGCAGCGCCGGGTGATGTTTGGATGTGTTGGTCGAACAATGTGGAATGATTATCTCGATTATCTACTCAAGAGGGATGACAGTCAAACGACTAACCACAAAAAAGATCAAAATTTCGTTTGACATTTTTTTGCTCTCCGATCAAACGATTGCGCTCTCCACGATTGTCACGAACGATGTGTGGTGGTTGTCTCCGGAAAAATTCAAACGATGGTGACCAATTACAAGCCTGATTCTGACCAAAGATTGCTGCGACAATCAGGAAAACAAAAACAGCTCGGATAGTCTGCTCGTGAATAGTTCACCAACGATGCGCTCAGCAATGATCAACGACAACTAGAATTTTGAATGTTGCAGATCACCATTGAATCTCTTCGTTATTGATACAATATTGTTGCATTCGCTTGATTGTCTTATACAGGAAGATAGATGCAACATACGTCTTCCCCTTTGGCTGAAAAGTGGCAAACTTGATTGCAGCAGAAAGGAAAAATAAAATTTTTGTTCCTATGATGAGTTGGCTCGCTTGGTGATTAGAGGAAATGAGTGAATTTCGGATCCTTGTTCGGAAATGTTTCCTCTATCAGTGCTGAAAATTTCATTACGATTAGTTTTGTTTCAAAAAAGTTACACGTGATGGAAGCCGCGAGACGAAAATTAAATTTAGACACTCAAGTCAAAAACCCGACGTGGTCGGGTTCAAAAATCGCGAAATTGTTAGAAATGGTCAAATCAACCGTATGCAGCGTTCTCAAACGTTTCCGTGAGATGCATACTATCGATCGGCAGGTTCATACCAAGCGTGTGTGGTTCTGAGGATCGGAAACTGGATTTTAAGGTGTTGAGTACGATCAAGGCAAACCCAGGGCAGTCGGACTATGACATCGCCAAGAAATTCAAAGCCGACCGGTGCACAATCAGAAGGATTCGTCTGCGCGAAGGAATACGATCCTATCGAACCAGTAAGCAACCAAACCGGACATTGAAGCAGAATTTAGTAGCCAAAGGACGTGGCCGAAAGTTATACAAGAAGATTCCAACGAAGTTCGACGAATGCATCCTCATTAGACTGGCCCAAATTTGTATGGGATGATTTTTTCAACATTTTTTTCAACGCGGCACACCTTAGGTTGGTGCATTTAGGTGAAAAAATGATTTTCTGAAAGTTTCAGGTCATTTGGAAGAAGCACGAGCTGGCGCAAAAGACTTGAAATTTGTATGGAGATTTTCGGCAAAATGTATGAAAAATGGACATACTTTCACTCGTTGTGTTCTAAAGTATTTTTCCAGTATGCTAGAAAGCTCAGAATTTCAGGAATTGTAATTCAAACAATGACAAACAAGTTTGTAGAAGATTGTGACGCGATACGAGTTGACTGTGATGAGTTATCCGCAATTGAATGTGTGATTTTTTTTCGCATTTCATTGATATATCGTGAATGGTGTATGGGCTAATAATCGCACTAACTTGATCGCGTCGTCGCACAATGCAGCAGTTTATAGTTTTTCAAACCTTTCTTGAATTTTTTGCAAAGATATTTATTATAAAATAAGCTACAACTTTGCCGAAAACACGAACTTTCTATCTGTAATTCTCATAGTGTGACAATGCGATCAAGTTAGTATTATTAATCCACCTATGCACCGTTCACAATATATCGATAAAATGATAAAAAAAATCACACATTCAATTGCGTATAACTCATCACAATCAACTCGTATTGCGTCACAATCTTCTACAAACTTGTTTGTCATTGTTTGAACTACAATTCCTGAAATTTTGAGCTTTCTAGCATACTGGAAACATATTTTGGAACACAAAGAGTGAAAGTATGTCGATTTTTCATACATTTTGCCGAAAATCTCCATACAAATTTCAAGTCCTTTGCGCCAGCTCGTGCTTCTTCCAAATGACCTGAAACTTTCAGAAAGTCATTTTTTCACCTTAATGCACCATCCTAGGGGGTGCCGCGTGGAATATAAGGATTTTTTTTGTTATGGGCCAGTCTAATCCTCATGGATGACGAAACGTACGTGAAGATGGATTTTGGGCAGCTTCCTGGCCAAAAATTTTATAAAGCCACTGCAGTGGTGCACTGCACTGGTCATGGTGATGCCCCCGGCAAGTTCGAATTCGTTTTTGCTGAGAAGTTTGCAAGAAAGTGTTTGATCTGGCAAGGTATTTGCAGCTGCCGACGAAAAACTCTGGTTTTTGTGAAAAACAAGACCATGAACTCCGAAATGTACAAGGAGGAATGCCTCAAAAACTATTTTTTTCGTACATTAGATCTCACAAAGGATCAGTTAAGTTTTCGCCAGATTTGGCAAGCTGCCACTACAGCAAAGAGGTAGGGGAGATGAGGGCATAACGAGCACCCGAGGCATAATGAGAACTACGCTTTTCTACGAAAGTGCGTATTTTCTTAAATAAATTTTCATGAGGATTTGTTTCGTACTTCCTATAGTATTAATTTTTCACAAAAAAAGGAATCTCCTTATTATCTTTACAGAGATATTTAAAAAAAACTAGCTTGGTTCTCAAGTTACGAAAATATTATAATTTTTGAGCACCACGAAATAAGCTCTTATGATCTTAAAATAACCTTGATCTATAATGTACGCACTGCAACATGATGTACACATTGTTTCTCAATTTTTACCATCAAAAAATTTTTGATTTTTCACTTTTATCAATTTTAAAACACGTTTTTACTTAAATTTGTTGACTAGGGGCATATAGAGCACCATATTATCGAGGCATAATGAGCATTTTTTGCCGTAGATCCTAGCAGCGAATTAAAATTGATTTATAGCGCCACACCTCGACTAGTTTTCATCCGACAATTTAGCCTATTGGTAAGGTGTCGGAGAGGTAATCAAAAGACTAGAGTTAGATTTCTGTTCGAGGTGATTTTTTTCCATTCACAATTCATGATCGATTTTTTATTGTTACATTATACGGCTAGTAGCATCATCCTCCGAACAAAGCACTTAATGTATGAGCGTGCGTGAATTGTTTGTATTCTACAAACAGACCTAGATTATTTTGTTATTGCTTTGTTTGATGAATCTACTACTCACCTGGCTTCATCGAATTGAATTCGCTGCTAGATTCCCCGGCAAAAACGCACATCTTGCTCTGATTAATGGTGCTCATACTGCCTCAGGGGGGGGGTTCTCATTATGCCTCCACAGTGGCTGGTTTTCAGCTTTTGGCAAAATTTTTTAAAATGCATTTTTTAACGTTTTCATCTAGTTTTTCACGTTTCAGCCCGTTAGGGAATAGGCTTTTCAAGTGTCTGAGCACGAAACAATAATGTAACCTCCATATTATAGCTTTTTTCTATGGTTAAATAACCGTTTTCCTTAAGGTGGCCATTATGCCCCCATCTCCCCTACTACAGTGGTATCGGGCCAACGGGTGGATTTTGTCGAATAGAACCTCAACCCACCTAACTGCCCTCAATTCCGCCCTATCGAAAAAATTTGGGCAATTGTCAAGCAGAAGATGAAGAAGAATGGTAGGACGACTCTGGATGGAACAGAGATGAAGAGATTGTGGAACAAAATGGCCGCTGAGGTCAGCGAATAGGGTGTCCAAACTATGATGAGTGGTAGTACTCGACGGAAAGTTCGAAAATTCACCAAAACAACATCGGAATAGTTTTTTTTATTATTTTTTCTTTAAAGTGCAATAAAAACCCTACATTTTGATTACAAAACATTTTTATTTCGTTTACATAGCTCCGAGATAGACCTGTTTCAATGCGTCCAGATTTGTAGTGATCCATGCTTTACTTATTTTAAAATTTTAATACCTGGCACCATCCAAAAGGCTGCTTTCCCTTATTGGTGCTAAATTCGTCGGCAAAATTATCCAGAAATCAATAAAAAGCTCTTACAACATAGTAAACTCCTACGATTTCTGTGACTTCATCAGTTCTTTTACACTACCCGAGGGCTACATACTTCTAAATTTAGTGTCCTTATTTACATGTTTACACATCCATTTACATGGATATAGTTCTCGATGACATAATCTACAATTGGGATGACATCCGAAAAAATACACATAACATCAGTCTAGATCTATTCCTGGAAATTGCAGATGTTTGCATTAATTCCAGTTTCTTCAGGTTCAACAACAAATTTAATAAACAAAACTATAGAATTTTCGCTGGGAAATCAACTTTCTTCAATTCTTGCGGATCTACTCATGGAAGGATTATTGAACGCTGTCATACCAAGTTTAGATTTCACTCTTCCGTTTTTAAAAAAAATATGTATGTCGAAGATCTCATCACCGCTTTTTCACTATGTAAACTACAATATTTAGAGGAAAAATTCAACGGCTACAATCCTAATATACAGTTTACAAGCGAAGTGGAAGAAGACTACAAAACTCAATTTCTCGACATGTTACATACACGTTCAGATAACCAAATGATAAATACCAGCTGGTATCAAAACCCGATCGCAAGTGGAAGGTGTTTTGGAGTATTTATCAGTCCATCCGCAAACAAACTAACCAAACTAGCGACCAAATCGATTTCAAAACCAAACCAACCAACCTGCAACAAACCATAACAAAATTTAAAAAAAAAGTTGATGCGCATTCGGCACATTCAGAAGCACTTCCTCCTACTAATCTAATCGCTCATTGTACTTTTAAGTATGTAGTTTTAAACCATTTAAAATTAATTTTGTTGGTAGCTATGTAAAGTGTAGATAAAATAAATGTTTCAAAACATTGAAGAAACATTTTAATTTCACCATATCCCGAAACATGTTTGAGCTCGTTGTACACATAATAAATATATGTTTATGAGGAAGTTGCTTCAAGTAACAGCGAAATGCGGTAACACCATTAAGGCCTGTCATTAATTTGTAGTCGTTTTCAAAGCTTTCGTGGTTTTTTAGCAGATGGGATGCATGTCTGGTGAAAGTTATATTTCAAGAAGTATGAAAAAAACTTCCCACGAACCTTCATTAGTGAATTAAGCTGAGTGTAGTGAAGATGTTGTGCGAAAATGGCTGTTTCCAGCATTTGAATTATGACGTTTTGTGCTATCGTTAATGTCTCCTTTGCTTCTGAAAGTTTATTATATGTTTACGAACCAAGAGACTTTAGGAGTAGGCACGTTTTTTGACAATCAGATGGACCAACATATGGACTGAAAGAACAAAAGAATGTTTAAATATCCAAATTTCAAAATTCGAGCTGTAATCGAATCCTTTTTTCAAACTTATTTTATCATTATTCCTCTTAAATTAAATACTTGATATAAATGCTTAACAATGGGAAATAAAAATCGGCCTAGAATCTAGTTTATTCACATTTCCAACATGTTTTAGTAGAAGCATGAAAAGGTTAGAATTGTTTTTCCAAACTAAACGATATCCAACCATCAATGTTCAATTGTCGGATTAAAATGTTTGCCAAGTGCCGGCTCAACAAGAGGGTGCCCGGGCAAGAGTTCAACACGAATAGCACCGATTCATATCCCCGGTCTTCCCCAAGTGTGAGTCAGTGTACGAGAAGCTTTGAATGAAGCAAAGTGCCATTCTAACCAGAACCGATTTCATTCATTCAAACCACGTCCGAACATCGACAGTACAGACAACTAACAAGCAATTTACAGAGCTCCAATTTTCAAAGCCAAACTACACAAACAAATTGAAAGTGAATTCACAGAGAAACTGTGGCAAAGTGGAATGAAGATAGAATGAAAAAAAAAACAACCATTTCCAACCAGCGGAATCTGAAACCGATCGACAATTCCAATGTGCTGATTTTATTTTTTCTCTTTGAATCCAGGAAAAAACCTAAGCCAAAGCGAAATATCTGCTGTTGGATTGTTTTGGTTCAATTTTTGTATTCGTTTGTTAAAAAAAAAACTTATCAGATTGGTATCGTTTAATTTTTTTTTCTCCAATGGGTTTTGTCAATCTGTTACCCAACCAGCAGAAACAAGAACAGTGCAAATAGTTTGAATGTTTTGCTGCTTTGGTAACGATTTTCTGATCGTTTGTTGTGAATTGTCGTTTTTGGTTGAGGACAAGATAAATGGCTCGTTGTTTTTGCAGCAGTAGATTGAACGCTGTTTACTTTGTGGTTTTGAAGTGACTGCTTGGAAAAAATATGAAGTTGTTCCTCTAGCATTTGATCTATGAGGTGAACTGCCTAACCTAGAATGTTATTTCTAAGCATCGTAGTAACTATGAATCTTAGAAATAACAATCTAGGAATGAACTTTTTAACTTTCTTGTGTGGTACTATTCTTATGTTAAAGAATGCATTTGCAAACGTTTTTTATTGATAATTTGCCTTTTACACCACGAGTAATGGTGGTGAAAAATACTTTACAAAAATATGTCATTGTGCATTTTAATAAAAATTTGAAAACGTAGCTGGTGAACTGACAGCTGAACACAAACTTTCAACGATTTAGTATTTAATTTTCTTTTGTCGGAAGTCAGGAGTTCGGACTCCCGAAGTAATTTTTTTATTTTTATTTATTTATTATTAAATTAACAGATCATATATTCATCCAAATTATATTTTAAAATTAAGAGACTAACTACATATACAAATCTTAACTGAACTTAGAACACTAAGAATTCTTCTTCGGAATACAACCTTCGAAATGTCAAAATCAAAATGCTCTGAGAAGCGGTTGAAAGTCTTAATGACGCCAATTATCGCAGAGCTGGCCCGTAACTGATCAGTTTAAGAGGAATGAATAGCTGAAGATCCCGATTTCTCAAACGTCGAGGTCGGACGCAAAGTGGAGGAACTTACAAAAATGCGGGAAAGTCGATTCTTGATGAAAGCAGATCAGTGACGAAAGACGCACGAGTGGCGGTACTGCGGGCATGCAGCGTGTCGATGTCGATCAGGCGGCAGTGGCTTTCGTAGCTGGGAAGTCGAAAAGGGTCTTGCCAGTTTAAGTGTCGAAGGACATATCTTAAAAAACGTCGTTGGATGGCTTCGATGCGATCAGAACCGTTTTGATAATATGGGCACCAAACCGCAGAAGCATATTCAAGGATCGATCGAACCAAACTAAAGTAAAGACTCTTCAGGCAGTAGATGTCCCTAAAGTCCTTCGACATGCGGAAAAGAAGACCCAGGCTTCTGGAGGCCTTGTCAACGATATAGTTGGTATGAGTCTTAAAATCCAGCCGCACGTCAAGAATCACGGAAAGGAAACCTCAACCTCGACCTCAAGGAGATAAACGGATGAGAACGGGCGTCGTTTGCGGAAAAATGATATAACTGCGCATTTACTACGGTTTAAAGGTAGGCGATTGGCAACACACCAGGAGGCAAAGAGGTTTATGTTTATTGAATATAAAACTATCTGACATTTTTAGGTGTCTTTATGATCTACTTAATATTATTTGATGATTCTTTTCTTAAGTTCTAAGTTGGTCACTTAAGCCAGATTCAATGCGGCGTCTAAAAGTTGAAATGGATACATTGAAGTCGAAGTTATTAAAATAACGTAAAAAGCATAATTTCGCGGAACGGAGAAGGTTGTTACTGCCATATCGCGTGCTTCTTGCTTCCAGAGAGAGCCAATTCCTATTGCGCAGGGTTCTTTCTGGAGCATAAATATTGCAGCGAGAGAGTAACCAGGAGCAGTCAATTTCGTTCCGAAGAATCTTTGCCACGAACATCGATTGACCGATGGAACGACGATCCGACAGTGTTTTTTTTTTCTTTTTAGTTGGTAACCACAGGTGGTAAATCCCGGTATTTATACGGATTGTATTCCAAGGCACGGCGAGCCACCGCTTCCCCCCAGTTTGCTACTCTGGGTCCATGGGTACAATGGGAAGACTCATGATATACTCCGTGTATACCCCCTACTCCCTAAACTCCACCTGGGGCCGCAGACCTGGTTCCCACCTCGAACTGTTTAGTACAGTATGCTTCAATAGTGGGAGGTCTATTCGCGCTAATGCGCTCCAAGGCAATACTCATTAACGAGACCACTTTCAGCAAAACCTCTCGTCTAACTCCTCTAACGACTTGAGAACCGACATCTCATCCCAATGACTCGTGATTCTCACACAAACCTCTCCTCTTCGCGACTTTAGGCCTGATCTCTCCTCTAACGACTTGAGATCCGACCCCTCCGCGCATCGACTCGAGGTTTACCTCTCCTCTGCACGATTCAAGGCCCGATCTCTCCTCTAACGACTTGAAATCTGACCTCTCCTCGTAATGATTCAAGGTGACCACTTGTACCTCACCTCTTGTTGATAAGGGGCCTGATCCCTCCTCTTACGACTCGAGACCCGACCCCTTATCATAAAGACTCGAGATTGACCACACAAACCTCTCCGCCTGAAGGTTTGAGGCCTGACCTCTCCTCTAACGACTCGAGGCCCAACCTCTTATCTTCAGGGTTCGAAGTTTGCCACCTTCCCCGTCGTGTGCCTGATCGAGAGCAGCTTATCCTAGACTCGCGCCTGTCACGGCACACGTGCGGGACTTTACGCAACGACTCGGATGATTCCCGACGAAGACGTCATCCTACTCCGACTCGAATGGTTCACCCGGCGTCGAGAGCCACTCTACCCGTGGGTATTCCCCGAACGTGGAATACCCCTTTCCCAACGATTTCCAGCAATACAAAGCTCGCAAGTAATTCGGATCAGTGAATTTTTTACTCAAACGTATAATGAACCGCAGCATTCGTTTAGCCTTCTCGAGTACCACAGAATAATGACGCTTGAAAGTCATACGGTTGTCCAATAAAATGTCAAGATCCTTAATCTCCTCAACGCTCAAAACAAGTAAATTATTCTTAGTAAACCAGTTCACAATTGTGTCCAAGAAGCGTTACAATTCATAACAATCAGCTTGGTTGTTTATGACTTAAAATATTTTCAGGTCGTCCGCGTATAGGAGAACTCCACATCCAATGAGCAACAAATTGATGTCGTTACAGAATAGTTTCTGAAGGAAGTTCACATCTTCGGGGCCATTGATAGAGTAGAACAGTTTCAAGTCGTCGGCATACGCTAATTTTGGTGCATCGAGAAGTTGCAGTACGTCATTGAAGTAGATCAGGAATATCAATGGCCCTAGATGACTTCCCTGATTAAGCTGATACCTGCCTGGAAAAACAGTTACCCGTAGGAACTGTCAATTTACGTCCATCATCACCTTATCGAATGCGACTGACAGATTGGTTTAGATGGCGTCAGTTTGAGATTTCTCTGCAAAACATTCATGCACAAACGAGGTAAAGGTCAGTGGGTAAGTTGTAGTTGAGTGTTGAGGCATACATCCATGCTGATCGTTGGAGAAGTTATGCTTGCAGAACATGAAAATGGGATCTAAAACCACCCGTTCGAAAAGTTTGGCCAAAGCACACAAAGCTAAAATTCCACGGTAATTATTGACATCTTTCCTATCTCCCTTTTTATGAACCGGGATTATGTAATCTTCTTTCCACAGTGACCCAGGTCACCAAGGTAGTGGACTGAATTCACGTCACGAAATTTCAAGCTACATATTCTGATCCATTCAATTCAGAGCCTTCAAATTTTATGTGCAATTTATTCCAAAGTTTCCTTTTTTTGAGAAGTGAATTCACTAATTTGCGATGGTTTTTGTTCGCTTTTTCAAAACATTCCCATTGGATATATCCAAATAGTTTTCTACATAATAAAGCAGTATTTGTTGGCTTCAAAACGTGTTAAAAAAATTTCAAAAAAATGCAATTCATATATTTTAAATAGGGGGAAGTTGTCTACTCTCGGACACTTAAGGTTTTAAAGCAATAACTTCAAAAATAGATTTTTGGAAATATTGGTTCCTCTTCTGACTTCAAGAGTATCAATATTATGACCATTTAACTATATTAGAAAAAAATTAATTTACAACATATTCATGAAGTAAAATAAATCATTTCATGTAAGTTTTCACTCATTTCCAAAAGTGTTGTCTATGGCCGGACACTACGAATTACTTCACTAAAGTTGTCACCAATGGCACAAAAACGTAGCAAAATGACTGTTATCAATGCACCGGTCTTGTGAGCACGTGTTTTCCAATACTGAACGTTCTATGAAGCCAGTTATAAAAGTTTTTTAAAAAAACCAGAATAAAACATTTGAAAAAACTAGAAAAAAATAATTTAAATTTCAAGTTTCTCAGAGGATAAAAATAATTTTGTTATTGCTAATCATTTGAGGGTGCTATACTGCCGTCCCAAGCAAGACTGTCCCATGTGACTTTTGGGACACTTTAACTTTTTTACTGGAAACGGTCTCTTTTAGTGTTAACTTTCGAATAAAAACACAAACAAGTATAGTTTGTTCTGAACTTATACGAAATTTTCATCAAGGTGGTTGTCTCCATGTTGATAAATAATTCTACAAAAAAATGTCACACTAGAGAAAATTCTATAAAAAATGCTAATTTTATCAATTTTTTTTCTTAAGATGAGTTTAAACTGTTGAATTTAAAGTTATTCACTGAAAAGAACACTGAAATAGAGGGCGGAGTAGGAGCGAGAAGCCTTGAGTGTTTTATTCAGAGAAATTTTCACTAAACACTTTTCGGTAGGCACTACTTACAGGATGCATACTCAACTATACATTTTTATAAACACAATGGAACGTTTTTCTCAAATTACGGTTTAACTTGAGTTTTTGGGAAAAAATTAACTATACGAGCTTTTATAATGATAGAAAAATTCTAGCCGTGTGACAGTTTTTCGTAGAACTAGCCTCGGTATACGTTCTGATTGTACGCAAAAGTGCCACACGGAGCATTTTTGGTTCTAATTTGGTTCTTTTTGTAGGGAACGTAATTTTTTGGCAGAAAACATTTTAAAATGATAAACTTGAACTGTTCACTACGAAAAAAACTGTCAGTGAATTTTAAGTTTGAGAGAAAAATTGGAAATATAGCTGATATTTCAATCGCGTTTTTCTCGTTTCCACGTTTTCCACATGGGGCAATCTTGCTTAGAACGGCAGTATAGAGATGAAAAAATGAAAGTTTCAAGTTGAAATCATCTATAATTTTGAATATTTTCTTGTCCTGTCATAGACAACAATTTGGTGTCCGGTCATAGACAAATCGCAATTTCTTGTTATCTTATATACACGTAGTCGAAAGATATCCAATCTAGGATGTCGTTCATGTGCAGTTCAAATTTTACAAGCCGAAAAAACTGAGCACAATACAAATGCAAAGTTTAGGCGATCCTCTCCGTACTACTAGGCAAAAGCTTCAGATGCCTATGGTTTACCTTTCAGATCGAATTACCATATTTCTTTCACCATATCAGGCTACTATGTTCTTTATTTTCATGGTGTTCAGGCTTCGGACTCTTTTCAGAGCTCAACAAGAGCGGTGTAACAATCAGCTCCACTCTTTAAATTTTGTTGTGAGCGGAGCAAGAGTGGTCGATAGGAGCAGAGTGACAATACACACAGGGAGCGTTTTTCGTCACTCACAAAACACTCAAAATTGAAATGAGTACTCTATAAGTGCGTCTCCTTAAGAGTGCTCCTAAGGTGTACACAATGTGCGTCCAAGTAATTAATTGATGGTGCTGTTCGCTTTGGTTCGTATCTAGCTGTTTTTTCCGAAGATGAATAAAAAAGATAATATCATCAAGCCGGAATGGATGAGAACAATATAATCTATTAAAGTTTGGTTAAATATAAGTCTCTATCAAACCACAAACCAAACGAGTCACGCTTAGAACCGATCCGAATGCTCTTTACCGGGTGAAACTAAATTGCTCCCCCACGGTGGTATAGGCAGCATAAGTATCTGCAGTATAGTGATGCTGATTGAACATTGAAAGTTAATTTTACAGTCCGCTAGCTAGTGTCGAGGGTGTTATTAACAAGATCGTTGTTTTGGATTTCGATTGTTTTGAATTCGTGAAATAAAATAAATGTTTGTCTGAAACAAGTTGATACCCATGTTGACATTCGAGTGTTGTCATGGATTTCTATGTGACTAACAATTGTTACGAGCTACAATTTTGACCCATATATGCGTTTTTAAAAAACGCTTTATTGTTTCGGTAAATTATGTCATTTTATAAAAAAAATTTGAATATTAACATATATGAACTCAAAGAGGAAGTGTTTAATGACTTAAATTCATGCAAAGCTTGATATTTGGTGTACTAATACCTGAATAAACGAACAATTAGTGGTGAAAGAAAACGCAAAGTGACTAATGACTGGGGGACTGTAGTTCAAGATTTTTTTGACTTTCTAGGACTTTGTCGGTTTTCCGAAAAACGGCTGGTTTTCAGAAAAAACGGCCAAGTCCTAAAAAGCCGATTTTTGACCAAGATTCTTTTTCGGGATAACACCAAATTTCATGCATTTCAAAATCATATGGTATACAAATGAAAGTTTCGATTCTCTCTATTTCCTTTGTCCTCTTTTTAAGTGATTTTTGAAATTTTGTGGTCAATTTTTACCAAAATTTTTTTTCAGCATTTCGACAGGATTTTGACGTATTATGCATTTTTCAGTCTTTTGGCATCAAAATTAAAATTAAGGTTTTTTTGATTTCCTTTGGTCCTCCCTTTGGTGATTTTTGAGGGTGCTTCGAGGCACCCCTAAATAAAATCCGAATGAGTTGAAATTTTGCAGAGGTCAGTTTTTTGGGCCAATCCACAAAATTTTCATGTTAGGTTTTCGAAATTTTATATGAACTATTTGGCTGCCACCCTAACGTCCATATATATGCTAGATTTGTAAAGCATCTAATATTATAGATTTCATCTTGAGTTGAAAATATTTTTTCGGTTTATTTTCATTCCAGCCAAATAGTGTAACGTGATTGAAAAGTTTAGTTTTGTGTGCAGCATACTTCTAAATCTTACATTGCGTGAAGTGTTAAATTATTCAAACCTGTTTGATATGGAGACAATTTATTACAAAATCTACTTTCGAACCCATTATAAGATGCATTATTAAATTTTTCAGAGTTCACTTCAAGAGCTTCGACATAGTTATTCAGCGAAAAATTTCCTTTAGAGAATTTATAAATTAAAAAAAAAGATTGGATGGCTCGGTTCAACAGATAGAAGAGAATTTTTTTTTCTTTTTTTTTTGAACTTAATGTAAAATTTTTTCTTACAAACAAGAAAATAAAACTTTTCTCATGTAACCGTTACTTTAAAAATCTGCAACGAAGTTGTTGAGATCAAAGGGTTTTGGTAATTTGAAATTGACTTCAAATAGACTCAGTCTAATGCAGATGCATGCTTATTTTTTTTTTTTAAACTTTCTCAAAAATTTCTCAAGTTTTATAAATTTTATCCTAAATTTACCATAAATTAAACAAGATGGATAGAAAACAAAAAGTTTATAACTAAATTGCAAAATAATGCAAAACTTCATTAATGATTATAAAGTAAAAACTACAGAAATGACGAGTATAAAAAATGCAAACTTATGGCATTTCTTAACTTTTGTAAGTCTTTTTCATTTTTAAAATGTTGCTTATTTTGTTATTCGGAAAATAGTTATTCTTATCTTTTTGGCCAATTTCCCATGTTGCTTGAAACTCGTGTTATTTGTCGTTCGAACTTAAGTTGCATTTTATTTACATATATATTTTAAATATTTTGGGAAAACCCTTATGGAAAAAGAACCTTAGTGGAAACATAAGTTTAATATGCATTATGAATGATGCGAGTTGCGAAAGTCTTAAACATGAATCCCCCAGAGATCTGAAAAAATGGCAGTGCCAGTCGGTTTATGCAATTTCTAAGTCATGTGGCATCAAACAGTCATCAAAATGTACGTACAAGTTTGTTTTAATTCGATAATGATATTTTCACCATTCATCTATTTCCATAATAATGTAGATTTATGTAACTGAGTAGATGTAAACGATTACTTTACATTACATAAATTTCATTAAACCATTGGAATTTGACCCTCGGCACCAAGCGCTTGCGCGCTTTGCTTTCAAATCGCTGCCTGAAGAATTCCGTTAATAACGTCATTTGTTTTGCTATGCACATGATGGGAAGGACGGTTTCCTAAAAAAAAAACACACTTCATTTCCCTAAGAGCGCGCTCTAAGAGCTACACTGACGGAGCACACATCACCCATGTAAGTGTGTGTTGAAAATTTATTTTTCGGCAAGCAAGAGCAGAGTGAGTGCGGTTTAGCGCTCACAAGAGCGTGGGTTCCACTCCTCTTTGTGAAGCTTTGCTCTCGCACTTATGAGTGACACCTCAGGAGTCGTCCGAAGCCTGGTTATAACACTATTAGGATATTGTGTTTTCGGAGAATCTATGTTGTCCGGCCATACATAGGCGATGTCCAGCCATAGACTACTTCCCCCTTTTTATTTTGTAAAAATTGTCAACATTTAAACGTTTTCAAAAAAAAAAATGATTTAATCATATAGGTAATACATGTTTAAATTTTTTTTCTCTTTTTCCGTGGGTTTTATTCGATTTCAATTATCAAAATTATTGATAAGCTTGAGGTTTTTCGATACACTAATGAATAAAAATCACTTGTGAGCGGTACAAGCACGTGGAATGTGTCATAATTTTTTTTATGGGCGCCCTTTGGAAGCCCATACCCTGATTGCAATTTGGAAGCCCACTCCGCACATAAAACCGCTATATCTTTCTTTTCTCTCAACCGATTTTTAAGAAATATATATTTTCACGAAATAGAATTGGTATGAAATTAGCTTTCTGGTGAATATAAACTTTTGCGTAAATCTTGCGTTAATAAAGCGTAGTTCTTTAAGAAATGGGACAATTACGAATGCGAGTATCTAAAAAAACCATTTGTCTGATTGGAATTCTTTCTATGAAGGGAATGAAGGAAATCTTATGGTAATCAATGAAAAATTTAGAAAAAAATTATTTATCGTTTTTTGTAAAAAAAAATTCTACTTCATTCTTGGTATCTCCCATTGGCCGTCGCACACTTTTTTCAGTCATGATTTTGATCAGTTTTTCCAACTTTATACTTCGTCTAATCTGTATTCTAGGTGGCTGCATCCTCCTCTTTCAATTTCTGCTACTTTATGATCCAATCCTTCTTTTTCAAAAGAAACTGAGGGCAATTTAGTTAATACAGTTGTTCCGAAAATAACAAAACTTGAATATTTTTGAAGGAAAAGCATCATGAGATTAATAATCAAGTATAATCGGTTAGTATAGATCGTAGGTTGCGGAGGGTACACAAAAGATAACTCTTTTGTTAGGCTTTTAAAAGCAGCAGTTGTTTTTTTTACAGGAGTAAAATCTTGGCAAATCGATATATTTTATATAAAACAACCAGCAAATACATACTGTATTATGCTAGGGACCTTATCACGAGCAGATATGTTAAAGGATCCAAACACTGAAATTTGTTTGATATAGTATAGGATTTTTTCTAAAGTTTTGTCGTACATACGAAATCATCTGTCTCATATACTCGGTATCGGCTATAGAGCTTACGAGCTCTGGAACTAGCAAAAATTTGTTGTTCGAGATTAAATTTGCATGACTTAAAACGAACAACACTTTCAGCTAATCGGAGAAAAAATATGCTAGACATTTCAGCGATCTACACTTTGTTTTTTTTTTTTGGTTATTGAAAATAAAAAATTCTGGTATGAGACTTGATTTCTCTGATGGCACCTAACCGTAGGTGCCGATCATGTGCTTCACTACAATGCTTGATTTGAACTTTGTGGACATTTTTGACAGTGTTTGCATACTTTTATACCACTGACACATGGTAATTCTTTGAGTTATCAACGGTTTTTCCAGCTATCAACTTGATAATGATGGTGTTTGAAGGAAACTGTGCAATTTGTTTTTCTTTTTCTCTTGCATAATAAATATTTGAAAAACGCGTAAATTAAAAATTTTGAAAAAATAGGTCGGTTTGTAATTTATACAGGCAACAAAATTCTGTAAAAATTTTAAGTGACTTTCAGCAAAAGAAAGTGTCCCATTTTTAAAAGAACTAAGCTTTATACTCAAAATCCAGTGCAAGGTGAATTTAAATGCAAGAAAATCTGATAAATTGCAAATTGACAAAAACTTCAAAAAACAGCGACCTTTGAAAACTCTTCAAACATTCTGTCTTTCGTATTTTGACAATTAAAAGATGGAAAAATGGCCAAATTACGAAAACTTTTCAATCCTATTTTTAAAATTCATCAGATGTGACTTAAACAATTTTAACGGTTTTTTCGGGTTTTTTAAGACTTACTTAAGAATAACGGAAAACTGAAGTGTTGTAAGGGAATATTGACTGAAGATTACGTTACGAGATTTCCAAAACAATTATTTTTTTAGAAATCGGTTTTAAAACAAGCGAGATATTTCGGTTTTAATCAGGAGTGTGAAACTGCCACTCCAGGGACTGTAACGCGTAATAATTTCAGGGACGGATGAGGGTTAATGATGCCTCGTTTTGCTACCTTAGACAAAACAAAACCAAACAGTGCTTTTATTCTGGTCTCATGACCCTAATTAGGTATTTATTAGGCATCATCTTTCGACATATTGATGCTTCAATGAAATCTATTTTTGACATCGGAAAAATACAATGCTAAATTTTGCGGTCATTTTGGCATTGATAGCTCATTTTAGTTACTGGCTGCTACCCAAGAAACCAAAAGTCCCATATCTACTTATAGTGTGTCTCCAAAATTCGAATTTAGCTGAACAAAGGTACCAAAGGGAATTGGTACCGAATTTTCTCGAATTGGAACATAATAGTTACAAAGTGTTGCTTAAACAGTCTTTCTGTGACACGTCAATCGCATCACTCAGTATTAAAGCTACATTTAGGGCTACCAATAGACCTCTATTAACTGGAAGTTCCGAAAAGCTCCTAAAATAGCCTTCTTTGTGACATGTCAATCGCATCCATTCAGTATATAAGTTACAAATTGGGTCTCAAATATCCATCTATGGACTTGAAGTTCCAAATGTTCCTAAAATAGCCTTTTTGGTGGCTTGTTAATCACATCCATTCAGTATAGTTTATTTGTTTATTTGTTTCGTCAACCGTAACGTAGACTAGTTTGATACATGTGTATTTCCTTAAGAATAGGTTTAAGCAGTGTCTGCTTTACAATTTTTCTTAAGATTTTAGATTTCTTAGATGAAAATATTGTTTGAGTTTTTACCGAGACATTGTAAAGTCAATGGTTTCGCAGTTTTTATTGTAAGAGGCCATCATGGGATTTATTGGCCCGTTTTTCGCATATTTTGTGCGATAGTGATTAATGAAAAATAAATTTCGATTTCGGAGTTGCCGAGCAGGTTCAAAAAAAATTTAATTTTGATAGAATTTCTTTTGAGTCTATACGCTACGAAACGATATCGTTTACAAATGAAACCATTGCATATGTAGTATAAAAGTTACAAATTGGGTCTCATATAGCCTTCTATGGACTTGAAGTTCCAAAATGTTCCTTAAATAGCCTTTTTTAGACATGTCCGCCATTTCATGAATATGTATAATTTGTTTTGAAATTTCCGCTAAGAACAATCTAAAGCTAACTCGCAAGGATTGGGTTCGATTAGAGTATATTTTTTTCACTTTAAAAAAATTCCTCCAGCTGTATTTGCTTACCACAAATACATCACACATTGAAAGTCAGTTGAAGCAATCCATGAATAAAATATCTTTATAAACTCTAGGGTTTGTTTGATATTACGCTTGAAAGTTAAAAACGTGGAATATCATTTTTTTAAACCGATATTCTAACGAATGTTTGATTCATATGTTGTTTCTGAATAATATTCAACATTCATCTTCGTTCTATATCGATGCAGGTGAAAAGTATGCTCGGGCATGCATCCGTACCATCTTCGATTGAAAACTCCACTTAATTCGTTCTTTTCAACTTACTTTCAACTGAAGTAAGGGTAGGTTGATCTTCGTATAAAGTTTCTTTTCAAACTTGCAAAATTTTCAAAAATAGTCTTAAACTGGCTGGTTTTCGAGCAAGGGTTGAAAAAACTCTTCCAATTCACCAGACAGTGCCATGGAGCGTCAAAGACGAGCAAAAAACACAGCACGATATTCCAACTCCCATCCAAATACATACTTACTCCTTACATTTGGACCAATCGAGGTTGTAGGTAGGTAAACGCAAACAGAAAAGTTTTTCCCGAGATGGTGTAATTTGGCTAACCAAAAATCTTCCCAACTTGGGCACAAAGCAGGAACTTCCAGAAGTGGCGGTAGAGTGATTTTTGCTCAAAAACTCTATTCGCACTTGAGACTTTTTTTTTGCTTCTTTGCTTCACATCTCCCCCGCTAGAATGTTTGCCACTTTATCGCGCACGGGTTGCTCGCCAAATGGGCAAAGTTTTTTGTTTTATATTTTTTGTTACTTTCGTAAACTGGGAAAAACCGGAGCTTATTAGAATCTGAGCAGTGCAAATCTACGAAGTAATCTTCCCAATTGCTAGCATTGTTGAAAAACGATTTCTTGATTGTTCTATAAAAAGAAGTTTATCCTAGAGATGAATTGACAGTTCACAGAACGATAGAGCTCGGTTCATTTTTCGTTTGGTTTAAAAATAGATTTTTTTTAAGTGAGGAAACTAAATGCGTTGCCTTGAATAAATAGACTCTATGTTCCTTTCCTCTCAGGTGCTTTAATGAAAGGCGGAATAAACTCTATCAAGATTATACACCGGCAGCAACATGCTGCTAGAGTCAGGTCGATTCCGGTTGGGCGTCGACGACATTAAGAAGAGCTTAAAAGATGGTTTTAACACGAATTAGCATATTCATCTTTTCTCGTGCTGAAAACCCTCGGAGCAGAACGCCAAAGAGCGCACCAACGAGTGACGGAACCCTGTCATAAAATAATTCTACAGTAGATATTCTGAAAGCAGTGATCCTGCAATGACAAAAGTTTTTTTTGCTGAAATTTATTTAGCTCTCAACTTTTCACAAGTGTTGATGGGCTACGGATGATTTTTGGGGAATGCATGTATCCTTTTGTCAAGTTCTGCGATTCATGACATCAGGCTAAGGATTTTGAACACCAAAAGTTGGAATATTAAAAAAAAAACTCTGTGACATTACGTAAATGAACAAAATCAAGCTGAACAGTTATATAAATGAGAGATAATAAGGAAATAATTGATGGAAAAACTTACTTCAAAACTTTTCCTTTCTTTCGTTCTTTCGTTCTTTCGTTCTTTCGTTCTTTCGTTCTTTCGTTCTTTCGTTCTTTCGTTCTTTCGTTCTTTCGTTCTTTCGTTCTTTCGTTCTTTCGTTCTTTCGTTCTTTCGTTCTTTCGTTCTTTCGTTCTTTCGTTCTTTCGTTCTTTCGTTCTTTCGTTCTTTCGTTCTTTCGTTCTTTCGTTCTTTCGTTCTTTCGTTCTTTCGTTCTTTCGTTCTTTCGTTCTTTCGTTCTTTCGTTCTTTCGTTCTTTCGTTCTTTCGTTCTTTCGTTCTTTCGTTCTTTCGTTCTTTCGTTCTTTCGTTCTTTCGTTCTTTCGTTCTTTCGTTCTTTCGTTCTTTCGTTCTTTCGTTCTTTCGTTCTTTCGTTCTTTCGTTCTTTCGTTCTTTCGTTCTTTCGTTCTTTCGTTCTTTCGTTCTTTCGTTCTTTCGTTCTTTCGTTCTTTCGTTCTTTCGTTCTTTCGTGCTTTCGTTCTTTCGTTCTTTCGTTCTTTCGTTCTTTCGTTCTTTCGTTCTTTCGTTCTTTCGTTCTTTCGTTCTTTCGTTCTTTCGTTCTTTCGTTCTTTCGTTCTTTCGTTCTTTCGTTCTTTCGTTCTTTCGTTCTTTCGTTCTTTCGTTCTTTCGTTCTTTCGTTCTTTCGTTCTTTCGTTCTTTCGTTCTTTCGTTCTTTCGTTCTTTCGTTCTTTCGTTCTTTCGTTCTTTCGTTCTTTCGTTCTTTCGTTCTTTCGTTCTTTCGTTCTTTCGTTCTTTCGTTCTTTCGTTCTTTCGTTCTTTCGTTCTTTCGTTCTTTCGTTCTTTCGTTCTTTCGTTCTTTCGTTCTTTCGTTCTTTCGTTCTTTCGTTCTTTCGTTCTTTCGTTCTTTCGTTCTTTCGTTCTTTCGTTCTTTCGTTCTTTCGTTCTTTCGTTCTTTCGTTCTTTCGTTCTTTCGTTCTTTCGTTCTTTCGTTCTTTCGTTCTTTCGTTCTTTCGTTCTTTCGTTCTTTCGTTCTTTCGTTCTTTCGTTCTTTCGTTCTTTCGTTCTTTCGTTCTTTCGTTCTTTCGTTCTTTCGTTCTTTCGTTCTTTCGTTCTTTCGTTCTTTCGTTCTTTCGTTCTTTCGTTCTTTCGTTCTTTCGTTCTTTCGTTCTTTCGTTCTTTCGTTCTTTCGTTCTTTCGTTCTTTCGTTCTTTCGTTCTTTCGTTCTTTCGTTCTTTCGTTCTTTCGTTCTTTCGTTCTTTCGTTCTTTCGTTCTTTCGTTCTTTCGTTCTTTCGTTCTTTCGTTCTTTCGTTCTTTCGTTCTTTCGTTCTTTCGTTCTTTCGTTCTTTCGTTCTTTCGTTCTTTCGTTCTTTCGTTCTTTCGTTCTTTCGTTCTTTCGTTCTTTCGTTCTTTCGTTCTTTCGTTCTTTCGTTCTTTCGTTCTTTCGTTCTTTCGTTCTTTCGTTCTTTCGTTCTTTCGTTCTTTCGTTCTTTCGTTCTTTCGTTCTTTCGTTCTTTCGTTCTTTCGTTCTTTCGTTCTTTCGTTCTTTCGTTCTTTCGTTCTTTCGTTCTTTCGTTCTTTCGTTCTTTCGTTCTTTCGTTCTTTCGTTCTTTCGTTCTTTCGTTCTTTCGTTCTTTCGTTCTTTCGTTCTTTCGTTCTTTCGTTCTTTCGTTCTTTCGTTCTTTGGTTCTTTCGTTCTTTCGTTCTTTCGTTCTTTCGTTCTTTCGTTCTTTCGTTCTTTCGTTCTTTCGTTCTTTCGTTCTTTCGTTCTTTCGTTCTTTCGTTCTTTCGTTCTTTCGTTCTTTCGTTCTTTCGTTCTTTCGTTCTTTCGTTCTTTCGTTCTTTCGTTCTTTCGTTCTTTCGTTCTTTCGTTCTTTCGTTCTTTCGTTCTTTCGTTCTTTCGTTCTTTCGTTCTTTCGTTCTTTCGTTCTTTCGTTCTTTCGTTCTTTCGTTCTTTCGTTCTTTCGTTCTTTCGTTCTTTCGTTCTTTCGTTCTTTCGTTCTTTCGTTCTTTCGTTCTTTCGTTCTTTCGTTCTTTCGTTCTTTCGTTCTTTCGTTCTTTCGTTCTTTCGTTCTTTCGTTCTTTCGTTCTTTCGTTCTTTCGTTCTTTCGTTCTTTCGTTCTTTCGTTCTTTCGTTCTTTCGTTCTTTCGTTCTTTCGTTCTTTCGTTCTTTCGTTCTTTCATTCTTTCGTTTTTTCGCTCTTTCGTGCTTTCGTTTTTTCATTATTGCGTTTGTTACAAGTTTGAGTTTCCGATTTTATCTTACTCATAGCATGATCTTTTATTTTCATTTCTTTTTATCTTGTTAACTTCGTTGCTTGTGTTGTAGTAATAACTTGGTTCGCAAGTAATAACCCGGTTACTGTCATATGAATTCAGCTGCGAGAAACAAACACTTGAACGTTCATCATACAACCTGTTTTATAGTGAACCCACTCATATCTTCCAAGTGATCCGGTCTAGTACTACCCCAAACAATAAAACCCTGGGCCCGGGACAATAAAGTGGTCATCGGTCATTTAGCACGGACAACCGGGCAATAAAATAAGGCTTTACGGTTCGCACTTCTTGGCAGAACCTCAGTCAGTAGTCAAGGCTTCGGGTAATGTCCAGGCCGAAAACAAAATACACCCACACACACAGACCATCCAGGCAGGAGCAACACATAAATCCCATCCCCTCCAGGCGGTCATCCGAGGGCAACCATTAGCGGGAGATGTTCCGGACCTGAATGGAACCTTGTTGGAATAGGACATTTCCCTGATTCAAGTCACTCAAATTCTCTATCGGAGACGGTCGAAACACACGGATCAGTCACGAATATATATTCTCGTCGGTTGATGTGTCTCCTAGGAACATTCCACTGACATTCGGCAAAGATTCGGTCCATGTTGAGCCCGGAGATGATTTATGATCTTCCCTGAAAAAGGTATCCATCAGATTGGTAGTGTTGTTATTTTTTCTTTAAGAGAAATTACATTCTATGTTGCTCTTTGGATAAACGGGTAAGTTCATCCTATTAGGCCATCGTTTAGAATAAGTGAACCTTTTGATTTTGGTGGAGGTTTATGAATACATTTCAAGATTATTTTTCTATTGCTTTTATTTTGTCACAAATCTTCGAAAGTTAATATTTGTTTGCAAAAGGTCCACCGAGATTTACTTTCATACGAAAATTCACAATGACAAGGTCTTTTGTTTAAACAAATATAATAATAAATAATCAATATACTTCACCCCCCAAAATCATGGGAGACACATCATGCGCGCTTCCATTTGAGTATAGTTCCTACTTAACGTAGAAATATTAAGTAAAATGACCTAAGTAGCCTGAGAAAAAAAAGCTTCAGACTGCATAGCAAAAAATATAATGTACCTGTTTTTTGTGGAAAACAAGATAAACAAAAACAGTACTATTGAACCAATTTTGGCTTAAATTTCGGTGAGGCTCGGGTATCCAAAACTAGGATTTTCGGTTGCAAATGCGTGCATTTGTTCAATTTATTTTGAAGCAATTATTTTTTCACCCTCGAATCTCTTCTAGAACGTTTACAAACGATTAATTTTCTTTTAAATATAATGATTTTGATGTGTTTTGAGATTATTGACTTATTCGATTTATGTCAATAAGCAGTTTTTTTATTTCCTGAACGATTGAAAAAAATCACAAATATTGACGCTCTCTGGAGCCACGAATATAAATGTGATGGCTTTTATATTCCAACATCTTCAGATTCACATGAGTTAGTTCTTGTTGAATAGTTTAACGCATTTTTTGACTGATTACAAGTACGCAAATGAAAAAACGAAGCCTTCTCTAACAGCTTCAATTACTCTCTGGAGCCACGATTTTGGCACTTCATCGTTTTAAGCCACCTCGATTTTGGGCGATTTTCATCATGCGTTGAAATTTGATTATTGAAAATGACTTTCGCTACTCTTGAAACAAATTTTAAGCACTCAGAACGTTTCTAAATGTAAATAATTAAATTAGTAGAAATCGCGTTCCATGTGTCACAAATATTTTGCACTTAATTTATCAATTTTCAATATTTCTGAATTGTTTGATTTTTTCAACTATCAACAGCTAAACGTTTTAATTCATTGCCTATATGTAGCAATCTTTTGCTTATCAATTATCAAGGGGAATTTAAAACATCTGAAATATATTTTCATGTACTGCCTGGTAGGTTCAAAAAACAGTTGTTTTTAACTTATAAACGAATGCAAAATTATTCACTGTTACAAACAAGTAAATTAATGAAAGCCCCGTCTATGGTGAATTTGAAAACAAATTTTTCAAATTTTTCAATATTAGTACCGGAAAATCGCAATTATCGTGCGCCCTTCTCAAACACCGATTCAGTTCTCCCATGGTTTGAGGTTAGGGCTGAGGCCTCCTATTTGAATGGTGTTCGTGTAGAACTCTCAATATATCCTAACAGGCTCAACTTTCTTAAGAGCTAGTGAGAAGAAATTTTGAATGGGTGCTCATTACAATCAGGAATGATGAAAACTGAACGGGTTCATTTAAGCGAAATACTGTGAAGCCATAGTGAAGTTATTACACAGAGAACCGACGAACAAGACACGAAACGTGTGTTAAAATTCCAACGACCTTTTTGAATTATTTTTAATTTTTTGGCTGGGCCCCTCGATGTCTCCAAACACACCAAAGAGAACTGTCAGATCAATACTGAAAGAAAATAATTAAGTTCTAATCAGTTTTGAACAGGTCGTATGAGTGTCGTATGAGGTCGTATGGCATGTTCAAGAAAAATGCTTAAGTAGTTTCATGACACATTCGTCATGTAGCATAATGAAAAAATATCTTAAAACTTATTCACCATTTCCTTCAAACTTACTAGAAGCATTAAATTAAGAAAAATGGAATTCAAAACCGATAAGTAACCCACTTTGAGGTATCAGTACTGCTGAATGAGATGGATTGTCAAGAATGATGCTATTTGACTGTATACAGCCGACGCGTACTTTGTTTCCGATAATTTTTCAAGAAGAGCAAAATATTTGTCCTAAGTTGTTAACGTTTTGACTGCTTCAGTAGTGCAAAAAAAGAAAACGAAATTTTCCCCATTTTGGTTATGCATTTCATGTATGATCTCTTCATTTCGAAAATTGGCCATTTCAAAAGTTGATTGTGACTTTTGAACGACGCAATAGATGGCACTGTTTCAAGTCAATTTTGACTTTTGTTGCTGATGATAGCATTTGAATTTTTAAATACATTTCGGAAGATTTTGCGTCTGTTCTCTGTGGTGTTTATAGATTGAATTGAGATGAACATTGGGTCATAGACGAACAATCGATTACAGGTTTCAATTTTTAGGATCAGGGCACTATGGGAGAGTTCCATTCAATGAGGCGGCAAAAAGTACTATTTGGTGTTTAGGACTCCCTAGTAAATTTTGAACATTTTGTATGAAACAGGAACGGGGGGGGAGGGGAGATTTTCATCCAAATAAAATTTTCACCGTAGTATTTATTATTATTTTGATCTTAAATTATTTGATCTTAAAAAGTATTTAAAGATAAGTGTTGACAAGTAATTTAGCTCGCCTCCGGTGGAATTATAGGTTCAATCACCCTGGGCTTGAGACATTTCATTATACGACACTTTATGACGTTAACGAGTTGAAACTAATTTCTAATTGTGAATGTCGATTTAGAATTCAATCAACATTTTGTATTAAAATGCCATATTAAAACCCCACCTCGTCTTAAGTATGGGTTTTTATAAAGTAGTGTAACTAAACAAGAACAGAATTTGGAACCAACCATTTTAACTTCAAAATTAATTCATTGGATACTTATTTTATACATCGAACAGTTGAACACCATGTAACAGGTTCTTACCTCTCACGAGGGTTCACAGAATTAGCAAAACAAATCTAAAAACTTTTATCCTTTACTTTGTAACCAAAACTTTTGATTTTTAAAAGCTATGTTGAAATAAAAAATTCTTCAAGAAACCAAATTCAGCCTCAATAAAAATTTGTTCCTTGTTCTCCTCAACGCTCAACTTCACATTTTAAAAGGTTTTGATAAATAACCCAGGGCTACAAAGTTTACATTTTTCCGAGGTGCAATGAATTTAAAACGTAATTTTGACTAAAGGGTGATACGGTAAAAATTTGGTCAATATCAACTTGACGTATTTCTTTCAATTTTGCATTTAAAAAAAACCTGAACACCCCTCATTTTAAAGGTGTGTGTGAGTAGAATGTTGCTTCTATTTTGATTTTGGAATTCACTCTTCAGTTGTCAAAATGCCGTCCAAGGAAGAAGAGAAGCGTATCAAAATTTTGATCGCGCATCGCGAAAATCCGAGCTACTCCCATGCAAAGCTGGCAAAATCGCTAAAAGTTGCCAAATCAACCGTTACAAATGTAATTAAAGTGTTTGGAGAACGTTTGTCGACAGCCAGGAAGTCTGGATCAGGGGGAAATCTAACTGAACTTAAACTTGAAAAAGAAATTTATTTTAATTTTTTAAACAAACGATTTCTCCGATTTACCCGCGTTTTCCCTTGACCAAATTTTGACCGTATCACCCTTTAACTTGGCTGCCCTGAATCTGAATGTGCAATTTTTCTATAAGCTTTTGATATTGAAATAACTTTTGAAAAAAAAAATCAATTCTCCTACATTTCTGATTCAGAAAAAAACATTTTCGGACTTGAATTTTTTGTACAAAAACAGAACTATCCATAGAAATTTTTTCTAGAAATCAAATGAAGGCTTTTTGAGCCATTACTCACATTTTTAACTGGATTAATGGCCGTTTTTTCCTAAATTTCCCTACATTTTTCAAGTATTTCAGAGAAAAACATGTTCGGACTTAAAGTTTGAAACCAAGTAGGACCTTGTTTGATTTTTTCCGAGGAATCGAATAAAGGCTATTCGAGCCGCCACACACAGGATTATATAGACCAAGACTTTGTCCAAAAGTTTTTTTTATGTTTATACTCAGTCATACATTTAAACACTTTAAATTGGGAGTATTAAAATATTATGAAAGTTTGTGAAAATATTTTCTACCCAATCCAATCACCTAGCAGTAATTTTTAAGCCTTCTGAAAATCAATAAATTGATATCAGTATGGAATCCGCTGGATATTTTAAATATTATTTTCCACCTTGAATAATAAGTATTATTATAAAAAGCCTCTTATTTTCTTACCACATGATTGTACTGATTAATATTTAAATTTGCATCAACAAATTTGTGTAGTTTTCAATGTAATGGGCTTCATAAAGATTCCGCAATTCAGCCGCTGTTTTGTTGGTGCTGCATAGCTTCCCAGCAAACAGGGAATCATATCAGAAATGAAAACTTAAGTTGTTGACAATGGTGTCGCGAATCGTATAAAGATCGTATAAAATGTCTTGCGAAGTCAGTTTATATTGGATATGACAAAAAGTCCACCATGTTTTTAAATTTCGAAATGATTTTGCTCCCACGCGAGCTTCTTGTGAGAAAATTATCGTCATGTTCTCTCTGCAATCAGAAATGCATCCAGATGGCTAAAAATTAGAAGGAAGTTGAGTAATATTGACCAAAATGAGAACTGTAAAATTCGTCTATTTGGAGCATATCGTGAAATTTCAATTAGTGTTTTCTCTAATATCGTAAGATTTACTTCTATAAAGCGATCTCTATACTCTATACTGCATGATTATTTTAAACATCTGAGCTCTGAAAAAAAACGCTCATTCTGTTAAGAAAAAAAATAAAAAGTTAATTAGAATAAATACTCGACTTAAACCCGTAACCAGAGCTGCGATTATTCGGGAGAAAATTCAAAGTCGAATTTTTCTAAAATATCGTAGAAGCTTTGTCGCACTTCCTATCCACGTGTTGTTTCGGTCAATGATAGTTGTTGAAATGAGAATATCACAGTCCCTATGATCACTGATATTTCGACAAACGAAATCGTCATGGCTATATTTTCTGTTGAAAATAACAACTTGGTAAAAGTCGTGAACCAAAAATATGATGAATGAAACTCGAACCATCAGTCACTAAGGTGACTAATGCTGAAGGAAAAACAAACTCTCCTCAATTTCATTTCTTTTGGGAAGTGATCGTTGACGGAAGCAAAATTTTTGTTCGTCCATTGAAGGCAGAATTCAATGGAATCGACGATCTCCGATGCGTCCGAGTGTGTTATTTCTTTAAGTTCTGGTTCCAGCTTTTGATTCCCGGGACGCAATAGGTCTATATTCAAGCTAGATCTAATCAACCAAGATTTTTTTTATTTTTTTTCTTCGGTACTTTTTGGCCTCAGCAACAATAAATGCCAATCACTGAGGATACAAAAAGCAGTTCTGAACACAAAAACTGCTTATCCACACATCATTAATTGCAGGGAAATCATGATTTTAATAAACATCAGTTGAGGGCTAACTTTCGCGACTCTCAATACATACGCTTATTTAAATTTTTTTCACATTTCGAATGTTAGAAAAAATTCCAATTCAAAAAATCTTATAAAGCTGTGAGACAAAATTCAAAAATTAAATCGAAAACCAAACCAATAAAAAATAAATATCTCTCATACACATATTTAGCAAAACTTTCATAATGAAGCACTATATGGTCATCTGGAAAGACATTTCTAGCGTAACATTTAAAAAGGGCGAAACTAGCAGTTTGCTCAAAACGAGAAAAACGCGTTTGAAATTTCGGAACATCTAATCAAATCCTATTTAAAAAATCGACCACTTTTTGTTCAACAAAATCAAAAAATGTGCATTATATTCACTTATTGTTCGTTGGTTATCAAAATCTTTAACTTTTTTCACAAAATTTCAGAGATTTTCGAGTTTCGCCTTTTTGTGTTTTCGATTTCAGTTACGTATGCAAGTTTCGCCCAATTGATCGGCCGTTTTTGTTTTGGTTTTGAAGTTACGCCCATTCATCCTACATGCAAAAACTAATTAGGCCGTTTTGTCACACACGGTCAACTCAGTTACGCCTTTTGGCTCTACACGAATAGAAAAATTCACTCCATTTTGAATAGGCGTAATTTCACGTTCCAAAGAAAATTCATCAACAGGAAGTTTCGCCCAATTGAATTTTATCAATTTTTTGAAAGTTTTAAGTAATTTTAAGATGAAACCGCGTTTGATAGGTAAAGTGCAACCGCGTGCATCCGGAATGACCGTTAACTCGATTTGTTTACATTTGGCAGTTTCGCCCTTTTGAAATGTTACGCTAGATTTCGTTTACGATAATCGAACCGTTCAAGTTTGAATTGAAGTTAGCCCATATATCGAAGAGAAAATAATCTTTGCTTAGTTCTTCGTTTTTCCAAATTCCCCTGATTCCAAACAGTTCCAAAGGCTTCAAACATTGAGATCGGTTGGAGATTCATCTTTCATTTTTTTTTTATTTTTTTTTTTATACGGGATTTTTATCCTCTGGGATGATTCATCCCTTATTCATCTTTTATCAATTTTTCATCGATTAACCATGCTAACAAACCTAGTCATGTAGCGATGAGGAATTTTTGACAAAAAAGACGAACTGTAAATGGGCTTCATGGGGAAAAATGTCAGGACACATGAAATTGACTGATATTTTTAAAACCATCATTCACAACATTGTAGTTTGACTGAAATTTATACACCCCGTCACAGTAGTACGATAAATGAAAAGCGAAGGTTACTGCTTCAACATATTCGTGAAAGCACATTTTCGTGATCTAGACAAATGTTAGAGTATCTTTATAAACGTGGTCGGTCAGATCTTTCCAATCATCATAGCCATCGTACTGAATGTATGGTATCAACAAGCATGCTGAAAGCCGATATAGGTTGCTGTGTCAATTTCGTCAATTTTCTTTCATTGTCTGGGAGCAACCGCAGCTCTGCGGCCGTAACTAAAAAATCCAAGAGTATTTTTTGTAAACATTTAAAAAATAGTGTATAATTAAAAAAAAAAGAAGTCAAAAAAAACACTTCATCTTTTATACATGTTTTACGAGATTAAAACTGATCAAAGTAGGTATATCATTAATTGAATAAATTATTTTTATTGGGCACGAAAAAAACAATTTAAAAAATTAATTAAAAAAACCATATTTTTTAGCAACTGATTTAATTAAACATGGCGCATTGAAATGATTTTACAAAATAGAAGACAATGTTTTCAACTTTAATATTGAAAATATCACGAGTGCAGAAGTATGCGGAAGTATGCGGAAGTTTTTTCTTCTGAACATGGTCACTGGATTGAATCCAGTGGATTCGTTTTTTAAACGATCTTATTTTACAAATTTATCAAATTTTAAACGACATTTTTGAACGATTTTTGAACATGTCACTTTTGAGTGGTAAATTGAATCGGACGTTGCTTCCCTACGGAAACATTAGCCGGAATGGCCACTTAGAGACTTTGCGGGAGTTCCGGAAAACCGTGGCTTAAAACCCAAAACAAAGCAATCCAAAACAAATCTTTGAGCTTCCCAGTTTCACTCAAATCACCTCAGAATGGTCTACCTGGTTGGAAATGATCGATTAACAGTTCAAGTTGGCCACTTTACTCAAAACGAATGATGAATTTTGCCCGGTTGTTTCAAACTTTTTCTAACAATTTCTTTTTTTTGACCGAACACAACAATCGTTTAAAAATAGAATCCAGTGTAATTAATATTCACAAGATGTTTCTTGGACTTGCTCGGAACATGAACATTACCACTTATTTAACAAAAAAAAGCTTTGAAACCTGGAAACAAAATAAAGAGCTTTTGAAAGCTACAGTATCTGAACTAGTTTTTTGCAACTACATTTGCGAAAATGTAGCATTTTAACATTTATTTAAATTTTCCTTTTTTGTTATTAAGTCAATTCCTAAGCCTGTTATCATATGTTGAACTATGACGCAATTTTGATTTGGTTTGTTTACAACAAATATCAGTTGATAAAAATATTGAAGTTCCGAGTTGAACAGCCGCATTTTTTTTTCGTAAAAAATTGATACTGACAAAATGATTGGTACACGATCATGATTGTAGGTACATTTAAATGTACACTGCCAAAACATCTCACACATATGTGTGTGTGAAATTCACACATTTTGGAAATAAGTAGACCAACACATTAAATGTGTGAAAGTACTGCTGCACATTAATGTAAAACACCCTGTAAGGAAAAGAAATGTGTGCGTTTCACACATTATGTAAAAAGCGTTAAAGACGGAAAAATGTGTGAAATACTAAAGGGGTTGGAAAAAAATGTGTTAAATCAAGAAATATGTCAGAGGGCTGCTATTTTTAGGTATGACTCCCAATGAAATGGTGGATACTTTTACATTAAAATGAAGATTAAGAACCTTTTTTGGTTTATTAGGAAATTCATTTTCAGTTTTTGCCAAACAATTCCTTCACTGGCACCGCTACCAATCAGCTGACTGAATCTGAAATCTAAAAAAAAAGAAACATAATAATATATTAGGAAGATGTTTAAAGATTAAACAATGACCAACTGACTTCCGGTTCGTTAAGGGGGGGGGGGGGGGGTAGGGTCTAACACTTTCAAAAAATCGATTTTTTTATTTTTTTATTTTCTTATTGTAAAACATTTCAAGAATGTTGTGTTAAATTTTTAAGTCAATTGAAGCAAAACTGTAGAAATTATAGGCCTTTATCTCCTCCTATCTAATACTGCAAGAAAGCAAGAGCAGAAACTTCAAACGCGTTTTTCTCGAAAGCACATTTTTAAAGTCCGTGGACATCGTCATTTGAAAACTACTTATCCGATTCTTTTCAAATTTGGAACATATTTTCGACATATAAAATACCTGACCCCAACGTTTTTCTTTTTTGTTTTTTTTACTTTGGGGAGATTTTACAGGTGAAAAATGGCGGATTTTTTCGTGAAAAATCGTATTTTTTACTTCAAACAGCCACCAAAATTTCATAAAAAAGTTTTTAAGTTAAATAAAAACGTTGGGGTCTAGAAAAACATCTATTAAAAATATTTTGATCTGATTTTTTGACTTCAGATGATTCTGTGCTGAGATACAGTGTCCACCGCAAATCCTGTTTTCTAAAAGGCATCCTCGAAAGTGCTCCGTCACCGGCTCATTTTTCAACATTTTTCTACGAAAAAATTACTAAATGTTCTTTTAACAATGCTTTGTATAATGCAAAATTTTTTAAAACATTTGTTTGAACGATAGCTCTAGAAAAAAATCGTGAAAATGGTGTTTTTTTATAGCCGTTATACCCTACCCCCCCCCCCCCCCCCCTCAAGACGAATCAGCTGTATAAATTATTCGATGCAGTTTGTTCATGTCTGACACCAAATTTATAGATAAAAACAACAAGGGTGATTTCACACACTTTTTCTCATCCAGTGTGATTTGGATAATGTGTAAATTTCGAAACTGCACGGTGTGTAAAAATCACTAATCAAATTGACAGCTCCATATTTTTACCAAATATGTGTGAAATTTTTTTTAAGTATGTAAAATGATTCTCGTTAGAATAAACATCTAAACATAAATGTGTAAGTATTGAATTAAAGAAAAGTTTAGGCGAATCTTAATTCTTGCAATATTTTTGTTTTCCTGTATACACAACCAAATAAATCCAATCCTTACTTACGTATGATAGAATTGAGGAGCAAAAAACGAACCGGAAACAGATATACCTTAGTAATGCAACAGCGCTACCGCAAAATCGAAATAGTTAAAGTGAAGACGAAGAAAAACTCAGAATCACCCAGCCAGCATCCCCCAGATCGACGTCTATTCACAGTTGAAATCATGCATTTGCCATAGCATGCATTTCAAGCTGAAGTGAAAAAACTAACTCCCACCGAAACCGGAAACCAAATCCCTAGATGTTGGGAAAAAAAGCTTTTGCATAGCCGGTATTAGTGTTTAGACTCCTCTTCGCAGCGCGACTTGAGGTATGGAGAAGATTTCCACTAATCGCCACTTGGAACATGATTTAAAACCAAATCACTGTGAAGGGATATGCTTTTAGGTTCCTGGAAATATGTTCGAGAGGATAAATGGTACCCTAATTATCTGTGTAAGTGTGTAAGTTAATGTTTTAACATCTTATATCATTTTTTGTTTGCATTCCCCATTGCATTACTCATAATGTCATTATATTTAAAATTACACTTAGAATTCAAACTTGTGCCGAAAAAATGTTTTGATTCGCTGAACCTCCGTGATCTCTGTCTAATTATGTCAGCAACCAAATAGTAGCAGCCACATTTTTATTCCAAGTTCTTCCCTATTTTGGCAAAACATAGCCAGAAATCATTCGCGAAAGTAAAATATCCTTTGGAAACAGGGGCGGTCCTAGAGCTGGCTCTTGGGGGGGGTGATTTTCAAAATTTTCAAAAATCAGTCAATAACGTATCTAAATACATGGCGAAAAAAAGTTCATTTGGTGAGAGCGAGTGGGGGGAGGGAGGGGGGAGGTGAGTTTACAGTTTCAAATGAGACTTAAATATTTGCTGCACACCAGGACCCTGCAAAGGACACGTCCATGGGTTGGGGGTTTTTAATTTAAAATTTTGTTTGAAATAATAACAATACCAAAAAAAGGACAATAAATAAGCAAATTGATTTCCAAAACCATATTCAAACCCATAATTATCGCACAATCAAAATAAATCAGAATCAAAATTTTAAATCAATTTTATTTCTGGTTAGTCATTAATATATTATTCGAAATGTTGGTTCTTATTTTGTATTTAAAAAAATCAAGTATGAAGAGATTAACCACCGTAATTTTTGTTTGTTACTTTGATTTATCGGCCTAGCGGTGAACTCACTGACATCACTTTTCACCGCTAGGCCGATAAATCAAAGTAACAAAATCAAGTATTTTCAAAACATCAGAAACGGAATGCGAATTAAAATTTGGAATGAAGCCATAATTTGAACCAGAAGAAAAATACATCAAATATAACACCAGATTTGATATAAAATTAAACTTGAATTCTAACAAAAAATCAGATCAGGTCAGAATAATTGATAATAACGTTAATTTTTAACCATATTAATTTATTTGTTTACTTTTTGGATCCATGAGGAAAAAATTGATGACATGAGATTAAAATGCTTTTTATAAAATTCTAATCTCTCATTTTCAACATCCATAAAGTCTGCTTCATTTAATATTGGAACAAATTCTTTTGCTCATTGTGGCGCTCCTAGTGGACGGATTTGGAAACTTTTTTCACCCACGTGTCGGGAAATTCATTACCTTTCACCATGTATTTATTTCATAACACCAAACGATAGCATTTTGTAAACAACCGCCATGGAAGCCGAACGGAGAGATCAAATTGTGCACAGTTTTCTTGAAAATCCATTGTTGTCGGCATCGAAGCTAGCTAAACAGCTTAAAATGCCCAGAAATACCGTATGGCGTGTTATCAAGCAGTACAAGGAAACATTGACGACGGCTCGGAAGCCGCATTCGAAGCGTCGGAGTGGAACTGTCGACCGGAAACTGCGTGGGAAAGTCATCAAGGCCGTCAAGAGGAATCCCAATCTTTCAGACCGCGATTTGGCCAATAAGTTCCAGGCCGCTCACAGTACGCACAGTGCGACGAATTCGTCTCCGGGAAGGAATAAGGTCATTCCGAGCCAGCAAACAGCCAAATCGGACGCTGAAGCAGAACAATGTGGCCAGAATCCGTGCTCGAAAGCTGTACGACCAAGTGCTGACCAAGTTCGACGGATGTATTCTGATGGACGACGAGACCTACGTGAAGGCGGACTTTGGGCAAATCCCAGGTCAAAAATTTTGTTTGGCGACGGCTCGAGGGGATGTACCTGCAAAATTTCAGTTCGTTTTTGCGGATAAATTCGCCCGCAAGTACATGATTTGGCAGGGGATATGCAGTTGTGGACAGAAAACCAAAGTCTTTCTCACTGACAAGACAATGACATCAGGAGTCTACAAAAAAGAGTGCCTACAGAAACGGATTCTGCCGTTTATTCGTGCCCACGAC
Source organism: Uranotaenia lowii (assembly GCF_029784155.1). Taxonomy (NCBI): domain Eukaryota; kingdom Metazoa; phylum Arthropoda; class Insecta; order Diptera; family Culicidae; genus Uranotaenia; species Uranotaenia lowii. The sequence goes on from NC_073692.1 coordinate 222,409,587, forward strand.
CGTCCAGTAATGTTTTGGCCGGACCTCGCAAGCTGCCATTACAGCAAAACGGTTATGGAATGGTACGCAACGAACGGGGTCAGCGTAATACCGAAGGACCTCAACCCCCCAAACTGCCCCCAGTTCCGGCCGATAGAGAAATACTGGGCAATCACGAAGTGGAGGCTTAAGGCAAAGGGAAAACTTGTTAGGAACATGACTCAAATGAAGAATGGTGGAATCAAATCGCCAAAACGGTGGACGAAAAGGGTGTGCGCCGCCTAATGTGCCGTATTACGGGAAAAGTACGAGAATTTTATCGAAACAGCAATGAATAATTTTTTAAATTTTTTTTATGAAAGAGTAAAGAAAATGCTACATTTGTATAAAAAACAAATTATGAATTCGTTAATAAATGACTGAACTACACGCAATTGTTTGTGTTCCAATATTAAATGAAGCAGACTTTACATTTCTTCTAACTTCCTATTTGCCAGCAATTTTCATAATGTCAAAATGTTGTTAGTTATGTTCTTTTAATTTTCATCGATAAGGTCGATAAATTAAATTAACAAACAAAACCACGGTGATTAAACTCTTCATAAATATGAAGATAAAAAAGATTAGTTTGTAACATTTGAAATTTTTTTTTTCTAATAAAAACGTCTTACCAGAATAATTCAAAAGAATGCATTTTAGTGTTTATGTTTTAATGAACTCGAATCTTCAACAATTTTTTTTAAATGAATCAGTTTTGAGTGAAGTCAATCAATTGATAATTGATGAACTTACAAGTTAACATGAAAAAAAAATGATTCTGAAAAATCTACAGCTTTTAATAATTCGGAAAGACAAGTATTTCTGACATTACTAAAGAAAGTTTTTAAAAACAAAGATTTTATTTCATTTAAAAATTTTTTCTTAAGGCTGAAAAACGATTCTTTAAACATTCGTTAAAAGTCTTTTGTTTTACAGAATTGAGAACGTTCATTTTTTTTTTTTCACAGAAGTCAAAATTACTTGCGTTCTTGGGGAAAGAAATAAGGTATTAACCCATATTTTGAATTTTAATTGTAATGTTTAAAAGTTTTTTCAGAAAAGTGCAGAATTTACTTAAATAATTTTTAACCTATTTGAAAATAATTTCAGGCACCAACAAAAATCAAAACTAGCTCTTACATTCTTTTCATCTAAAAAATGTTGATTCTTTGGCCTTGTGCCTGAAAATGCGTTTTTGAAAAAAAAAATTTCATAAAATCATAAAATTTGTAATGATTCAAACAATTTTTTTATCTAAATGATTAATCATCAAAATTGGATGATCTTGATAAGATACATTTCTTTAAAAAAAAAAACAATATTACACGACCATGATGCACACTGCTTCTCCTCTTCCCTTCAAATTTCATTGAACTAAATTTGAGGTTTGTTTTAAATTTGAAATTAGATAAATTTAAAAAACTTTCTCTACAAACATATTTTAATATCCTTTAAACAACTTATGCATCCTTTTAAAAAATAATCTGCGAATCTTTAACATTCACTGCGAACAACTGTTGATAAAAAAAGATCATTTTCGTCATTTGTATATTCAGCAGTTTAAAAAATTATCAATTTAAAAACTTGTCACCTGCTCCAAAAGCAGCATGTGACAGGATTTTGTTACGCAGCCTTGGAATGGGTATTATCCCCCAAAATTGGATAGAATGGTACAGTAGTATAAGATAGGTTAAAAGTAAATAAATAGATCGATAATTGTACAACAGAACACTAAACAACATACACAACAGAAAACGAGCAACGCGATCAATTGTGGCCAAGAATCAATTGATCATGAGCTACTTTTCCGGTTCAGGCTCAAGATATTCCATAGAGCACATCCAAGCCAACCTAACCTGACAGCATGATCAAATCTGTTCGACAGAAGGGAAAAGAAGGAACACTAGATACGCAGATCCAACCCTGGAACGATTACTCGGGATTGCTGTTCTCTCTTCTACCGATCGATGATCTCAAGAATACAGCATCCGAGAGTGGAGATGACTGTGATTAACCCAACAAAACAGAACAACACTAAGCGAAACGTTACCAGTTGAAGGTTCAGCATCAAGGAGACCATTTGCTACCTGAACCCTAGTAGTCTCACTTTCAGCTGTTAATAAAGTATAATTTATATAGTTCTGTTCAAAGTGGAAAGATTTTTAAGTGCACGGCAGGCTGATAAGTAAGCGGTTCAATTCACATCAGGTTCGTAGTGAAACTTGAAACACGTATAGTGTCTACATAGTGCTTCTTATCAACCCACAGCCTGGATGGAGTACTGGTTCGTTTTAACAGTCGACATGCCAAAATGACGAACTAGTTAAATCATAATGCTAGGAGTTAAAGAGATCGGTAAGAAACCTAGAGACAGCGGTAATGAATATTAACTAATGCCTAGATTGTGGGCTTATCACGCAGGCCTATTATGTTTAACCCCAAGTGTTGTGGGGCGGAGGTGGTTGCTGCTGTGCGTCTGAGCGATGGAGTTTCGGCCATTTCGAGCTCGTCAAACAAACCAAGCGAAGCCGGCAAAACAGGGAACATAGTGAGCGGTCCCCACTCGCCTCTAGGGGCTTGAGTCAGGGACTGCCTATGTTTCTATTCGCTTGATGACCAACGAAGTTGAACCGAAACCAGCCGAGGCTGGTAGAGACATCATACAACGCATCCGGATGCAGGACTTCAAGCCGTTCGTCGAGGGATACACAAGTACACACTACACTGACACTCACACAGAATTAAGGTAAGGTAGTTATAAGAGCGGGTTGGGAAAATGGGAAAAATCGGGGAAAATCTTAACTTAATACAATTACTTAAAACAATTTTTTTTTGGATTCTTTCATTGTGTAAGGCTGAAGCATTGTATCCATCTTTTGGGATTTACTCGGGTTAGATAAACGTTTTAATATCTGATGTTGAATCGCGAACCTGTCCATGAAGCCGAAGACGGGCCAATGCCCCTTCCGGCAGGACTTTCTTTTTTGAATAATATTTTGTCCTCTGGCTGAGATTTTTGGCCGGTTTACAAACTCTTTAAAGAATCTTCCGATATAAATGTAATTTTACAAATGAAAAAATACACACATTTTTATAGAAGAAAAAATGAAAAAATTCTAAAATATTTTTCTTGAGTATCTATATATCACCGCAAAACTCTCACCAATATTTTAGTGATTCTCGCTTAGCAACAATGAAAACCCAAACATTTATTTGAGAAAGCGTTAACAATTGCTATGAATTTAGAACATTATATTTAATTTTTTTTTTTGGAGTATATTGCTAAATCTTGATTCGAAAAAAACGAATTAATATAAACTCTTGTTTTGATTCTTCAATTTCTAAATATAAATTTAATTCTAAACCAAAATCATTAAAATTAAATTCTTAGGTATGCAGCTTTCAGTACTTCATTTTTATTTGTTTTCTCTTAAATTTCAAGCTCTCATGGATTTTAAAATTTATTGGAACTGAATCAAAAGAAATTGTTACAAATTTGAAGCGAAAGATTTAGTAAAAAAGTGAAAAATCGTATTTTTGCTTCGTACACTCAATATGTATATTATTATGTACTCAATAATTTCAAACTTATTGTACAATTTAAAATAAAAAAAATAATAGTAAAGGGTTTATTTCTTAAAGCTTATACTATTTTTCAATGAAAAGTCCTAATCAATTGCAATTGAAATAACGGAATTTTCAGATTGGAGCACAGATTCTGCGTGTATTTGCAACTTAAATTAGCTTAATAATAATTCTTACTCAAAATTTTAATCATTATTGTATTGATGAGCTGCAGTATCGGCAATATAATTGGTGTGATTTTGGAACTCCAGCCGTGTTGGTCAAAAATTAGAAAAATGTCTTGAGCGATTACCTTGTTCCCGAGAAAACAGTCGAGTGATGACGGGATATTATTATCACTGGTTTAATCTCATTTGGGAAAAATTGATACATAGGCATGTTTTCGGAGCCTATGTTTGAAAAACTGTTTTTGGAGGTTTATTCTTGAACTCAATTTTTAATCAGATTTTGTTCATCATCTCTAATTTTAGAAGTAGAATTTTTGATGTTTTTAGAAAATTGAATAGATATGAATGTATAAAAAATGTATAAAAGAAACATACATATATGGTCAGCAAATTAAATTAAACACTGTAAGTACCTCAACAAAAGTAATTTGGTGAAAATCGGTCTAGGGAGTTGCAAGTTACAGCTGTTTTAGTTTGGCAGACCCAATTTTAAGAATTTAAGAAATAATTAAATTCATTTATTTTAAAAATCACCCCCACGGAGTGGAAAATTTTGAAAATTCGAAAGAACTCCCACTAGGAAAAGTTCGAAGTTTTTATAGAAATTCCAACGTTTGCGAGTATTTTGTAACGGTTTTTTGCCGCTTGGGGGGGGTGATCACCCCGATCACCCCCCCCATAGGACCGTGCCTGTTTGGAAAACGGCGAAAGTTATTTGTTTTGCAGCCCCGCGCCGTTACTTTTTCCTTTCCCCTCATGTTTTAATCGAAACGTGAGCAGAATTTCAATTTACATACCTTACTCGCAACCGTCGTCGTCGTCGGTTTTCTTTTCTGTGTTTTTCACTTTTCACATTTTTTTTATCTTCCTTTGCCTTCCATGCACTAGGGACGATTCTATGTTCTTTTGGCAGCATTTCCACCGGGCGTTTCTTGGCGCGAATTGTCGTCATTCATTCCGCCACTTGCCGAACGGAAAATTGGGGACTCTCCAGGGATTCTTCCATTTTTTTTCTTTTGCGCTCTCTGATCGTCCATTCTATAGGTAGGTAGCTACACTTTTTTTCGGGATCCGTTTTCTGGTTTGGTGCGCAAAGTGCTTTCATCTGAATGGAAGCTCCTTTTGTGGCCATGTTCGACATATTGGACAGATCTGGGCGGGCCACAGGAAATAACGAAAAAACGTGAAGAAAAACCATAACGAATCGCGTCAGTATGGTCGCAAAGAAGGATCGGAAGCAAAAGCAGCAGGTGGGGACATCGAGCAGCATTTTGCAGTTGCTAGCTGACATCACATCGAAGAGCGCGAACTTTGATAATGAACAATATCTGTCTGTCGACGTTCTCGAATGTAGCTAGGGGTATAGGTATCTAATGGAACAAGTCGTCATGCGACAATTCACAGATTCTGAAACGGTGAACGGATCGCATTTCGGTGTCAGTATCCGTCCGGATGAGCACTAAAACTTAATAGGTGTGCATTAGAGAATGTCGTCGGAATGGCGAGATGTGAGTTTCCGATTCAAGGGAATGGGTATGGGTATTGAATAGAAGAAACGTGAACCAAAGGCAAGACTAATGAAAAATCAAGTGATCTGTGTTTAATTCGGAATCTGGGAATATAATCGTGCTTGTTCGAATTTGATCTCTGAACTGAAAAGTGTCTTTGTAATGGATAGCGATGGAAGTATTGAATTGATGGTACGGTTTTGTTTGGTGGGTACAATTTCTTACAGGCTTTCAACTTCTAGTGGTATAAAGCTTTTTTTTAAATATGTCTTTGTTTGTACAGATTCTTCATTACATTTATATTACATTATTACAATAAATTATGTGTTCAGCTCAATTATGAACTCTTCAGAGCCCTTAGAGTTAACTAGATAATAAAAAAATATTTATGATACTTAAATTTGCTGAGCGCAATCAAGTATTTAATGTAGGAGAACATCCATAATGTCAAAAATATTATGAAACTAAAACTTTAAACTATCCTAAAATTATACTTTTTTATAAAGAGAACGAATCTCTGCGATGGAAGACTGCATCGATTTGCCTCTGAAGTAAGAAATGATTTTGTTCGCCATCTCATCGATTGATTCAATGCCCGCAATCCGAAGGAGAACCGAAGGGTCCTGTGCCAAGGTGGAAGCCGCAAGATCATTTTCAGAACCTTGTTCTGAATCCTCTGGAACACCTGTTTGTAGATCAAGAATAAAGAGATTTAGTGTATTTATTACATTTAGATTGAATATCTTCAATGTAATTTTTAAAATTACGATTCCGATCAAGTGTGAGTCCCAAGTACTTCACGTGATCAGACCATTCTTATGAAATTCCATTAAAAGTTATGGAATGATTTTCATTAGGTTTTAAAAATTGTGCTCTTGTGGGGAAATAAAATAAGTTGAGTTTTAGAAGCGTTAGGGGAAATTTTATACATTTCCAAATTAGTGAAAAGAAATTTAAATTTTGCAATCTATTGTGCACCACTCGTAAATTCCTAACTTTGGCTGAAAGCAAAGTATCATCAGCAAATAATCTTCTACCTTTTCCTTCTGGTACATCAGGAAGATCAGAAGTAAAAATATTGTGTAAAATCGGCCCAAGTATACTGCCCTGAGGGACCCTAGCTCTAATGAGAGTCCTTTCAGAGCATGAATTTTGATAGCTTACTTGTAAAGTTCGGCTAGTCAGATAATTTTGAATAATTTTAGTGAGATATACAGGAAAATCAAATCAAGCTAATTTAGCTACTAAACCTTTGTGCCAAACACTGTCAAAAGCTTTTTCAATATCAAGAAGAGCAACACCAGTTGAATAACCTTCAGATTTGCTCGCGTTAATCATATTAGCCACACTCAAAAGTTGATGTGTAGTAGAATGTCCATGACGAAAACCAAATTGTTCATCAGGGAAAATAGAATTCTGATTAATGTGAATCATCATTCTATTCAAAATAACTCTCTCAAATAGTTTACTTAAAGAAGGAAGCAAACTAATTAGTCGATAACTTGAAGGCTCTGAAGCACTTTTTCCAGGTTTCAAAATTGGAGTTACTTTGGCATTTTTCCATTTATTGGGAAAATAAGCCAAGTGAAAAAAATGATTGAAGATTTGAACTAAAAAATTTAAAGTGCTTTCAGGCAACTTTTTAATAAGAATATAGAAAATCCCATCTACCCCCGGAGCTTTCATATTTTTTAATTTTTTTGAAAATCAATTTAAGTTCATCAATATTTGTCTCACAGGAACTTTCAAATACATTTTGCTTTGAAAAAATATCATCAAATTTTAGGGAAATTTGAGCATCAATTGGAATTACAACGTTTAAATTAAAATCATGAGCAGACTCAAATTGTTGGGCCAATTTTTGAGCTTTTTCTGCATTCGTTAAAAGAAGTTTATCCCCGTCTTTCAAAGTAGGAATTGGCTTCTGGGGCTTTTTCAGAATTTTAGTTAATTTCCAAAATGGCTTTGATTAGGGTTTTATGTCCTCTACTGCTTTGGCAAAATTTTCATTACGAATGAAATTTAAACGACGTTTGATCTCTTTTTGAAGGTCGCAATAAATTAATTTCAAATAAGGATCCCTAGTATGTTGATATTGGCGTCGACGAATGTTTTTCAGTCGTATCAAAAACTGAAGATCATCATCAATTAAAGGTTGATTAAATTTATGTTTAACTTTGGGTATTGAAGCGGCTTTAGCATTGACTATTGAAGTTGTCAAATTTTCTACAGCCAAATCAATATCTTCAATTGAATTAAGTGGAACGTTTACATTCAAATTACGTTCAATAAAATTCCTATATCGCTACTAGTCAGCTTTTTGAAAGTTAAAAGTTGATTTTAAAGGGTTTTCAATGGGACTTTGGGATAAAGAAAAAGTTATTGGAAGGTGGTCTGAATCGAGGTCCGCATGAGTAACTAATTGACTCCAATGCTCGCCTAAATCTGTTAGAACCAAATCAATTGTGGAAGGATTTCTAATCGAAGAGAAACAAGTATGCCCATTAGGATATTCAACAGTATAATAACCTGCAGAGCAGTCATTAAATAAAATATTCCCATTAGAATTTGATGAAATACTATTCCAAGAACGGTGTTTTACATTAAAGTCACCAATAATAAAAAAAATTAGATTTATTTCTGGTGAGTTTTTGTAAATCTTCCTTCGAAAACTTTTTCTGTTCACCGCTACATTGAAAAGGCAAGTATGCGGCAACAATTATAACTTTCCCCATGGATGTTTCCAATTCATTTCCAATTGTTTCTAACACTTTTGTATTGAAAGAAGGAAGAAGTCTAAATTTGAGACGACTATTGATGACAATAGCTACACCCCCACCTTGTCGATCAAGTCGATCATTTCGAAAAATTTTAAAGAAAGCATTGCTTTCCAAGTTATTGTCTGGCTTTAAGAAAGTTTCAGTGATGGCAGCAATATGTATGTTTTGAGTTTTCAAAAATAAAAAGAATTCAACTTGGTTAGCCAGCAAAGATCTAGCATTCCAATTCATAATATTTAAACATCTATTTGGATCCATGAGGGAATCGTAAAGTCATAATAATTTTGTTAGCATAATTAAAAGAAGTTTGGAAAGCTTCGAACATTGAATTTGCTTTAACATAAGTTGCATCATTTCCTTTAAATTTTGATGCAAAAATTTTAATTTTTCCTCAGTAATCTCACCCAAAATTGTTAGGATCAGAAAATGAAGGAGAAGAACAAGTATTTGAATTTCGGGGACTTTCAAAAGCCTTCGCATGAACGTTGAGACTTGGTTTTTTCCCATTTCATTAGTTAAACCTGAAGGGGGCAACCCATTTTCAACCACCTCTGAGAACGTTAAACAACGAGTCTGTGGCGCAGAATCAGCACAGGTAACATTAAAATCACATCGAGCATTACCAAGCCGTGATTCCAATGTAGTCCGAGGCTGACCGCGAACAGGCAGGTTGTTTGCCGGTCTGATGTGTGAAGACGAAAAAGAGGAAGGAGGAGAAGAAACTTTCCTGGAAACTTTGGGATTTTTCCTAGAAGCAAAATTTGTTTGCCTTAACGGGACAGTCTATAGAATTCGAGGAATGATTACCTGCGCAATTCGCACACTTAAAAAAAATCTTTTTGTGGTTTATCAAATCCAAAAAGGCATTTAGATTTTTCATGATCGAATGAGCCGCAAAGCATGCATCTAGCATTCATTCTACAATTTTTAGTGCCATGAAAAAAAGCTTGACAACGACGACATTGCGTAATATTTTGAAGAAAATTGGTTGAAGATTTACAAAAAGGTTCAAATTTGACTCGACGACATCCTTGGCGGAAGTGACGATTTCTTTTCGAAAGGCATTGAAGTCAGGAATCGTGACCGTAACTGGTGGAACCTTTTCGTTTTAAGAGTATAAGAAGAAGAAGGTTTCTTAGTACTCTTATCAGAATTAAATATGAATATTTCCTCATCACCGATGTTATGAAGGACATCGAATGAATTGGAAATTTCAACTTTTTTGGGCGATGGACCTGAATTAGGTTTGGCAATCCGTTTTCTTCCGGCCCTTGAGCCGGCCGATGACTTCCCCATGATGGAAAGAAAAGAGAAAAATATGAATAAAAGAAAATGAAAATAATTTTAGCACTGAAAAGTGCTGATTGAAAAACAGGTAAAGATAAAATAAATAATGTAAAATGTTCCTGCTGGTACACAGGAACGATACGATGCTCCGGCGTTAGTGTACTCAACGGTACAGATGGAAGTGGGATTTCACTTCCTTTATTTTTATTATTATTATTATTATTATTATTAATTCATCGAACATTAAAGTTTAAATGAATATTAAAAACAAAGTCAAACTGAATTAAAAAACCTGGATTGGCGTATACGACGAACAAAACGACTAGTAGGCTCTCCAAACTGGTATAGATGTTCAGTATCCCGGAACAAACGCATCATTGCACTTAGTGGCTCGTTGAAGCCGTATGAAGTTCGGTGAATTTGACTTGCGAGTAACGAATTAGATCGTAGATTCCTTGATGGGGCACTGAAGTTTATCAAACTTAGCAGCTTGGGCGATTGCACTTCTCCATTCATTATTTTGGCGATGTATGCGGCCTGTTGAGTCTTTCGGCGGCATCCAAGAGTATCAAGACCCAAGAGCTGACATCGGTCTGGATAAGCAGGAAGATCTTCGGGATGGCGCCAGGGCAGGTGTCTCAAGGCGAATCTGATAAACCGTTTCTGAACACGCTCTATTCGCAGAATCCAACTTAACTGGTAAGGAGCCCAGACAATAGAAGCATGTTCAATCACTGACCTGACGAGGGCACAGTACAGAGACTTCAAGCATAGAGGATCTGTGAAATCACGTGCCACTTTGGTGATGAATCCGAGTTGACGATTAGCTTTGTTGATGACTGAAGAGCGTTGACTGTTGAACGTGAGTTGCGAATCAAGTATAACTCCAAGGTCATTTACCTCCGAAACCCGGTTCAAAATCTGGTTGCCGACGTTATAATCATAAAGAAGTGGCGTTTTACCTCGATTGAATGTTATGACAGTGCATTTCGAGATACTAACGGACAGTTTGTTTAGTTTACACCAATCTCCGAAACGATGCAACAGCACTTGAAGGTGAACGCAATCAGCAGTGGTTTCAACGGGAACAAATATTTTTAAATCATCAGCGTATCCAATTTTGGTTCCGTCGTCTAAGCTGAGAATTAGATCATTAAAGAATAGCGCAAACAATAGAGGTCCCAAGTTACTTCCTTGAGGAACGCCAGATTGATTCGTGAAGGGAAAAGATATGCTATTGCCAAGCTTTATTCTTATGCATCGCGCAGTAAGAAATGAATTCAGCCAAACAATCATGTTGTTATGGATTCCAAGCTTAGCCAGCTTAGCTAGTAGAATTCCATGATCAGTTGTGTCGAATGCAGCTTTGATGTCGCGTCAACTTGTTTTTTTCTTTTCCAACTGATTCAAACAAAAAGATGTGTATTCCAAAAGATTCGAAGAAACTGATCTGCCTGGCATGAACCCGTGCTGTTCAATGGCTATATACTGTGATGAGGCGCGTAAAAGGGCATCACTTACAATAATTTCAAATAATTTTGATCTTGCTGACAAACTGGTAATGCCACGATATTGTTTCACGTTACGACGTTCGCCATTCTTAAAGACCGGAAACATGAACGAATTTTTCCATATATCAGGAAACTTACGTTGCTGAAACGACTGATTGAAGATTCGAGCTAAGGGCAATGACAAAGCTTCAATGCAACGACAGTAAACAACAGAAGGAATTCCATCGGGCCCAGGAGAAAACGACGTTTTGAGTTTCCTTGCCGCAGATTCGATAGCTTCTCGATGTACTGTAAACGTGTTAAAGTCAATCGCATCAACCGGAACGTGAAGAGTTGCTTCGTTGCACTCGCTTTCAGATGAAATAGTGTCCAAAAAGATCGATCGAAAATGTTCTGCAAACAAATTGCAACACATATCTGGGGAATTTGCAACACTTTCATTATAATACACTGAAGATGGCAGGGAGCTAGATTTTCGTTTGGAGTTAACGAAAGACCAAAAACTTCGGGGATTTCTGCGTAAACCAGATTGTAAACGCAAAACATAGTTCTTGTAGAGTAAGGCATTGAGTCTTCTGTAGGCAGTGCTTGCTGTTCTAAACCGTGCTTGCTGGTGTTCAGTTCGATTTTTTCGGAGTTTTCGTAAACAGGCATTCCTTTCACGGCGAAGTTGTCGCAAGGTAGGTGTGCTCCAAGCGGGTGAAACAGGTGGTTTGAATTTGGGAACAAACGAATTCAACCACTGACAAATCACTTTACAAAACGAAACTGTCATCAGATCAATAGATGAATTGCCAAAAATTGCGTCCCAGTCAATTCCATTCAAATGTTGTGAAAGCAGCATAAAATTAGTCTTCCGGAAGTTCAACGATGTGTTGTTACTCTCAAGGTTTGATGAGCCTTCTGTGACCAGCAAACTAACAGGTAAATCGAAGACGATGGGAGGGTGGTGCGGTACCAAAACATCGGGAGCCGGTACCAAAACATCGGGAGCCGTGCTAATTTTAATTTCATCCTCACTAGGGCCGAAGACCAGATCCAGCGTCCGTCCAAGGTGGTTCTTGATTGCATTGAACTGAATCAAACCCAGCGAATTCATTCCATCAACCAAGGTGGCGGCAGCAGCACTAAGAGGATTCACAGTTAACAGTTCAGCGGCTTCATCATTGACCTCCCATATCAATCGAGGTTGATTATAGTCGCCACAAACTAATACAGACTCGCAAGGAGAAGCTCGGTTGCACAGTTCACGTATAGTCGCCACATGGGACTCTAGAAAGTGGACACAACTGCTTTTATCGGGTGGAATATATACGGCACATAACAGCAATCTTTTTCCGTTGATATTGGCAGTAACACAAACTTGTTCTAAGTCGTTTCCATGTTCCGTTGTGACAAAACTACTTACATGACTATGCTTCACGGCAATCAGAACTCCACCGAAGGATTTTTTGCTGCTATTTCGTGGACTGCGATCGCAACGAAAGACTGTATACTCGTTGCCAAACAATTGGGATGAACTAATTGAGTCAGTCAGGCCCGTCTCAGTCAAAATTATGACATCAAAGGTACAATCAATAGTTTGCAAATAAAACTCCTCTATTTTAGTGCGAAGACCACGGACGTTTTGGTAGTAACACCAAGCTCTGTCGTTTGGACGGGTACACAATACGGAGCTGGAAAGCACGGATGTATGACTAGGAGAATTGCTCGAATGAGACAAGTACTTGCCTTGACATGGCAATTGGAAGCCTCCCCCTGGACCACCTGACCGAAAAACGGGACGACTTGGTGCAGGTACAGTCGATCGTTGGTGGCCAGAGAAGAGAGCTTCCGAATTGGCATGAGTGGTGCGTCCCGATGTCCATTGAGAGAGTGGCGATATGGTTTCATGAGCCGAGGTGCCGTTAGTGGCAGGCTGGAGCGTTAGGTTGACCTCCTCGTCGTCAACAGAAAAAAAAAAATTCGATGCACACGGAGCGGGGCTAGAAGGCAGATATGCATAACCGGGAGAAATGCTCAAATGACACAAATACTTGCCGTGACATGGCAATTGGAAGCCTCCCTCTGGATCACCTGACCGAAAAACGGGACGACTTGGTGGCATTGGCATCCTTTATTTTTGCACTTCTGATGCAGGCAAATGACTAACAGTTTTTGAATAAGTTTTTTCCCTTCTCGAACGGTTATAGTTAGAGGACGAATCGACTATATCCAGTCAATTAAGAAAATTCTTGACAATCAGTATTACCCATCAGAACTGGTTCAAGAAATCTCAAAGCAAGTTACTTTCAAGTAAGGTTTTTGCATCCCATTGTTCAAAATTTTGTACTTCTTGCTTGATCAAAATAGCGAATAACTTTTAAGATATTTTTCCATTATGCAACGTTACGAAAGTGTTACGAAACTAAAACAGTGATTTTCTTGAAACATGCCAAATTTTTGTTTTTTTTTCTCAGTTTGGTCTTGACAGTTCTCTCTTGTATGTTTTGAGACATCTGGTGGCCAAGCCAAAAAAACAAAAGATAATCCAAAACGGCCGTTGGAAATTTCACACAAGTTTCGTGGGCTAGCTTGTACGTCTGTTCTTTGTGTTATAAGTTATAACCTTATAACAAGGATGAGGCCTCAGAATAGAAGGGATGAAACTAAATATCCATGAAGTAAGTTCAACTCATTAGTTTTTGAATCAGATTAGGGGGAAGTGTTCCTAAATGCGCATGTTGGGTAATATGCGCATACAGCCGATTGACGACATGGCTAGAGATTCATCATATCTAATCAGTGCAGTTTGAGGGTAATACGCTTTTAACACATGGCATGAAAAAATTAAATTGTTATGTAAAGTCGAAAAAATTTAAAAATTCAAACAAGATTTTTGCCAGTTTTGTTAAAATATATTGAACTTTAATTATTGTGCGTACAGATTCTGTGAACAAAAATTTTAATGGTTTTTCTTTCTTATTCATCTGGAAATCGGAAATCCAACAAACTGAAGCTTTTGGCAAAGTTGTAGTTGATAAGAGCACCTGCAACGGTTCAGGCGTAATTATTGGTTTTAAGTATACCAGTTTAAGCAAAATTTGAAATTTTAGAATCTGCTCAAACACTCACTCCCCACCGGTGTAGGAGCAAATTTAAAACGGAAACACTTTCATTGCAGACACTCAATAATTGAGAAGAAAAAACCCATTTTATTGGAAAAATTGCATAAGTTTTGAGTTTCACGGTTAGTTGTCTTAAAATTAATTCTACGAATATTCTTCTGGACAGAACAATGATTTCAACTATTCTACCAGGATTACATTAATTTAAAAGCAAAAATGACTACACAACGAGGTCAATTGAAACAATTCTTCAATTAATTCAATCAAATTGCTTTGAATCAATGAAATAAGGTTTTGTTAAAATGAAATGAAAAAGCAATTTTTTTTCAAGTTATTGCTGACATTGATAAAGGAAATGAGAAATGTTTATCCCAAAGTCAAAGGAAATTTTCCTTTGATTTGTCGACATTTTTGTTTGACAAAAACTTGTTTCACTTTATACGAAACTAAAAATCTCTCAATATCTCAAATAAAACAAAAATTATAGAAGAACAATAAACATAAACAATTAAATATTTAATTTACCTCATCGAAAAAGTATTAAAATTTTCTTTTCGTTTATTTTTTTTTTAAATTTTAGAACGCTGACGGGATTCACTAATTCGTCGAGCCCAAATGAAAAGCTTTTTATTTAATTATAATAAATCGAGAATAATGTGAAATCTATTATTTATACTTGATATGGTTTTTATTAACATCTATTCTCAATTTATTTTACGTACAGGCCGGTTGTAGCGAAAAAAACATTCAAATAATATCTCAAAAAGAAACTATTATCACACCCAATGTTACCCAAACATGTGTGAAAGAAATCATTGTTGGCTAAATAATCTCATCGTCTGTCGTATATTTTGAAATCCTGTTCCAAATTTGCATGAATTTGGAACAAAGGCGTATAACTGTTGGGAATTTCGAAATCGATAACTGTGCTAAAACAGCGATTTACGCCACCGGTGCCAGCCGGACTGTTTTAGAGTGGTCGAAAACCGTGTTTTGCATCTACCGTTAGGACAGCCCTAAGATATTGGAATAAGAGGCAGGTTCTGAATGCCCATATCAAGGCAGGTTAAATGCGTATATCAAGAAAAATAGATTATTCTTATAATTAAACTAATGATGTAAAAAATTTCACCAAAATTTCAGCCTTGACGTATGCTCAACATCCGTTTCTACCGTTTTCAATTAAATAATTTCAAAAAATTTCAAGTGTAAATGAAATATAGCTTAAAACATAGATATGCGCATTGAGCCCGTCCGTTTCGGAAATCGGCTATTTTGACTTTTAACAGAAAAATTGCTCTTACGTATAGAAAACAGATGTCCGCTCATGTGCATATAGTTTTCAGACTCCTATCTATCAGAATATGGGAGAAAATGAATGTTTTCCTTAATATGTGCATATAGCCCGCCTCTCCCCTACCAGATAAACGATACGTTGTTTGATTAAAGAGATACGCATGAAAATAAAAAGGCATGTTTTAGAAATCTGATCTCAAACTTTTGGCCGTTACACCATACTACGGGGTGATCCCAAACTTTTGGACGAAGACTGAAGTAGCTATTTTATTTATTTTTAGTACATTGCAAATTTTTCGCACAAAATTAAACAAATGTATACGAATAGATAAGTATGAAAAAAGCATTCGGATTCAACTCGAGTTTCGAAATTTTCTACGCTGAGATGATCGGGTTTGAATTTTAATTTCTGTATTTTTTCATGTCCCAAATTAAAGAAAAACTTGAGTCATATATGTGGCTCTTTTTGTCAGCGCCAACTCTGGAGAAAACCGCCCAGCGTGTCCACACACACCTGCTCGTCTACACGTCCAACGGAGAAATGGCCGATTAGTTGTTTCGTCGTTTTCGGCTCGATGACGGTTTGCTGTGGCGACGCAGTGTTGCCCGATTTGCAGGCGAAGTCAGATAGGCTACACGCTCGGATCGGCTACATGCTCAGATCGGAATACCACAATATAAACTCAATATTAACGTTTTGTCAAATACATACTAAGAAGGGTTTGCTCACGATCTCTTGATTAAGATCAAAAAAATTCCAATATGTCATAAGATGGCTGAGATATGGCTGATAAAAATTTTCATGTTTTTGAGGGGGTGATCCCAAACTTTCGGCCGGTAGTGATACATAATACGTAGACCAACATCTATCTGCTAAGTGTTCGTGAATCTTATTTTTAAGCTTTTTTGCACTGAGAGCATAGGAGATGGAAGCTTAAAACTAAGAGAAAAAGCTTAAATCTAAAAAAAGCTTTAATCTGACAAAAAAAGCTTAAATCTGAGAGATGTGCTCCACACGCAGTCTATAGCATTGCAGCCTGGTGTTTACACCAGCCACGGGGATGCAATGCTACGGGAGTATTGTAGTCTACATAGTTTGACTCAATAAATAAATAAATAAATAAATAAATAAATTTCTCTATGTATCGTGTGACCAATATCTATTTGCTATGTAAGTGTTAGTTAATCTCGTTTTAAGCTTTTTTTTTCCTCAGATGTAAGCTTTTTTGCCTTAAGAGCAAGGGAGATTAAAGCTAAAATTTGAGAAAAACTCTTAAAATTTGATAGATGAGCTCCACACGGGTTAAAGAGATCTGCATCCTCGTGACATTGGTTTACATACCCACACAGAGATGCCAATATGCCTGATTTTTCAGGGATTGCCTGATTTTTCGAGGCTCTGCCTGACAACCTGAAATGCCATTGAATTTCCCTGATTTTTTAAAAAATGCCTGATTTTGCCTGATTTTTGCGAATGTGATGAAAAATGGGTAGTAAGGAACTAAATTAGGTACCATTGCTGAAGTTAAAAAGCAAAAATGTGGCTGAATGAAACCAATCGAAAGATTCCCATTAATTCATATCTTAAAAAGGGAATGAAAAGGAATCTTTCGGCTTTGATTCAGTAGAATTATGCAACCAAGTAGGCCCACAACACGGTAAAAATGTAGAGTGATAACCAAAAAAAAAAAAAAAGGTCATCACTTTTAAAGGAATTTTTCTGTCGCCTGATTTTGCCTGATTTTTATTTCACCAGTTCCCTGATTTTTGAAAATATATGTTGGTAACCCTGTACCCACAACACTCGGTACATCATTCGACAATATCCTTGCTGGTTGATCCTGCTTTGTCTTGTGATAGGATATGGGATATTAGACTGAGTCGATTTGGGATCATTTTTGAATTTCTCAAACCCTGGGGTCTTAAAAGCTTCGTTTTGGTTCAAAACCCAGCCATGTTTTTTTTTAGAATTTTTAAGTAACGTTTACATGAGCAAATTTGAACTTTTATGTTTGTATGGGAGGATTGAATATTTTGTACTGAAAAATCAACATCATTTTTATTTCTTCTGGGGAACTGAGCCTGCTAATGGTTTTTGTGCCAATTTATAAATTTTCTGAAGGAAATTTTCCATTGAACAACTTTCTACAAGACCAGAACTTAGTGTCTTGTTAGGCAAAAAAGTTATTAGCTGTTTAACAGAGTCATGTCTTTTGGCATTGTCAAACAATAAATTCAATGCGAAAAGACATGACCCTATTAAACAGCTAAAAACTTTTTAGCCTAAAAATCTACGAAGTTAAAGTCTTCTACAAAGTAGTTCAGCTGAAAATTTCCTTCAGGAAATTTATAAATTGACACAAAAACGCAGTTCCACAGAAGAAATAAAAATGATGTTGATTTTTAAGTACAAAATATTCGATTCTCTCATACAAACATAAAAGTTCAAATTTACTCATGTAAAAGTTACTTAAAAATTCGGCAAAAAATCATGGATGGGTTTTGAACCAAAACGAAGCTTTTAAGACCCCTGGGTTTGAGAAATTCAAAAATGACCCCTAATTGGCTCAGTCTAATGGTATATGTTTTATTCGGTTTCTTTCAAACATATGCGACGCGGTTGCGCTGGGAGAGCAATTCAAGTTATTATGATGCTCGTTAATGCTGATTCGGCATAGAATCTCATACCGATATTTCCACTTCCAAGCGAGTTCATTATTGGAATAGAGTCTGATTTGTGGCCATAGTGAATATAATTTTATTTCAATATTTTGCGTTTATTTAGTTAACATTCAATGCAAATTGAATTTAGGTGTTAGAATAAACTGGGAAATTTTAAATTGACGTTTAGTTAAGCATTTCTAACATGCTAGCTTAGTAGTATTGATGATATTTATTCTTATCTTGTATATGTGTGGATTCGTTTTACACTTTTAGGTTTAAATGATGAAAAAACTTAATTTTTTTCTGTGAAAACTTTTATAGTTTACTCTACATATCACGGTGAATTTTAATAGAAAAGGTTTTAGTTGGAACACACAAAGCCAAAAAAAAAGAGTTGTTCTGGGCCCCTTGGATAACTTTTTGTAAATAGTGGGTTGAATAGGTGAAAGTTTCTATTTTAAAAAGGTTAATTGCCAGGTATGAAGATTTAATCAGAAAATTGATGATGATAACATTTTTTTATGATTTTCTTTTACTACTTCTTTAGATATAAAATTCTTGTAAGGCTTTGAGTTATATTTGCCCGTTTTCCAATAAGACGTGACTGATGTTCAACCCGTTAAATAATATTGAAAAAATTCCATTGATTGAAAATTTTTTATACTGGCTTTTGGTTTCCACATTGTCGAACCCTTTGATGAAATTTCATCCGTTTGTGTAGAAGCTCGAGAAAGCAGTAAGTAGTTCGTAGCCCTTAACAAATTCCATGAAACGCACAATACATGTTTATACCAGAGAGAAACCGAAACTGAACGCACACCCGTTACGGCAACAAGTTCAAGATACCTATCAGGCAGCTTTGAAGTTCCAGAGAATCGATGTGCTTTAATTTTATTTTCGATCCTGAGGGTTTGGCTGGAATGGCGCTTCTGCTCCAGTGAACCTTTTCCTTTGCTAGGATGCTAGCTAGCTTGCCTTCAACTATGTATCTCTTAGAGAGCTTGCCGCATCAGGCAATGTGCTTGACGAGACCCTAGGGAGAAATAATAATTCTGAAATATGCATTGTTTTGCCCGGGAATTTTGTGGAATGAGGGGACAGTTTAAGTTTATGGGAAACCGGGATCGCATCTGGGAAAATATTCAAACACGATACAGGATGCGAAACCTACCTGCTGAATATTTGGTCCGCTGACGAACGATAGCTTAATTTGCATTCAAAATGTAATGGAATAGATTTTTGTATAAAGAGAGCGTTCAATTTCCGAAGAAGTCTATCAAAGGATTCAGCATTAACAATTTTATGTTTTAGCTGCATACCAATATTGCTGATTGAGTTTAGGTGAGTTCATTTGTTTTTCAGTATCTATTATTTTTTCTGTGCTATAGATACTTTGTAATTAGAACGATTCTTCCACACTTTTCTCACGAATAAACATAGTTTCTTAAAAAAAAATTTAAAGTCCCGTGTATGACAGGACAAGCGGGATTTGTTTTTTTTTTTCTTAATTCCATGAAACACAAGACGAATTTCTCTAAAATTTTATAGCAAACAACAATTTTCTTACATCTTCATACATGCATCCACATAACTTCTATACTTCTGTTTCATAGAACTGGGAACATTGACCCATGATGTTAGAAGATGAAAAACAAGAGAAAACCCATTAGAGCAGGATCACGTTTTAGCTCTTTACTAGCTGAACGGTTTTTTTCCAAGAGGGTGTTACATTTTTGATAAACCCGCTCTGCATACTTTTATTGATGCTTGAATTGTTTCGATCCTTTCTTTAGGTCAGTTTTTGTTTGTCTGACGAGGCATTGTAAATTGTTGTTTGGTGAGGATATGTATGTGCAATTTAAGATCTCGTCAGACATTGATTTAGGATGCTTTGAATAAGAAATGTATGTACCTACCAACTCATGATTGATTAAGTGTAAATAAATTTAAACAAAATTTAACTTTTTTTTTAAATATCATCGTTATCTAGTTGCAAATTAAAATTTAATTATCTAAACATAGGTACTTTCCTTTTTTGAGGTTTTGGAAAAAATGAAGGGGGTTGACGAAACATGAATATTGTTTTGGTTCCGTTCTTATTTAAAATAAACTATATTATATGCTTCAACCTTCTGAGCATACCAGCACTAAAAGCTTACCTTCCGTGAAATGTGGCCCTCGTGGTGTGTCATTGAGAAATCTGAAAGTAACTTCCTGTCTACAAATTCACATCCTAGTCGTGGTGGTCTTCTGAAATCCGGTGAAAAATCTCTAAGAGATCCAGATTACATATAAAGCAGTCAGTTTCATCCGGAAAAGCCACCTAGAGGGCGCTCCTAGCGCGCGCTGCCAAATGCTGAATGTTGTGGAAAACATCATAAACCGGAACAGGAGAGTCGGAAAATGTGCGCCCGTAAAGGATTATGACGGGTTTCTTTATCAACGTCGCCAAACAACTTCGCCGCATTCATTTGTCAATGGCAGAGCGCTTTTTCTTGAAGCGACAAGGTCACACATCTGTATGTTGTGTGTGAATGCCATTGTCATTCCACTCTGGACCTATCCTTTCCTAGACACTGACTGTTTGCTGCATGGCGGGGTATCGATTTACTACATTAGCCTAATGAAAATGATGCGGTGTCATAAACGACACTATCACAGTTAGGTAAGGCGACGACATCCTGTGAAGCTTTCTCGACTCGTTAGGAGGGATGAATCATCTTTCGGGATAAATATCCCGAGAAAAAAAAATCTAGAATAAAGAAATAAAATTTAGAAATTTGATCCACCCCATCCTAAGATGATGAGGTTAGAATTTTAAGAGTAGTTTTTGGAAAATGTTCCAACTTTAAGCTAAGTTTAAACCTAATTAATTAAAAACACATTTTGCCAAATACATTCGCGCAAGTTTTAGCTTACGGCTTATCGAACGAGATTATTGAAAATTTGCACATAATTGGTAAATGATTTTCACAATATTGGCGGTAAAGGACTTTGTGCCTGAAGTATTCCTCATACGGTTAGCATGTTAAAATTTTTAACTCGAAATATGTATTTACATAGTATTCCGTCTCACGACATAACTTGACGAACATAATTCCTAAAATCACTCGGTCCATGGCAACCGTTCTCCAATTTCTCGGGCACCCCACGTTCGCCAGATCACGCTCCACTTGGTCTAACCACCTCGCTCGTTGCGCCCCCGCTCGTCTTGTTCCTACCAGATTCGTAGCGAACACCTGTTTTGCAGGACAGTCGTCCGGCACTCTCGTAATATGTCCCGCCTAGCGTATCCGGCCAGCCTTCACCACCTTCTGGATACTGGTTTCGCCGTAGAGTCGCGCGAGCTCAAGGCCGTGCGAACGGGGGGGGTTTTAGGGGTTTAACCCCCCCCCCCCATGAAGATTTTTTCCAAGTGAAATTTTCACCGTAGTAACGGAAAATAACTTGATCTTAAATGTATTTTACAATAAGTGTTAACAAGCAAAACAGAAATTTTTCTCGCCTCCGGCGGAATTTATTCTTAAATCACCCCTAGCTTTAAACATTTCGATCTATGACACTATTCGACGTTTACGAATTGAAACTAACTTTGCTTCTAAATTGCAATTCAATTATGTAATCTTTTGAACAGGAACTCAAAACTTGACATACAAAGACCCTACCTCTTCAGAATGGTTTTTAATGAGAAATTGTTTATTAAATAAACGTTTTTTTCATTACAAATGTTATGCTGATATTGAATATTCTTCAAGGAACCAATTTCAGACTAAATTTTATTTCGTGTTTTTTTGTTCCTCTAAATGCTCAACACAAAACATAATTTACACAAGGCCACAACATTTACATTTTTCTGAGGTGCAATGGATTCAAAAGGTAATTTCGACTTATTTGGTACCCTGAATCTTAATACGTAATATTTCTATAAGTTTTTGTTTTTGAAATGAGTTTTGAAAATAAGTTACGCAATATTTCTATCAGTTTTTGTTTTTGAAATGACTTTTGAAAATAAGTTAAAAGTATTTGAGAAATTTCTGCGTTTTTTTTTTAAAGCTAAAATTAAAAACATACCATTATAAAATAAAAAAATGTATTATCAATTTTCCTCTAGACTTTAAGTCATTTTGTGTTCTGCGAAAAAAATTATGGAAGTTTTATGTTTTTTACTTTTTCTCATTTATCAAATTTTTATGAAGTTTTAAACCAAACTCAATTTTAAATATTTTTTGAGCATACATGTAATCTTTTTGCATGTTTCAACAAATATGATAAATGAGATCAAGTTTTTTTTATACTTTCTGCAGTAATGTCAAAAATACTAGTGATGATATGTTTCCATTTTTTTTAAATTGTTTAAATTTCATCATTATAGTATTCCAGTTATCAATGTTTGATTTGACTAATAACTGACACATTTTAAAACGCCTTATTATTATAACTAAATGTGTTCGACCAAATTCGATAAAAGATTCTAGTACAAGACGCTAGTAAAAATCTACCAATTCAATCATTTAAAAAAAAAACGCACCAAGATGCTGTTGCCTTGCGTCAATTAAATTATGTAAAAGCCTATGGGTAAACGTGTTTATGAAAGAAAAACTTTCTGAAATGTTTTAAAACCCTTATATTTTTCATTTTCATATTTTGTTTAAATTGTCAAATAAATTTACCGAATTTTAAAATACAGTTTTTTTTAATTTTTTTTATTTTTTATCGAATTTTTTAGTCAAACTATTTAAAGTTTAGAAATATTTTGAAAAAATTTGTCTTCGTTTTTTTATTCTGAATTTGTTGTGTACTTGACGCATAACCCCTTAAATCTAAATTTCTAATAAGAAAAACATAGTTTCAACCTGCTGTGCTTTCCAAGACTCAATGTTTTAATCAAAAGTGACAAAATACTTAGAGCTTGCCTTATTAAACTTTTGAATCTGCGATTGAAAATTTAAAACTTTTCATTATTTTTTTTTATAAAAAATCATGTTTTATGAAGCGATCATGATTTTTAAATTAATCTTAAAAAGTTTATAAAAAGATTCGAATTAGCGACTTTAAACTTTATTGCGAAATGTTAACTAACTTTAATCTTAAAAAGTTTATAAAAAGATTCGAATTAGCGACTTTAAACTTTTTTGCGAAATGTTAACTAACTTTTTATTTGCTTTGTTTTTTTTTTAATATTTACAACAAAACTTGGAGCTCCTTATTATTCATTTGTTAACAGTTTTCATTCATTATTCATGAAATTACCCCATTTCCCAACATTTCCTTGTCAGTACAATTGAACATGAAGTTATAATTTTGAACTTTTAAAATGAACTTTTTAAGCCGTTTATTTTGACAACTGGAGGATTTTTTTATAAAAAGGTTTTATCTCTGACTTCTATCACTGTCCCTTTTCAAATAATAATAAATAGGTATATTCTTCTTTTAATCATATTAAATTGAACCATCACCCACGAATGATTTCTAGTAAGTTCAAAATTGGTTTTTTTCAGTTATCAAAAATCCACATTTTTAATCGCGATTAAATAGTTTTTGTTGAAATTCAAAACACTACAGCGGAGTTTTTCAAACAACCCTCAATTGAAAATGAAGAAAAGAATTCAAATTAAGATGAATAAAAATGAACAATGACTATCATTTTCCTGTTTCGATTATTAAAAATTTGCTCAGTAATTTTTTGAAACAAATTTTTGGTTAAAAAAAAACATTATTTTGAAAAAAAAATTTCAATGACTAACCGATAATTTTAAACTTCCATTGTGATATGATTTGAAAATTTTGTTTTTTATCAGTCCAGTTTGTGTGGTAATCATGAGTGAGAACAGTGTTAGAAATTCCTTTTTATTGTTTATTTTTGGTATTGTTATAATTTTTAGCTAAATTTGAATTTCGGAACCCCCCCCGCCCATGAACGGGCCCTTCGCACGGGCCTGCGCGAGCTCGTGGTTCATCCTTCGTCTCCACACTCCGTTCTCCTGTACGCCGCCAAATATGGTTCTTAACACTCGTTGCTCGAATACTCCAAGTGTACGCAGGTCCTTCTCGAGCAATATCCATGTCTCGTGCCCGTAGAGAACAACCGGTCTAATGAGCGTCATATACAGTTTACACTTCGTGCGAGGGCTAAGTCTTCTCGATCGCAGTTGCTTGTGGAGCCCATAGTAGGCACGACTTCCGCTGATAATTCGCCTCCGGATCTCACGGCTGGTGTCATTGTCTACGGTCACCAGTGAGCCGAGATAGACAAAGTCTTCGACTATCTCCAGCTCGACGCCGTCGACTGTGACCTTGTTATTACTGGACAAGCGGGTTCGGTCGGTCTCGGATCCGCAGGCCAGCATGTACTTCGTCTTGGACGTATTAATCATCAACCCAATCCTTCCTGCTTCGCGTTTCAGTTTGCGGTAGATGTCTTCGACCGCCACAGATGATCTGCCGACTATATCAATGTCATCGGCAAAGCAGATATGTTGACTGGATCTGTTGAAACTCGTGCCCCGCATTTTGCCTACCGCTCGTCGAATAACACCTTCTAGCGCCATGTTGAACATCATGCAGGATAGACCATCACCTTGTCGAAGCCCGCTGCGCGGTTCGAATGAACTCGACAATTCATACGAAATCCGCACACAGTACTGCGTTCCATCCATCGTCGCCTTGATCAGTTTGATCAGCTTCCCGGAAAAGCCGTTCTCGTCCATAATTTTCCATAGCTCGTAACGGGAGATCGTGTCGTATGCGGCTTTGAAGTCGATGAATAGATAGTGCGTCGGGACTTGGTGTTCCTGGCATTTTTGAAGGATTTGCTGTAATGTGAATATCTAGTCCGTCGTAGAAGCCGGTCTGATGACTTCCCACGAACCTATTTGCTTGTGGCGTTAGGCGGCGGAGTAGGATTCGGGACAACACTTTGTAGGCGGCATTGAGGACAGTGATCGCTCGGTAGTTCTCACCGTCCAATTTGTCGCCCTTCTTGTAGATTGGGCATATTACCCCCTCCTTCCACTTCTCCGGTAGCTGTTCTATCAGATCCTGACTATCAACCGGTGTAGGCAATTGGCCAACTTGTCCGGGCCCATTTTGATGAGTTCAGCTGCGATGCCATCCTTCCCAGCCGACTTGTTTCTATTCAGCTGGCGAATGGCTTCCTTAACTTCCCAAGTAACCATAAGCACTAAAGCTTTGCATTTTTATAGCTTTACACCAGCATTCAAAGGCTAAATTACACTATATCAGCACATCAAGTGCAATTTTGCATTACAACAGCCCTTCGAGTGCTATCCTGCATCATGTTAGAATTATACCACTCTTTTAAAATGCAACTTGCATTCTATCAGCTTTGCACAATGCTTTTGAAATGCAACATTGCTCTAAATCAGAATAACAAATGCTATATTTTCTAAGCATTAAATTGGCATCACACAAGCTTGCTTTAATGCTTTTAAGCACTATGTAAGCACTACAGTGGCATTAGGCCAAAGCACATTAGCATTGATTGATGCTGAATCAATGCAAATTCAGGGCACCGGTTACTAGAAATTTGATTCAAATAGGTCTTTTTTTTTTCAAAGATTTAACGCGGACCTGATAGGTTCACAGGCAGAGTCAATGTCAAATGTCAGAGCCACATATGTCATGAGTTCGATTCCAGGTCATTTTCAGCTGAAAAATAAAAAAAATATCATGTAGAAAATTCAATCCGAGAGATCTCCTCAATATGCATAAGCGAATATAAAAATAATTACAAATTTAGTATCATGGCCGAAAAATGAACCGAACAAAAATCCAAAATAATTTTTTTTTTGCATGGTCGAACCTCATTCGATCGCCATTTGCATTTTGCCCGCCAACCTTGTAGCATCAACCAATGCAATAAAAGTGCTTTTATAGGGTTATACCAGTTTCTGCACTAATACAGCAGTTAATTTCGCCAAACCTGGCTCACAGAGCTAAAATGATGCACAGAATCAAGCACTATAGCTGACGCTAGAGCAGAGTTGATGCTAGATTTTAGTGCTTATGGTTACTTGGGTTCACTCATCGTTGGGAGTAGCTCCTCTACGTCGTTGGCTACGCCGGCGATGTACCTTTCCCCACACCGTCTTGATCTCCTGCATGTGCGCCGTTCAGGTGTTCATCGAAGTGCTGCTTCCACCTTTTGATCACTTCACGATTGTCCATCAGGATGCCCCCGTCCTTATACCGGCACATTTCGGCTTGCGGCACGAAGCCTTTGCGGGATGCGTTGAGTTTCCGATAGAACTTTCGTGTTTCTTGGGAACGATGCAGCTGCTCCAGCTCCTTGAGCTCCTCCTCCTCCTCCAGACGGCGCTTTTTCTCCTGGAAAATTCGGACTCGTTGTCTCTTCCGCTTTCGGTGATTTTCCACATTTCGTCGGGTGCCTCTCTGAACTACTGCCGCCCGCGCGGCATTCTCTTCGTCCATCACCCTCCTACACTCCTCGTCGAACCAGTCGTTCCGTCGAGTTCGCTCCACATAGCCGATGACGTTTTCTGCAGCACTGTTGATGGCTGTCTTGATGGAATCCCAGCAGTCCTCGAGAGGGGCTTCGTCAAGCTCGCTCTCTGCCGGCAGCGCGGTTTCGAACGATTGCGCGTAGTCTGCCGCGACCTCAGGTTGCTCAAGTGCCACCCAACTTTAAGAAAAAATAGGCAATTTTTACGATAATCGGGCCAATCAGATACATTTTTCCTACAGGGCATTTTTTTGTCAAACTTTGCAGGCTTGCCACCTACCGTCGACATTGCGAACCTGCAAAATTTGACAAACAAAATTAGCCACAAAATGATCGAAGTTTTGTTCTAAGTGTCATGTCAGTGTGATCAGTGATTTAACAACGGCGGGCGCCGTTTTCGTGTGTTGTTCACTACGGAGAGTTTTGAAATGAAATAATACAACAAAGAAAACGTGAATTGTAAACTTTACATCGTTTAAAAAGATCGACAAACCAGCCAAAGGCTGATTAAGATTATATAGAAAAGACAGTCAAGGAAATTTATTTCATAAACCATTTTCCTACTTATGATTGTCACAAAACTCCAAAAACAAAATAATGATACAATTTAAAATAAATGAGAATCAACATTTCAAATCAATTTTTTTTGCGATAAGTCATTAGGAAAAATTCTTCAAAATGATGTTCCTTATTTTAAATAGAAATTTGCTTGAAAAAAGATAATAAGCTGTCTAGTTTGCAAATCAAAAATCAATATTCTCGGTACACAAAAAATCGAATGCGAATTATAGTTTCAAATAAAACCAGAATTTTAAGCTTCGAAAATACTTAATAATCAGTGCACAGAATTAGAATCCATTAAATATAACACCATTTAAATAGAAATTATATCCAAGTTCAAAAATAAATTTTAGGTTAGGTTAGAAATTAACCATAATTGAAAAGTGTTGAGCAAAATGATAATAATTGAAATTTATTAATCATTAAAAATTTAAATCACAATTTGAAACGTGAATTCCCAAAAACATATATCCATTTTCAATACTGATGTTATGAAATCACTTGATACATCTTTTTACCTGAAAATAATCACATTTTCGTAGGTGATGGAGAGAATTAGAGAAACATGAGGTATCAAAGAACGAAAGAACATAAGCCGTAAATATCATGAAATTTTCGAAAAAGATACAACGGCTCACCGGCAGGACTTGAACCTGCAATCTCTACTTCAGTACAACGGCGCGTTAGCCAATTTCACAACGGTGAACAGGATGAAATCGGCGAACACGAGCAATCGAGCTCTGTCGATCAACTGCTGGCATAGATGCCACACCTACCGATTTTTGGGCAAATTTTCATCCAAGAATCGGTTTATACCAAATACCGATTTTTGGAAAAACCTACCGATTTCATTCAATTTTTGAAAATTTCGTTCTGAAAGATTTTTGTTTTTCAAAATATAACTATAACTTTCGTTTTGATTTTTTTTTTAATGGAGGAGTTTTGGCATCCCTGCCGTAGCGGTGCGAATAGTTTTCAGCCAAGAAGAAAATTGTGTTTTCGGGAGAGATTCTATAGTGATTAAATATGAAATGCTGCTACGTTTCAGCATTAATGAGTTACTTGTTGATTATGATAGAAAGTAAATGGGGCCGTTGTTACAAAGTGTTGAAATTTAAGTTTTCAAATCCGCACGCAAAAATTGTGCATGGTTTCACTTTCCACTTTGTTCTTGTTTCCTGATGAAAACGTGTTGCCAAGTTAATATTAGCTGTCCAAAAAAAATATGTTGGGATATGGGTACCCCTCGATGCGTTTGCGTGCGTTACTAGTGAAAGTTAAACATAAAGCCTAGTCCACACTTGGCAACTTGAAATGCGATTTCGGTTGCTGAGACTTGTTTATGTTTACATCTTGGTTGCTGAATGTCTCCTATACTATTCGGGAGACTTGAGACGAGCATCTCATCAAATGTAAACAAAAACAAGTCTCAGCAACCGAAATCGCAGTCCAAGTTGCCTAGTGTGGACTAGGCTTAACGCTTCAAATGCATGAATCCAGCTGAGCAGGCAAACCAAAACAAAGAGGATGAACTAAAACAAAAGGCGAACTAAAGCTGAAATTATTTGGATGGTCTACGCATTTCTGAATATTCGAAAGATTCTTAATCATACTGGATCGAAAGATAAGTACCTCTTTTCACTTCATCAACCATCAAGGCTAGCTAATAATGATTATTTCTTTACGATGTTCAAAATATTACCGTTAGTTAGTTCCTTGTTCAATCTTTTAATGGATATTTTTCTGGCTGGCAATAATTTGTCATAATTATGTAAAAGGAAATACTGTCGTAAAATTTCGTGCCAAATGAGTAGCTCACTTACAATTATCACTTGAAATAGGCGACCGGATTCAAGAAATATTTAATAGGTAATCATACCAAATATGTATTGTCCACAAGAAGAACGTTTTTTACTCTTTAAAGTTTTTTAAGTTATCCTTATCTCTTTTAAAGGTGAGATTATTTTGTTCAGAATTCCTGAAGAGATTGTTTGGTTGGTGAGAGGTATGGCGGTGTGTCGTATGTGTATGTGTTTTGTTTTTAGAGAACTTGCTAAAACGGAACAGCTCAAAGCAGTGATCTCGTGTCAAAAATTGGAAATTGAAATTGTTATTTAATTCTAGTTGTGAGTGAGATTTGTGATACCGAAAATGTTTACAATTGTACCGAAATCCAAGCAGGAAGTTGCTCCATATTTTTCAGGATTTAGAATGGTCAGAATGGAAAATGGATCGAAGCTAAGTATCATTCTATTTATCTGTTAAAACTCTGACCATCGAGTGATTTTTTTTATAGTTTTCTGTTCATTACAGATGGATTAATGGGTTTTGGTCTGGGTTTTGTCTCGGGCGGGGTCTTATTTGTGCTTTGCCATTTCTCCGGCTTAATGGCAAGGTACGGGTGAAATTCCATATCTCTAGAAATTTGTCTGTTTGAAACATAAAATAATTGAAAGACAAATTTAGACTTTTATCGAAAATTGAGACCGATCATTCATTCGACAAATGAGGGGTTGCGTGTTCCTGCGTACACGCGCCCGTTTGTGTGAGTGTGTGTGTGTGTTTGGGTGTGTGGGTGTGTGTGTTATTTAAATTTTACCTTTCACAAACAAGCAACAAAAAGTCTAAACTGCACAGGTTTATTGTAAAATTTTTATACCTATATAATATTGTCCAATGTGTGATGCAATTAGGGAAATAAGTTAACTTCAAACACGCTTTGGAGTACAATAAAATATTTAAAGTATGAAATAAAAAATTGTTACAAAATTTCAGATTATTATGTGAACATACCAAGTTAAAAATAAACATTAACCTTTAGACCATTTCTGGAAGAACAAATAAAAATCAATTTAATTTACACTCTCTGTCGGACCGTTCCACAGCCCAGCTTAACAAAAATTAATAATGATTTGTAACCTTGCTTGTGACCTTGTTTGAGACATTGTAGATTTAAAAATAGCGATTGAAACATAAATTAAAATTCATGTTTAAAGTAAAATTGAAAGACTGTAAATTGAGAGGTTTCAGAATATTACATTGGTAATGCAAACTTTAATTATTTCCAAATCCTATGCTTTCTTAGTTAGTTTTATCTGAGAATACAACACATTGAGTTTTTTGTTTAAGATAAATGCAATTCCATTAGTTATTTTACTTTCGATTCCTTTAATTAAAAAAAAATCAACTTATCAGTTTGTGTAAATAGGAATTTAATAAACAAAAGAAACATTTAAAGTTTGATCAGATAAAGTAGGCATTCTATAACAAAGTTTTTTCAAGTTGTTTGTTGAATAATAGCAAACAAAAGTGATGAATCTGTACTACCGAATCAAATTCTTTTATAAAATCAGAAGGAACATAGGTTAATATAAATTAGTTTGCCATTGTTTGATTTTTGCACTAGTCAAAAGTGTCTCCTCATCATATCCCTTCACCCATCCTCAAAAAATAATTATTTGCTAGGATGCAGAGGTAACCTCGGTCCTAAAGCATGAATTTGTTCTTTTATCCCTTTCTCTCTTTATTCAAAATCTGTCTATTGACTACTAGGACGTGGCCGGCGCCGTTATTGATGTTTAAAGAGAGAGCATCAGTTTTGTTCATTGTGAATGTGCTGTCAATCCCAGACACCATTCTTTTGGCCTCTGGACAAAATTGATGGCCTCGGTCAATCACGGAGTAGCAGCCATTGGCGACGTGGAATCCGTTCTACTGAGCCACGCCTACGATCATGGAATTCGAAATGCGGTTGTTTTTAAAAGATTTCCATCATTTTAAAAAAAACATCAATTAAGTTAAGCTTCGTAAACTATATAAAAATTCGTAAAATATATCGAACTTAAATATTCTTCAGGTTGTATTTCGAGTTCAATGATTTGGGGTGGATGTGAGTAGTCAATCAAGCTAAGCTCAAACTATATAACTATAACTTTCGTTTTGTTTTTTTTTTTTAATTTTGAACCAATATAACTCTGGTGCCTGTTTAGCTAGCAAGTCTCAAAGTATTCGAAAGTAATTTTTTCTTCTACGCCAGCTCTCTTGAGATCGATTTTTTATTATCAAATAACACGGTAGATAAGAGAGGATAGCAGTTTAAGACATAAATAGATCATGTCTTGAAGTTGTATGTTACAAATTTAGGAATTTATGATAAGTGTACGCTCTTGATAAATAGCACAAGTCCACAGAATAAAAAAAACTCCGATGTTTTGAGAAAACTTTTGAAAATTGATAAAAATTCTTTTAAAATTGAAGCGCTGTTTTGGCAAATTACAAATATTTTAAAAATAAAGAGTTTCCCACAACAATCAGCATTTGATTTCGTTATTTTTTTTCTACACCGCAAAAAACGGGAATATTGAAGAAACTGAATTTTCGATATTTAAAAAAAACACCAAGTCAAATCGTTTCGCAGTCTTCAACAAAGTTATTAAATAAATCAAGATCTTTTTTTTTTTTTTTTTTTTTTTTGTTTCGATTATAGTCGTTTTACCATCTTTATGGCATTCGCGACTTTATCAACGTTACAGTTGGCGGATCGTTATTGAAAAACTTATCCGGTACAACTGTGTTCGATGTTTGCTCTTGGGCTCGAACTCGTAGACATCGGCTCAGGAGACAACAGACTTGCCAACTGAGCTATATCACAAGCCCAATAAATCAAGATCTATAATATCAAATACTCTATAACTTTGTTGAATGATGTGAGAAATAGCTGTAATATTATCTATTCCAAATTTTAAAAATTGTAGAAATCAATTTTTCCTCAACGTTGCATTTCGAAAACAAGGACATCCAGGCAAGATCTGGATCCATTAATGTAGAATAAAAAATTGATTCAAAATCAGCACCAAAAATTATGTTCCCCTGTGTAGTATTCAGTATGAAACTACAAAATGATAATAGTGTTTACAGTGAGTAACACAATAAAGTCGCAGTGGACTGTCTTTTTTTTTCAAAAATATCATGCTTTAAATCTCGATATCAGAAAAACAGCAATTTTTTTATATTGTTTCAATAAAAATGGTGTTAAAAGTTCGAAAAAAATCGGTACTTAAACCGATTTTTGAAATTTTCATACCAAATATCGGTTTTTTCGGACTTGAAAATACCGATTTTAATGTGGCATCGCTGACATTTTTTACGGATTATCGAAAAAAATCAAGGGATTCCGCGGATAAATGTAATTTCTACCTGACGACCAAAAAAAAAGGTCTTCAAGTTAAACTTTGCTAAAATCAGTACATTTTTCGATTTTTTTCAAATCTACGGACTTGAGCGGTTTTCAATCTGGCATCGCTGATGGGTGGGGTTAGAGAAACAAGGGAGATCAATAGTGGGAAAGATCACATGCGGGATATACATAGTGTTTCGATAGAAGGTTCAGCAGTTGATCGGCAGAGCTCGAATACTCGTGTTCGCCGATTTCATCATGTTCACCGTAGTGAAATTGGCTAACGTGATTGAATTGCAAGATTTTGGCGTTCTGTATTCTTATCTTTGACTGATTTCCTCAACCACGTCTAGTTGGTAATGAGTTGATAGGAAGTGATATGCATTTATTTAGTTTACAAATTAATGAAATTTGAGTGAAATCAGTCATTGATAACACTAGTTTACAGCATTTTTTAACTAAGTAAGCTGAAGATCATTTTTATGTGAAATCGGGCGCTGAATCCGAAAAGGAAATTCAAAAAATTCTCAGTAGAACAGTTTTTGAGTTATGCTCCAAATATGAAAATTTGGAAAAAATGAAAAAAGTACTTTTACTTAGATTGAAATAGCTCGAGCTACATAACATAAATTTGAAATCTCTTTTTTGCATATTAAAGGTTAATAAATTTTGCTATCGATCTTCATTTTTGCGTATTATCAACAGTATTGTTGATATTTGTGACTTTATGATAGAAAAATTATAAAAAACGCCTTTTTTAGAGAAAATTTTAATTCAGCGAAAGTTTAAGACTGAATGGTAACATTTGAAAAATCTGATTTTCTATTGGCCTTAAATGTCAATTCAAAACAAAGATTGCAAGTGGTTATTCATCGAAATCGGTTGAAAATTGAAAAAGTTATGGTTACTTTTCCATGATAGTAATTTTTGCATTTTTTTTTTTTTAATTTAACGAGCCGCAATGTGCTTATTATAGTATAGGAAGAATTAAACATGGAAAATCGTACTCGCTTCAATTTAGAATTTTTTATTACCTTACCAAAAGGTTACATGCCAATTTTCTGAAAGATCTGACCATGGGTAGGGTTTGCTTGAATCTCAAAGGTGAATTTCTTTTTAAGGTATTATGCTCGGAAAGAGCAAAAAATACTGGTTTTTTTTGTCTTTATTTAAGTGGTATCTGTTCTTGCTTTTCTTGTAGGATTGTTGGTTCAATGGTTGATTTTAATCTAATCTGATTCATTTTAAAATTTCTAAGCACCACATCACCAAAACTAGAGGTGATTGACAAGACCTTACAAAAGATTTGAGTTTAGAACGTCAAAATCTTCCAATTCAATCATTTAAACATGAGCATCAAAAATTCTGTTCCTCCTAGTTATCAATTACATTTTATGAATTCAATTAAATTACATAAGATTAAGACGTTTTTGAAGAAAATATTTCTTTCTAAAATGTTAAAAACAATTTATTTTGTTTTTGATTTGAGAAGAACACGAACAACATAATAGGCACCTAGCCGTTGGACAAAAATGAAGTCGATTTAAACAAATATACAGCAAATTCACTTGAAAAAGAACAACAAAACAAGTCGAAACGTATTCGAAGAAGGATGGACAAATAAATGAACGAAGACGACCCGCCAACCATACCACCTCTTTTCAAAAATGATTTGACCATCCTTCGACGAATACGCCAAAAACAAAATTTTCACCTCTGACAATTTGCCACCTTAAAGGTGAGACTCTCTCCTATCCAACGCACAATTCACGAGAACTATCAATTGCAGGGCTTGAACAATGTTTTTTTTCGAAGAGTTTCTATTGTTTTATATGATAATTTTTTATTTATAATTGTTCCTAGCATAGCTTCATATTTTAAATACTCACCCGAGCAGACTTTGATGCCTAAACCGATAGCAAACATAAGCCAAAATAAGCTTTCAATGCCAAAATGATAGCATAATTTAGTGTCGTATTTTTCCCGATGCCAAAATTAGGTTTCATTTAAATATCAATATGCTGAAATTTGATGGCAAACCAATACCAAAGTGAAGTATCAATGTCAAAATTAAAGCACAATTAGGTGCGAAATTTACAGCGAAAGCTAAATAAGGTGTCATTAAGGTTTCATTTATTTTCATGGATAAGAAAAGTGAGATCTTAATGATAGCATGATTTGGAATTGAATTTTCTGTTAAGAGAAATCAATTTTATTGAAATGTTTTAATTTAAATCGAACTCAAATAAAAAACGAATGCAGTCATCACCAGCATAGTGCACGCATTATTTAGCATTGATTTATCAGTCACAGCAAAACTAGGCATCATTAAGGCATCATTATTTAACATCATTAATTTTCGTTTTGGCCTATACCTAGCGGACTAAGAATGAAAATTAATCTAAAGGAGGGTTCAAGTTTTAATAAAAATTAGCTTTAATTCAATTTTATAGAATACCAAATTGAAACCATAACGATGTTTAAAGAGTGTGAGGTAACGAAATTTGTTGTCTGGAAAAATTAATTTATTTTAAACGTAGAATTAAGCTTTGTTTAACTTTTTATGTTTCTTGAGTATTTCTCTAAAATTAATTGGGAATATTTTTTTCATAAGTTGAAGGTTGTTTGATTATTTGAAACCTGCAGTTCCGCTATATTTTTAATTATTTTTATATGAAGGATAATAAAATAATATCATTAATACTAGTATGGAGATTTTTTTTATTGAATAATTCATAAAACTTATGCAAAGGCACAAACAATTTTTAAATCATTAAAATTAAGTCCATCATTTTTAGTTTTTTTTTTAGAAAAAAACCAGAGTTTAATAATAAATACGCATCCTTGAAAAACTCTGAAATTTTAATTTAAAAATAAGTTTTATTTCAATGTTTTATGTATTGATTTTAAAACATCACTAGTATATTTTTTGTTCCTAAATTTTTCTTAAAATTGTTTAGAAATACTTATAATAAATATTTTCTTGAAAATCCCGATTAAAAAAATATTGTTTTAGATTTCTACAAACATTTTTTTCAACAATTTAAAAAATCCTGGAAGGAAATCTTTCAACAGTAATTTTATGAAATCTATTTCGAAAAATTCAATAACAATGCACCTATCAGTAAACTTTGTAAATCAATTTATTAAAAAAGTTCAGATGCAGGAAAAAAAATTGAAAAAATTGGGGTCTGTCAAGAATTGATTAATTTGAGCTTATTCTTATAAAATATCACTCAAACTTGTTCATCTTTGTATTTGTGTGTGTAACTGATGAGTTCTCGTACAGCTAACGATAAACATCAAACATTTAAATTTTGTTCATTTCACATTGTTCACACTAGGTTTTGAAAGTAAATACAACGCGTTAGAGTTCTCATTTTTCAATAACACGAGAAATCTGCGACTCGTTGATTACAAAAATGATTAGCATTTATTAGTGTGAACAAAGTTTATTTCACCCAATAACATAACAAACGCATTGGACATATATAAGAGTGTCACTAGTCCAACCATACATTCCAAAAACAAAAATAGTGTTTTGTTTATCATGTAAAAAGTGAAAGTGCAGGCGACCACACAGGCATCCTAGAGATGAACATAGACCTAGATTTTTTCTCGGGAACGGCTCTGGTTACGTCTAGAGGTAAAGGGAATCGGAAATGCTACCCGAGAACTGTATCCTTCTGGAGGAACCCGATTGCAATTCCAAATGAACCGGCGCAGCAGCTTCGACCTTCGCTGAAGGATGGCTATGATAAGGATTAAAGAAGATATAAAATACAAATTAAAACAGACGCGGCTAACCCATTTGGATAGGTTTAATGGTAAGATACATTTGTCAATTGTTTAAATTACTTTTAAGAAAAAAATCTTTTTAGTCTGTCTTTCAGATTGCTGTGATGTGGGAGTCATACTCCTACTTGCATGTTAAAGGGATCAGCAAACTTTTAAAGATGTGTCCCGGCAGTCTGGGTAGGAAGGCATACCCATTTCGTGCCAGGTATAATCGGTGTTTACTAACCAGGAATTGCAGCTGAGGCAACTTGATCATTTGATGACGATTTATTGTGTGCAGATGGACAATCCAGGAAAAAAGTTTGCCATTATAAGTATATGGCGTTCAAACGAGCAACCACTTTCACAATGTCCACATTATACGGTACAAGTCCTACGATCTATCCACGTTCCCATTTAACGATAAGGTAAGTTTATTTTATTTTTATACAGGAATTAATTTTGAATATTCCGAACAATTGCTGGGTTAAAGTTTAGCACTTTTCCGACAGAGCTAAGGAAACTGCTCTTGATAGATTGTATAACATTACTTAACGAGAAGTAATCGAAGCGCACTTTTCAACCATACTTGACTAATTAGCTTTTTGTAGACGGAAACTAGTTACAAGAAATCGATTGAAAACTAGCATTTTTTTAAAAGTTTAGAAATGTTTTCTTAAGCCAATCCATGAATTTCGATCGATTTATGTAGAAATTAACTCGTTGTTTATAACAGGTTATTGAAATCTCCTAAGGTTACATTGTTTTTAATGTAATGAAATATAGTTTCAGTACAATTCAGCGTATATAGATTTTCTCAAACGTAGAAATATAGTAACTAGTTTAAACCTTTTTTTTTAATTTATGTACACACATTTTATAATAAGATCAAACAGTTCGAAAATTCATCCTAAACTCCTCTACAAAGATTTTGCAAGGATTGGGACGCGAAACAAAACAAATTATTTTTCAATCCATTATTTATCAGTTGTTGATAAAAAAAAAGTATTTAATGTTACGAATTGTGTTCATTACAATTGTTATTAATAATACAAATTCTGACGTTTCTTATACGGAATAATACCAAATTAAGGCTATGTAAAAGCGTTAAAATTTCACGTCTATAACATAGAAATTCTTTTCAACCAAAAAAATCTCATGAATTTTAGTTGAACTGTTCTGAAAAATTAAATTTCCTAATCGATTCTCAACGACAGATAATCTTACTATTCTACTAATTCTAACCATTGATTTTGTTTGCTTTAGGGATTCACACACTAAGCAACTTAATAACTTTTTAAACTTTACTATGAACCTTAGTATTTTCTAAAAATTCAACTTAGCAAAACCAACTTCTAGAATAAGTGTTGAACCCATTGCATACTTGAAGGCGCTTTTTTAATAGTACAAACTATCAAAGCATTGTACATATGCATGTCGTGTGTGTATGCATATCGCCGAAAGATTGCATGGTGGTTTGATCCACATGATATTATACACCCAAACAGACATTAATTGAGGCGCTTGGGATCAGAGAAGTGCAAGTGAATAAATGATAGTTTAGAGAAAACGCGCTTCAAAGTTATGAAGGTGCTCGATTTTCCATATATTTTTCGAATTCGAGCAGTTTTAATGATTGTATCCCATTTACCCGAAAACCATTGCCCAGAATGAATTTTTCCCAGAATGACAAATACCCGAAATCAAACCCCAGAATGAACCATTTCCCAGAAAAAAATTTCCCAGAATGCACCATTTACCAGAAATTTTTTTCCCAGAATGGACCATTTCCCAGAATTTTTTCCCCAGAATGGAATATTTACCAGAATGGCACAAATCCTAGATTTTTCACCTAGTATTTTTATTTGTTTTTTTTCTAATGAATTCTTGAATATTTCATATGATTCGAAATTAATGTTTTCAAAATGATTTTTTAAATGAAACTACGACTTTGAAATTTTCCAACTAAATTTATTTTAGAACCAATATTGTGCTTTGTTTATGGTTTGGGTACTTTAATTGATTCAATGCTTACCATGGTCCTTTAAAAAACCGTTTTGGTATCCGACTCCTCACGCTGCGCGTTCGAACTTGAAAGACGTTTTGTCCTTCACGCTGTCGCGTGGCGGACGGGGCTAAGGGATCACCCCTAGCTTTCACGCAGACCTAGGAAGCCCCGGCAGACCTAGACCAATGTCTTAGGGCCGCCGCTTCCGACGGCGGGTCGGCGGCCTCCTCGGATTTGGGAGCTTCGGCGGCTTTGTGCCGCCTCAGCCCCTTCATCCTCGTTGGTTGCGGCCTTGCCGCAAAAGAATAAAGTTATGAAATCCCATTTTTTTCGTAACAATTCCTTTTTTTTAAAATAATTTCTAGTAAGGGTAAATGTTTTTAATTTTCTGGGAAATGGTCCTTCTTGCGAAAAAATTTCTGGTACATGGTTCAGTCTGGTGAAAAAATTTCTGGGAAATGGTACATTCTGGCGAAAATTTTTCTGGGGAATGGTTCGTCTGGGGAAAAAAATTCTGGGTAATGGTTCTTTCTGGCGATTGGAGTTCTGGGGATTTTTCATTCTGGGCAATGGTTTTCGGGTAAATGGAGTACAACCGTTTTAATTTTATCAAAACAGTGTTCAAAAAAATTATAAAAAATCTGAGTTTTGCACCAGACATACATTGAAACATGAACAATTCGGTATCGAATTTTGAATACGGCGAATGCGCCAAGACCTTTGTTTTGAGAAAAACGCATTCCAAGTTTCAGAAAATAAAATCAATTTCCTATTTAGCTGCGTACAATCATTTTCCTAAATAAGTCGCTAAAATGCTTTCAAATTGATTTAATTTCATCAACCGATCGATCGATATAGCTTTTCCGTACTAATTACTTCAAAAAATAATAAATATAACTGTGGGCCCTTTTACCACAGACTTATGCTCTCATTTTGTTCATACGCCAAATTGGAGCGCACTTTTGAATTGCAGAATGACTGTTCGCCTTTTGGATCACTCATTAAAGAAGCAATATTCAAGCAAATTTCGGCTTGAGAGGGTTCAAATGATCACATTAACACATTAGCACATTCAACGATCTTATAAATGCTGATTTGTGCTTCTCCTCGTCCTGGGAAAACAAATTTCAAAAACTTCAGTGCCCTTTTTCCATCTCAAAATAACTATTGGCCCTTACGTTCGCGACGAAATTTTGAGGGGAAATGGGCGAATGAACTGTGGGATTACACACTCATAAAAAAAGCTATTCGCCTTATTTAAAAAATTAAATTTAACTTCACTAAAATAAGAAAAAATAAAAGGAGATGATATTTTCGGATGTAAAATAAAGAGTTTAACGCATTTATGTGATAATCTGGATTTGTTTACAGTTGGCGCATTCGCCGTATTCAAAATTCGATACCAAATTGTTAAGTTTACATAACTCAAAATTGATGATTTTGGCACTTGCACCCCTTCGATCCTGAGGGCCATTTGAAAAATTATTAAATTTTGCTATCATGCCTTTTAAGAAGAAATTGGTATTATTTGCCCAAATTGGTGGCACAATACTTTAATTTTGTTCTCATTTTCCATGTGCAGATATTAGATAATATCTGAAATTTCGGATTTGGTGTGCAGAAATCAAAATTTAAACCCAAAACTGTAGATATGGTGATAATTTCTTGTTTCGTTATGTAAATCGCCTCTATGTATGCAACTATATGTGCTGGCAATATTAATGATACAAACGAAGCTTATAAACATCGCATTGCGTTATGATCATCACCTCCACATATAGATGCATAAGTTCAGTAGTTTTTAACAATACTATAATGTAACGAGTCAATCCTTAGGTAGATCAGGGATGAGCAATCTTTAATCAACGGGCCAATATTAATTTCAAATCATATTCAAATTCAAATCTTTAGAATCAATCAACAAATTTAAAAATCATGTTAAAAATTTTCTCGAATAATTATTCATAGTTTGATTCCAGATTGATTAGAAACAAACAACAGTCTAAAAAGTATAAATCTGATTTTGCAATCAGGTGTATCATTTGAAGGCATATTTTGAATCCTTCTATAAAGATTGCGCAGTGATTTGGACGAAGAACAATCAGCAATCATCACGTTTTTTGTACATGTTATACGATAGTTTTGAATACAATAAGATTTTTTAAATATTTATTCAAGCGTAGCGATTTTTGCAAGGTATGCATACTTATTTTTTATAGCTAGTGTAATGTTGGATGATTGCATAAATACAGGCGATTTTTTCAGAGATTCTCATCTTATTAGATGATTCATCGCAATACAGGTGATTTCAGTAATTCATTGCGATTTACCTCACAAAGCAAACTTTAATAGTTGAATTATGTATGTAAATTTTTGCTATCATGCCTTGTTAGCAAGATTTGGGATAGTTTTGCCCTGATATAGGTGGTAAAATGCGAAAATTTGGGTATCTATATTGCATATGCTGATAGCATATGTATGCCATATTTTGGTTTCCTCGAAAGGCAAATGATACCTCGTTTTGCCAGCATTTTGAAGAAATTTTGAAAGCACATTGATACCAAATTTTGGAAGCAGTCGAAGCCAAAAAGTGGCATCATTATGCTCTCAAAACGCGTTTTGAGAGGGTGGTTAAACGAGGTATCATTATGGTTTCAGTGAAACCTACACTTGACATGATTGAGGTATCCATATATGAAAAGTGAGACCCAAATTTTGGCATTGTACCACCTTTATTCGGGCAAACTGATACCTCATTCTACTTTCAAGGCATGATAGCAAAAATAGGTATTATTTTGCAATAAAAGTCTGCTCGGGCAAGCTTTTTTCATTTTTTTAAATTTTCCAAAAATTCAAAAAAAATAAAAAGTATATAATTTTAATTTTCGACATATTTTTGGAAAAGTGTTTAAATTTCGAAAATAGTTTGGAAATCAACATTTAGAACAGGCCATTTAGAAATAGCCGTAAGATTACTGGATGAACTGAAGCTACAAAGGCAGAATGAAGTTTTGTGTTGAGAGAAAAACGGTAGAACTCATTATTTAACAAGTGCTTGTGGCTTCAACTCCTTCGATGATCCCTTAGAAGTTACAAGTTATGATTTTTCTAGGATCTTTTTCGCAGCCTCGGAACCCTGCACTTGCATTGTTCGTTACAGTATTTTGTAAAGCAGTACAAATTTCGCACACAATAGAAGCTCTACAGAAACTTCCGTCAAATTTTAACATAACATGGATACTCCCATATGAAGAAAATTGAATTTTAAAAAAATCATAAAAACGATGAAATTTAATACCTAGTTTAAACACTGAAAAAAAGTGATTCGATCGCATCGCACACGTAAAGCATCAGAGCATAATGTACCTTCCGAACTTCGCCGGTTGCGGGAGCTAATCTCCTAATAGGTTGCTAAAGCAAATTTTATCGACCCCCCCGCACGTAAATGATGAAACAGTTTGAGTTGGGTTATGGCTCGCACCTAATTTATAGCATGATTTTCTCATTAGCTCAAGATTCAGCAGCTAATTCACTTTCTCCTGCCACCATCGCCTTCAACCATATGCTGCCTGCCAGACCAAAAGCTATCTTCCGCATCCGATTTTACACCACAGCCTGCAGATACCTACCGAAGAAAGCTTAATGGATTTGAAAGGGAAGACCCCGATAGGGTATGTGGATTGTTTGTGGTCTTTGCAATGTTAGGGAAATGGTCAACATGATACTTCAGTTGACATTGCAATTCCAAATGACACAGGCATTTTTTTCAAGCAACATCCTATACGAAACTGTGAAGAAAATTCTGAAAGTTAGGTTCTTACCCCTCAAAAAAAATTAAAGCAGTAAAAAACTACGAAACCCTCAGTAAAACAACTTTCAACTTATCCTATTCAGAACGGCCCGGAAGAGTCATAAAGTGTCAAGTTCATTACCGCGCACATCCTCCCTACTTTGCCAGGCTAAAACCGCCAAAAACTACGCACTCAGGAAAGGATTATGGTCTACTGGCGAGCTTTCAAGGAGGCAAATAAAAAAAATAGCCCAAAACCCTGACACAAAGCTGTTGAGAAGACTGTTTTTCTCTGGTTAAAATTTGTATAAGGACGAGTTGAAAAAAAACTTCCTTCGATTGTAAGTATCTCCGGTCAGAGCCCAAAGTAGAAAGCCCGTTTTCACGTCTCTAGCTAGGAGGGTCATTTTGGGATTGTTGAGGGAAATAGGGAAATTTTTGATT
Organism: Uranotaenia lowii; assembly: GCF_029784155.1. Lineage (NCBI taxonomy): Eukaryota > Metazoa > Arthropoda > Insecta > Diptera > Culicidae > Uranotaenia > Uranotaenia lowii. The sequence goes on from NC_073692.1 coordinate 222,451,748, forward strand.
AAATTTTGATGCTCTACCCAGAGTGAGTGAGGGCACGTAAAACGAGACGCATCGTAAAATTTTCACCTCCTTTCACCGAAGATGTTACTGACAGAAATCGAACACTTCGCTTCGATCATTGTAGTTATTTCTTCTTGAACAAAGGCGTAGAATGTGGAAAAATGGTAGAGCTTTTGGAGATTCCTGCTCTTGGGGTATTTTCTAGTTTGAATTTACAAAGGAACAAAAAGAAATTTATTTCAGCAAATATTTAGACACAAAAACATTCCAATGAATAGTGCTTATACCTGAGGCCATTAATAAAAAAAATCTTAATTCTAACTTTTAACCAGCACAGCACTCACAGAATATCGGATTATATCCATAGGGTGGTGTTCTTCGAATGGGTGCAAGATTATCTGAATGTTTAATCTGTACATCTTGACATAGATAAGACCATAACCCCTTTTTTCTATAGAAATACGTAATTTCTCAAATCAATTTTCACGAGAAACAGTTTTGTAGTTCCTATAAAGTTATTTTTTCCGGAAAAAAGAACTTCTCCTCATCATCTTTACAGAAATATTTGAAACAAAAACCAACTAGGTTATCAAGTGATGAAAATATTATATTTTTGAGCACCGAAAAATAGGCTTTTATATGAACAACAAATGCGCGATAGAATCCCCTGCTCTCATAATTTTATCAATTCCTAGAAGCTTCACTTTTAGATCCACTGAGCCACTGGCTGGAAACTCCTAAAAAGACACACGTTCACTCATTCTCGGAAATCTGTTTACCAGTGTTTTGTGAATGAAGGATAAGATTTCACCTCGGGGTTCGAAAAAGTCAACCATGCAGGTACCAACTACAAAGGAAAAGGTTGCGGTAGAAATCACGTTCCAATTCTGACGCATACTATCCCCATTAGGTGTATCACTTTCTCCTTCTACTTAGGAGATACTACCCGAGGATTCAGGAAAGTTTTGCTGCCCTGAATTGGCAACAGCTGAGAAAGTACCTCAACCCACACCCACTACTTACTAACTGAATCGGATTCAGGGGTTATGGATCTAAATTTAAACAACATCCTCTTATTCACCGAACCGACTAGCATTATTGGTCCGGAGGAAGGAGGGATCAGGATAAGCAATCGATGATGCCAGCTCAGGGCGTAAGTAAGATGACATCGACCTTTTTCTCGGCTCCACTTGTCTTGTCCTCAACACCCAGACCTCTTGTTTTCGTTCACAACCATCCGCCACTTTAAGAAATATTTTCCGCAAGGTTCGTTCACTGGCAATCGAGACTGTCGGTTTTCTAAGTTGTGTCTCTCGAATTTTTGTGGCGCACACACGAACCCGAACAGTGCGTTGGATAGTTATGGAATCGTTGTTTTTAAATTTATTTATAACTGGCTGATACCGTACGAGCTTTGTTCCGCTTTTAACTTTAGAGATGTGGAGTTTTTGTTGGAATGGTATGGAGATGCATTTTCACGACAAAATTGCATAACATTTTAAACATTATTACCTACCTACCTAAAAGTCCGGCGCCGATTGACCGACGCATAGGGCTGAGATAAAAGATCTCCCCTGCTGGCGATCCGGAGCTAGCATATTCACTTGCTGCCAGCCAAGGTTCTCGTCAACTGTGCGGATTTCAGCGGCTAGACTACGTCGCCACGAGCTTCTGGGTCTGCCTCTTCTTCGATGCCCATCTGGATTCACATCAAGCGCCTCTCTGCAAGTCTCGTTTTCATCTCTTCGCAGCGTGTGCAGAATCCATCTCCACTTACGTTCCCGAATCTCGATCTCCAGCGCCTTTTGATGACACAGGCGATGAAGTTCTACGTTTGAGATCCAATTGCCAGGCCACCAAGCGCGGATGATGTTCCGCAGGCAGCGATTCACAAAAACAAGTTTCACACCCGAACAACAATGCGGACTTGACGTTTGAGTTGAAGATTCGTATTTTAGTTCATTGAGAGATCTGGCGTGAGCGCCAGATGTTTCGGAGACTTGCAAACGCAAATCGGGCTTTTCTGATCCGGGTTTCGATGTCTTTCTTGGTACCACCATCAAGCGTAATCTGGCTACTAAGATACTGGTAGCACTCCACTGTCTCAACCTGTTGTCCAGCTACCACAAAATTTGAACGATTTTCTGTGTTGATTTCTATCGACTTGGCCTTTCCGACATTTATTTTGAGACCTGCTGCCTTGGAGCTTTAGGTGAGGTCATTGAGTTTGCTCTGCATGTCTTGTTGTCTTTGGGCGAGCAAAATAATATCGTCTGCCAGGTCAAGGTCGTTCAGATGCTCCATTGTTGATAGATTCCACGGCAATCCTCGGTTCGGTGCACAGTCAATCGTTCCAGTCAGAATCTCATCCATAACGATTAGAAAAAGTTGCCGGGATTGGTTTGAACAAGACACCGTCGTGCAAGACCTTGCAAGAAAATGCCTCGTATTGTGCTTCGATGAGATGGACTAGTTTCTCTGGTACTCCTCTTCGCCTTAGAGCCGCCCAGATGTTTTCATGGTTAAGTCGGTCGAATGCTTTTTCGAAATCAACGAACACCAGCAGAAGAGAGTTTTGGAATTCGTTGATTTGTTCCAGTATGATTCGTAGCGTTGTGATGTGGTCCACACATGATCGTCCGGATCGAAGTTCAACTTGTTGCCATCGGAGTGTAGCGTCGATTTCCTCCTGGATCCTGTTCAGGATCACTTTGCAGAGCACTTTAAGGGTTGTACAAATCAACGTCATTTCTCGCCAGTTTCCGCACTCTGTCAGGTCTCCTTCCTTTGGGACCTTTACGAGGATACTTTGCATCCAGTCGGCCGGGAATGTTTCAGTATCCCAGATGTCAGCGAAAAGACGGTGCAACATTTATGCTGACAGGGCAAAGTTGGCTTTCAGCATTTCAGTAGGGATACAATCGATCCCAAGTGCTTTGAAGGATTTTATGTTTTTTATTTCCGCTTCTATTTCAGTCAGCGAGGGCGCTTCCGAGTTGACGCCATTAATGCGACTTACTGTTGGCGCCTCGAGCTGCGGGTTCTGTTGGCCATCGCTATGTGTGACTCGGAAAAGTTGTTCGGTCTTTCAGCGGCATTCCTGCATTAGTCCTGGCACCATCGAGGCGGCGAGAAATGTCATAAAGTGATCGGATATCTCCATTGGCGGCGGCTCTTTCTCCCTTTTTGGCTAGGGGTTTTGTCCAGCCTCTCTTGTCTCGTCTACAAGCTCAATTAACTACCTTTTCCAGCTCCGCATATCGTAAGCGGGCGGCTGCTTCGGCTGACCCTGTTCGTGCCTGCTCAATACCGACTTTCGCCTTTCTCCGATCATAGACCATCCTCCAAGTTTCATCCGACATCCATTCACTTCTTCTTCCACCAACATTACCGTCGTGATTAAATCATTCTTTGATTTCCATTCTTAACTGTTACGACTGTCGGCAATTCCGAGGATCGGGACTCTAGCTGTTCAAAGTATATTGGTATACGCCGACATCGGCGTATGAATACAACACACGCAGTTCAGTGTGTGCGCCATAAGGTTTTCGTGTATAAAAGAAAAAGCATTCAGAAAATATTCCATTTAGAAATAATTCCAGTTTTGATCGTCAAACAAGTCGTTTCTCTTCTTTCCAATCCGAAAGTGCTCCCTGTCTAACATTTTTCACCTCTGGATTCTCCAACCGGAGGACGTCGTATCGACACCCGACTTACTGCTCGCGCCGTTGGACACGCGCAACTCTCAGTCGTATCTCGCCAAGGACGAGGTGATGGTCAGATGCAATGTCTGCGCTTCGTTTGTTGTGGACATCATCCTTCTCCATTTTCGGCTGATGCAGATGTGATCAATTTGATTTTCTGTTCGACCACCTCGGGATACCCAAGTGACCTTATGTGCTGGTCGATGGGGGAAGAGCGATCCACCGATCACCACGTTGTTGTTGCCACAAAATTCTACAATCAGCTCTCCGTTTTCGCTCATCTGTCCTAGGTCATGGCGCCCCATGATGCGCTCAAGGTCCTGATTGTCGGAGTCAATCTTTGCGTTGAAGTCGCCTAAAGAGATTTGAATGTTCAGTTGACTGTTAAACTGCTCTTCCTTCTGCAAATCGGCAACGTCAGTTGGCGCATAACACTGGACCATTGTAATCCGTGTTCTGAATCTGGCTACGATTATTCTTTCGTTTATCGGTTCTCATCTAATGAGGGCCGTGTAGGCCTGCGTGTTTAACAGGAAATCAACTCCTCGTTTCCAAGTAGCATGTTCGCCCGGACTGTGTCTTGTGTTCTCCAGTGTTAGGCCAACGGACTTCGCTCAGTCCCATAATTTCAAGCTTGAGGCGGCTAGCTTCTCTAGCAAGTTGAGCCAGCTTGCCTTGTTGGGCAAGGATTAAAAGGTTTCAAGTTCCTATTCCTGTCCGTGTTTTTATGCTTAAAGTACGGGACTATTTCGCATACGGCTAAAAAGAATCCCTACGATGAAGTAATCCTACCCGGTTCGAGTGGCTTATCAGAAGGCGACGTGAATACTCTTCCCCCTACGAGTTCGACCGTGGAGAAGGTATTATCTTATCCCCGCAGCCTCCGTCGCAGAGGGCGCGTTCTACTCGGATACGCCGCGACGGTAGCGGTGGAGATATTATACACACGCTCGCTTCGTACCAGGCAGCTCGGCGTACACATGAGGTAGAGTCCGATCTTGGTATGCTTTACTCCTAGGTTCGGACGCACATTACTTAGATCATCCCCGGCGAAGGAGGTATTCTACACCGATCCCGGACTGGTACTGGTTCCAACTCCTTTGCAGGGCAGTTGTAATCCGGGTGAACCCATCGCTGACCACGTGCAAAGTATTGGCATCCTCACACCTCCAAACCGATGGTGGTACTGCATGAAGCATCCGTGATCAATCAAGAACTGCGTCATGCAGAAATCCACCTCTTCATGTCTCCGATTCATCTAAAATCTGACGTTAGGAATCAAGCGATGGGTCCATCGGCCGTTTTCAGAGCTCCCACTGGTACTGCCAGTTGAATTTCGAGGCCTCTCTTGCATCATTTCGCACATCAGTCATGTGTCTGTGCTTGTAGCAGAAGATATCTTCCTCTAGCAAGACCGAGATGGGCATGAACCCCGCCACAAAATCAGCAGCTACCGAGGACACTTTTCGGAATGCGCTGATACTTAATTCGCAAGTTCTTTAGCCGCAGCTCGCTGCAGAGCTTCTGCAGAGTACACTACCTGCTTAAGGCTGCCTTCCAAGCCGCCGCTCCGTATCGCAAAATGGATGAGGTCACACTTGCCAGGACCCTCCTTCTGCTGCAGCGGATTACCGAGTTGTTTGACATGACTCGCGAGAGGACTGCTGCCGCTATTGCGCTCTTATGCAGGCGTTGTCGACGTGGGCCGTAAAACTCAACCGATCGTCGATCACCTCCAAGTACTTGATCGCACGTTTGTATTCAATTGCGTACGGTCTAGCTGCATTCGTCCCGGATTATGCTGAGATCAGGTTTGTAATCAGCAACATATCGGTCTTGTGGGAAGCCAGACGCAAGCTCTTTGAGTGCATCAATTTTCACCTTCTCGATCGCTACAATGGCGAGTATCTGGACCTTCTCAGTAGATGAGCCCGATGCTAAGAGAACCACGTCGTCGGCGGATCCCACAAGTCTCACTCCCGCGGGGAGACCCAGTCTCAGCAGTTCGTAGTAGACGATGTTATACAATACCGGGCAAAGTATCGAACCTTTTGGAAACAATGCCGAACCACTCACTGATTCCAATCCTTCGCTGGTCATATACTGTAATAAAGGATTATTGAAGTAACACTCCACAATCCTACAGATACATGCCGGAATCCTCACTGTTGAAGGCGTTCTTCACGTCAAGGGTGACCACTGCGCAAAACCGGCCTCCTCTTCTTTTCTTCAGCCTGGCTTAGTCTGCTCTTTCGAATGGCATCTACCGTCCTGCGGCCTTTCCGAAGATCAAACTGTTTATCGTTCGCACCTTCGGTGTAGAGCTGTATTCTGCTCGGGACCCCTTCTCTAGCACCTTTCCAGTAGTATCCAGGAGGCATATAACCCTGTTTTGGCAGGAGCACCAATCGCTGCCGCTTCCACACGTCTGGGAAGACCCTCTCATCAAATTTCAGGGTGAGAAGGGCCATCTCAGATAAATTAAGCCTCGAATTACACGGAATATTTACACGAAATAAAGTCTGAATTAACCGAAAACGACGATTTAATAGCACTAGAGGTCGTACAGATATCACGTGGACAGAAAGGTTAGATTTTTGACCCCCTCCCCCTACTTACTAGTCTAGTCTAAGGGTCCGGCGCCAATTGACCGACGCATAGAACTGAGATAAAAGATCTCCACTGCTGGCGATCTGGAGTCTGCGTCTTCACTTGCTGCCAGCCGAGGTTCTGACATTTTTGCTGAAAATTTTATCTATTGTTTGACGCTATCAAAAGTTATTCACACAAGAAACTGGTACATAGCCCACATTGCTTCCCTTATATAGTCCTTATTCATTGTGGAATTTATTACGAATTTTACTTAAAATTTAAAACAAGTAGATATTTTATGGCGGCAAATAACTGTCATACTCGTTATCATTAATCTATTTTACGTAGTTATGATCTAAATTAATCTACAGTTCTGATGCTAATGAGCAAAATGTTGAATCTGCACTAATTACCTTCTGAATCGCTGCAACACACTGTTTCCCACTTCCCGTTCCGCCCTTTCGTCGGATTTATCGTTGTGACATAATCGGACGAAATACACAACAGCTGCAGTGTGGTTTGTCATGGCGTCTTCCCCGGTCTTCGTAGTCGTTGTTGTCGTCGTCGTCGTCGTATTTAGGGCCCTGGATGGTGGATGCTGACTGCTTGCTCCCAGGATTTGCCCTTTTTGCCAAAAAAAAAAAAAGAGGAAGAGTTTTCCGGAGCCTCCGGTTTTTGTTTTTCACCATTACTGTGGACCCGTATCCGATTACAATGTGTTTTTAGGATACCGGCTCTGACAGTTTGGAACGAACGGCATGAAATGTGAATTGGGCTGTCCTCCACCCTCTCGCTAAATATCTGTCAGCCCCGTTTGGCTTCAACGATTTTTGAGCTGGGACGCTTTTGGTTAAATTTTTGTGTGTAAGGTTTAGCAGCGTGGTTTTGGTCTGTTTGCCGGGGAAAATCGATAGCTACTTACGGCCTTTGATGGTAACGAATCAATAAATATGGCGTGAAATCTGATCCAAGGGCTACCTTGAAACCAAGGATGCTTGAAATCATAGATCGTTCTTTTTTTATAAACTGTGATTATATTTCGATTAAAGCAAGTTAGCAAGCAGCAAAGGTGAGAGAACTCCTTCAATGTTGTTTTGTAATCTATAAAATTTGTGCATCATACGTGATAATAAATAATCTCAGTCTTATTATTTAATAAATGAAAAAATATAGCCTTTTCTAAGTCATTTTCCAGAAAAATTAAAATATTCGGTCAGTGTTTCCCGTACATTTAAGTTTTTTTTTTGAAGATTTGTAGTCCATATTTTTAATGCACGTTTGTAAAATTATTTCTGTTCAATGAAATTGACATCCCATACAAACCAAAAAGTTCAAATTTACTCATGAAAACGTTACTTAAAAATTCTACAAAAAATCATGGACGAGTTTTGGACCACGACGAAGCTTTTAGGACCCCAGGGTTAGAGAAATTCAAAAATGACCCCAAATCGACTCAGTCTATTGGCCCATGCTATTCTTTCTCAAAACACACTTACCTATGGCTTCCAATGATGTAGTTTTTTATTTTCAATATAGTAATTAAGCTTTTCCAAAATTTTAAGGTGAAAAGTTCACAAAAAAGGATTTTTATTCTTAGAAAATGAAGGTTTAATGGAATCTCCGTGAAACTTGTTATTTTGCATGGTAAACATATATGATGTTGTATGGTAAACCAACCTGCGAAGTCTGATGAAACTACAGCTAAGCGTTTTTACACGCGTATGCAGCTACCAGAAAGCGATCATATTCACCAGTATTGCAAAAGTATATTTGAACATCATCAGCAAACATGTGGACTTGTCAAAAATCTTAGACTAATGGATGATCGTTGTTATACATTGAAAATAAAAGAGGTCCCAAAACCGATCCTTGCGGGACACCAGATGTGATTGTTGAAAATTTCGATAATGTATCAGCATGAAAAACAGCTTGGTTTCTTTCACAAAGATAGGATTTTATAAGATTTGCGGCAGATGAACTGAATTCATCATTCGAACGCTTTCGAAAAATCTATAAGTTACATGATTATCACTCCTTTCACGCGATGCATCAATATCGTCGTGATCTTTAACTCGTGCTGTTTCTGTACTGTGGTGTGTGCGAAAATTTATGAAGTAAGATATATTCGTTAACAAAACTATAAATTTGATGTTTGAACAATTTTTCGAAAACTTTCGAAAGTGAACATAACAAACTTATTGGCCGCAAGTTTGGCAAATCACTGCTGTTTCTTTTTTAAGGTTTGGGAATTATTTTAGCAATTTTCCAAAGAGTGTGAAATGTACACTCAGAAAAATACTATTATACATGCCAAAAGATTGTTTTATGAGGTAGCGTCATAAGAAAAATCAATGAAATTCATAAGATTACCTTATGACGCGAATGAATTATGCAGATGAACACCTATTTCAATGAAAGGTTGTAGTTTTTCATAAGAGGGTCTTATAAAACAGGATATGTCACGTTTGATGCGAAAAATTCAAAACAATTGATGTTTAAAATTTATTTTATTGTTCGGCTAATTTTTTTAATACATGCATTATGGTCACCATCAACAGCACACCTGGTTCCTCCGGTTCCGGTTTGTTCGGCCGCATAGATCCTTTGACCTTGGGTTTTTCCCGTTCAACGTGCTGAAAAGTTAACAAAAAAAAACAAATTCAAGTTTTCAAATATGTTTAACGATCACTTAAAATAAACTTCATTCCAAACTTACCATTTAGAACAATAAAATTAATAATTCCACAATTTCGTTTGAAGATTGAAAAATGACTGATGGAATCGATGTGTTCATTATTTTTCCTCAATGCCGTTTCTTCTATTTTTCATAAGAACTTCGTATGAAAATTGAAAGAATTTCATAAGACTCTTATGAAAAATTAGTTTGGACGCAAAAAAGGGGTTCATAAGACGTCTCTTATGGAAATTATAATAAGAATTTGCCTGAGTGTAGAAGTGAAAATAATTTTGTTGAACAGATGCAATACGATTGGAAGGATTACAGGAAGAATAATTTTAATAAACCTTATAGGAATATCGTCAAATCCAATAGCATTTGATTTTAGAGAAAACACGGATTCGATTATTTCATGTATAGTTGTGAAATAAAAACCCTGAATTTTTGAACGTAGATTGAACAGGTTCCTAGTCAATGGGGATGAAGTTAGAACAGAAGTAGGAGTTGATTTCATCGAGCATGATTAAAGACACAGGGTGCTTGGGACTCTTAGTCAATCCCGTATTCTTCACGTTATGACACAAAATTTAAGGTGAGAGATCAAAGTAAATCTTTTTCCTATGTATGTCGTTTTTGCTACTCGAATAAACAGATTAACTTTGTTTCTTAACTGCTATTTGTTATGTTCTAGAGCTTTGCCAAAAAAGGGTACAAATTCATTTCATGATTTTTTAGTAATTTTCTAAAGTTATCTCGAAAACAAAAGCTGATAGAACAAAAACCTAAAAGATTCCCATACTCTTTGCAGAAAAATTTGAATTTTGTTGCCTTGTGAAAGATATTTTAATAGTTATATGTAATTTTTTTTTTATGTAAAATGAAAATTTATAGTTTTCTGAAAATTTGTGATGTCAAAAAGGCCCTAAGGCATTAATACGCCAATTACAGTAATTATTAGTTTTATTCGAACTAAATTTAAGATCTTTTTCGTCACTAACTTAGCTGATACGGGAAAAAGCAGAGGTGCCAGGCCCGTGCGAAGGACCCGTCCATGGGGGGGGATTTCGAATTTCAAATTTAGCCAAAAATAATAGCACTACCAAAAATAAACAATAAAAAAAATGAAAGAAATTTCTAACACTGTTTTTCAGTCATGATTACCACACAAACTAAAAATAAATTGGACTGATAAAAATACAAACTTTCAAATCATACCAGAATGAAAGTTTCAAATTTGCGGTAAGTCAATGATATTTTTTTCAAAATTATGCTCTTTATTCTGAACTAGAAATTTGTTTCAAAAGATTTCTAAGCTTATTTAAAATAAACGTTTCCAAAACACAGAGCTTAATAGAAAACTGGTTTCTAAAATAAATATCCAATCAGGTAAAAAACTAACCATGATTAGTTTTTAGGAAAATCATAACAATTGTTAATTTTTATTCATCTTTATTAAAATTCTGTTCTATATTTTCAACTAAAAGGTGATTGAAAAATTCCACTTTAGTGTTTTGAATTTTAGCAAAAAATATTCAATCGCGATTAAAAATGTGATTTTTCGAAAACTGAAAAAACTAATTTAAACTTTGGAGAATATATTCAATGATTGATGGTTTAATTAAATTTGACAAAGAAGAAGAATAGATATATTTATTATTATTTGAAAAGTGCCAGTGAAAGAAGTAAAAGAAAAAACCTATTTATAGCAAAAATAAATGGCTTAAATAATTCATTTTTGACGTTCAAAATAATATATTCAAGTTCAATTATACTTACAAGGAAATTTATTGATGAAAATTGAAAGATAAGGAGTTCCAAGTTACAACAAATAATGTAAGAACAAAGCAAATACAAAGTTAGTTAACATTTCGCATAAAAATTAAGCTTAAAGTTGCTACCTACTTCAAATCATGTTTCAAACATTTTAAAATTTATTTAAAAATTATAATTGATTCATAATAGACGATTTTATCTAAAAAAATGTTGAAAATTTTTTAAATTTTCAATCACAAGTTTTAAAGTTTAAAACTACAAGCTTTGAGTATTTTGTCACCTTCGATTGAAATATTGGGTCCTGGAAAGAACAGAAGCTTGAAACTTTGGTTTTTCTTATTGAGAATTAAGACTAAAGGGCTTATGTGTCAAGTGCACAAAAATTCAGAATTGAAAAAAAGTTTGTTCAAATTATTTCTAAAATTTAAATATTTCGACTAAAAAATTTCGTAAGTTAATGAAAGAATTGTTAAAAACTATACTTTTGAATTCCGTTAATTGATTTGAAAATTTAAACAAAATATGAAAATGAAAAAGATAAGTTTTTTAAACATTTCAGGAAGTTTTTTTTAATAAACACGTTTCACCATAAGAATTTACATAAAGTTATTGATGACTCAAGGCAGCAGCATTTTGGTGGTTTTTTAATGATTGATTTGGTAGTTTTTAGCGTTATGAACTTGAATTTTTCATCAAATTTGGTCGAACACTTTGAGTTTTGGTGTTAAAGAGTTTTAAAATGTATCAGTTTTATGTAAAATAAAACATAGAAAACTGATTAACTAATAAACCTACATTAAGGGATATTATTATGATGAAAATGATGCATGATCTAAAAAAAATGTAAAATTCAATAATTTAAAAAGTGGAAAAATATCATTACAAGTACTTTTTACATAACTGTAGAAAGTGTAAAAAAAACTTGATTTCATTTAACACAATTGTTGAAACCTGCAAAAAGATTACATGTTTTCTGAAAAATTTCTAAAATTCAGTTTAGATTACTTCTTTAAAAATTGATAAATGAAAAAAAGCAAAAGAAAAAATAAAACTTCTATAACTTTTTTGCATAACTCAAAAATACTTGAATTCTTGAAAAAAGTTGATAGTTCATTAAAAAATTTAATTTTGATTGATAGGTTTTTGATATGAGTTTTTGAATAAACAATGCAGAAATTTCTCAAATACTTTTTATTTATTTGAAAGTCATTTTAAAAACAAGCTGGTAAAAATATTGCATATACAGATTCAAGGTACCCAAATTAGTCGAAATGGCCTTTTTAATTCATTGCACCTCCAAAAAATGTAAATTTTGTGGCCTTGTGTAAATTATGTGTTGTGTTGAGGATTTAGAAAACCAAAAAACACTAAATACAATTTAGTTGAAATTGGTATCTTGAAGAATTTTTCATATCAGCATAACATTTGTAATTAAAATACGATTTAAAAAAAATGGTTCCTTTCAAACTCTGTTTTTATTCAGTTACACCTCTTAATAAAAACAAATTCTGAAGACGAGGTAGGGCTTTCGTATGTCAAGTTTTGAGTTCCTATATAAAAGATTAATTGAATTGCAATTTTGAACCAAAGTTAGCTTCAATTCCTAAACGTTGAATAGTATCGTAGATCGAAATGTCTCAAGCCAAGGGTGATTGAAGACTAAATTCCGCCAGAGGCGAGAAAAATTCCTGACTTGCTTGTTAACACTCATTTTTAAATACATTTCAACAGCAAGTAATTTTCCGTTACTTCGGTGAAAATTTTACTTGGAAAAAATCTTCATGGGGGGGTTAAAACCCCCTCCATCCAACACCGATGCCCCGTTTGACGGTATCTACCGCAGAAAGACAAAGGAAGATTGCGTCATCACATTATGGGATCTAATTACTAATCGAATGATAAGTGACATATTCCGAGCCACCTTTAGACACTTCTTTTCCCCCTAGTTGATGATAGAAATTATGCTTTCACTATGAGTAATTAAATCATCTCTGCCTTACCTTTCTTGAGCCACGTACTGGTTATTTGAGCTGGGGTTTCTTAAATGAGAAGCTGAAATGACAGGCTATTTTCAGAAAGCTACCAGCTGACAAAAGTTGGTTGGTTTAAGCGAAATTATTTTTTTTTATTGCGTCTAAGATTGGAAACATATTGGTATTAGATAAGCACCTTAAATTCACGCCACAAAAGTATTTGATCGCAACACAAAAACATTGAATTTTTATCTGATCAAATCATAATCATTTCAAAGGAGGTTCAATTGGCGACCGTTTGCTATTTTTTTCATTAAAGAGTCCCGAGCAGACTTTTATGGCAAAATTATAGCAAATTTTGCTATCACGCCCTGAGAGCCAAATGTGCTCTCATTTTGCTTGACATAAGGGGCCGTTCACTAATTACGTAAGCACGATTTTGGAAATTTTCAACCCCCCCTCCCCCCCTGGTAAGACAAAGTAAGATTTTTCAAAACCCCCCCTCCCCCCCCTAGTAAGATCTTACGTTTTTTATTCTTTGAGAAATTGACATGTTCTTTCAAAAATAGCTTGAAAATATTAAACATGTGACATACATGCTTCAAAGCAAAGCACTTTTGAATAAAAAAATTAAAAACTGTTTTTGAAAAGCACAATCTATACAAAAAAAACAGATGAAATGTCATAAATGATTAAAGAAAACATTATTCAAGACGTAGCATGTTTGGGGTTACAATAATTTTCAATAAATTTCCAAAATCGAATAAAAAATATTAAATCGAAATTCCGATTTAAAAAAGAGTGATCAAGTTAGCACAAGGTTCCATTAAAAATTGTTATGTTTTCTACCTGAAAATCATAAAAATCTTTTAAAAAAATATCATTCCACACTAATAGAATTGGGGCAAAATGTTCAACTACAATCACGTTGTCAACTAACCTAAAAGCATAGACTCATTCAGTGGTAAGCGATAAAGTTTTAGGATTTTTTAGGAATTCATAGACATTAAAAGATAAATAACATTACATCAAAATTAACCAACAAATAGGTAGTGAGTAAAAAAAACCTGAGTAATATGGTTTCGAATGGCCATGGCTGTGATGAATTTTTAATGTAACATTTCTTACGTAAGATTTTTGGAAACCTCCCCTACCCCCCTAGTAAGAGATCGTAAGCAAATGTGAAACCCCCCCACCCCCCCTATGTGCTTACGTAATTAGTGAACAGCCCCTAAGGTGGTACACAGCAAAAATGAGAGCAAAGATTTCCATACTTGGTTAGCAAAATGATACCTAATTTTGCTAAAACTGAGACCCTATCTACACCTCATTTTCTGAGAGCTTGGAGAGCACAATGACGCCAATGTAAGGCATCAAATAATTATCTATGATAGCAAAATTTAGTATAAAAATGCTCTCAAAACTTTCAGAGAATGAAATATTATAAGCTCTCGGTACAATCAAAATATGGCATAATTTTCAAAATTTAGATTTTTTATTTTGGTTGTGTACCACTTTAAGTCAACCTAAATGGTTGCAATTTGGCTGTCAAGACGTGATAGCAAAGTTTATTATTCTGATATATAAGTATGCTTTGGTTGGTATAAACATTTGTCCTGCATTTGTGCAATCATTTGGCCCAACACTGACTACATCAGAAAAGTGTTCATGCTTTAAAAACCGCCTGCACTTATGCAACGCTCAAAACATTTATAGGAACTTAGTCTTAGAACAGAATTTGGAATTTTGTCAGTTCCAATAAAATAAACGCCTGAATATAGATAATGTAACTAGTAAGAAGTTTTGAATATAACAAACTTTGTTATTCTCATTTCGATTGTTGCTACTCGAAGGGTACTATGTACTGTACATACATAAAGTAGAACCGAAAAGCTTAATCAATTCTCGCGTGAGCTTTCATTACGTCGTATGAAACATCTAAGGGATTCACAGAAAACGGCCGCAACAGTTTTCAAAACAACTTTAAAATTTGTATCTCACATATACAATATTTTGTCCAGACTACAAATATTCTAAATGAAAAAAAAGTTGCGCACTACTTTATGTTAGTTTTTGTATTTTTTTGTAATTAAACTGTTTGTTTACATTTTGTTTCATACAACCAATGAAAGCTCACGCGTTAATTATTGTATGACGCAAGGTTTTACTTAAGTATTTCAATCGCTCATAAACAGGATTTTAACATTCTTGGCACTTGTGTCTTCACAAGACAGTTACTCTGAGTGACTTTTTGTGTTGCTGCATTTTTAATAAAAATTGAAAAAAAGTGATTATATTTTTGAAACTGGATACATGCGCGCCTCGAATAGACAAAGAAACAATTTAGATGAGATTACAACAATCGTTATCTTAGTTACGAGTTCCGTTATCTATATTAAGGCGTTTATTGGCTGACTGGAAAAAATCTAATTCTATTATAAGATTTAGAAAAATTAAAAAAACATTATTGATAAAATAATCAAAAAAAGAATGTTCATAGCGAATTATAGAAAGATATTTTTCAGTGTTTCGTTGGAGCTCTATATTTTTGTAAATAACTGTCTTGATTTTGCTATGCCAAGAACTAAGAATGTTGAATTCGGAGTAACTGGAGAACGGTTGCCATGGAACCGCGAAGGGATGAATCATCCTAAAGGATGAAAATCCCGGAAAAAAAGGTTGCCATGGGCCGAGTGAATTTTAGGACTCATGTTCTTAATGTTATGCCTTGAGACGGAATTCTAAAAAAATAAAATAAATAAATACTCGTTGATCGGAAGCAAAATGCTAAATTCATATTGGCCGGGCTTCGACTTGACCAAACTGAGCGCCATGAGAAAATTTAGAAACAACAGAAAATGCTTCAGAAGTAAAGATTCTCTAGATGAAAATATTCACATTAAAAAATCTGCGTTCAGTTCAGTCTGGTCGAATCCCGGCCATTCTCTTGAAGGAAGGAAGATTTTCCTTTCCAGCTGAGAAAGATAATAGGAATTTTATCAAACCTTGGAAAAAGTATAAAATGATAAATTCGAAAAAATTCTATGTAATTAAACACTAACAACTTACCTTGAAATCAATGATGGCACGTACTCTTCCAGCAGTGTGTTTTTACCTAGTGGTAGGGTGGCCTGGGAAACTAGATAGGACGACTGAAACTAAATTGCCGGCTGGATGGAAACGCAAGTTGGATGTCGCACAGGAAGGTGTTTTCAAACAACCTGACCAGGTAAAGGTTACGCAACATGGCCACACTCTGGAATTCCGGAAATACTAAGAAATTTTAGAAGTCTGAAGCTGGAACTTATAGTATACATACCAATCGGCATCTGCATACTTCCGGTTGCGATCGATTTCTCGCAGGGCGTCCTCAGTTCTCCAACTCCTCTTGGTGAAAAGGCGCTTCTCCGGGCAGCGTTGACCAACGGGTTCTTTTTCGTTCACGGGAAGTTCCTACACGTCGTTTTCGAAATGAGTCCGTCAATTATATTCGCCGGCACCAAAATTTGTTTTGTTTTGTTTTGTTTTCTTCTACGCTCTACACACTGACAAATCAAACAGTAGTTTTCGCAAACTAGACATGGTACCTACATGATGCGCAAATGAAGATGGATCAAAACGATTTTGGGTATAGATCGTATAAAATACTCTTGCATGTGCACATAGGATGCAGATAATATTACGCGCAGCGCAATAAAAGTGATTGCGCACTTTAACTGCGAACTGCGACCTTTATTTGTTAAATTTTCTTACTATAGCTAGCCTTTTTTTTGTCAAACTTTGAACGGATAATTTATTTTTCAAAAACCATTTATGGAGTGAAAAGTACATTTTAATTACATCCCGAGCTGAATATTACTAGACGACGGTTTATCTAGCATCAAAGTTTAGCGAGATTGAGTGATGGTTTTTCCTGTGCTTGATTGAAATGCAAGAAAATTTTGCTTTCTTTGGAAAGATATTGATTATTTTTTTTTGTGTTATTGATGAATTAGCAGCTTTTTTAAGCTTAGTGACTATTGAAATAATTAAATAAAAAAAAAAGTTTTTTTCAAGTTTTCATGTATAAAATAGTGGACGCCCGGTATGTTGAATGTTAAAAAGATGAAAAAATATATGTTGAAATTTAATATGTTATCAAAGATGATAATAGCAATGATGCCTACACAGCAAAAATTATTTCCTGTAAAATTACGCTAATGTCCTGTTACAAAAAGGAGCAGGACATTCACCGTAATTTTACAGGTCGAAAAACAAATTACGTGACATTTAATTTTCAGTGTACAACTTTTTTACAGGACATTTGCTGTAATAGTAAACGAATCTTCGTTAACTTTCAAGGAAAACAATTTAAAATTGCACATTTTGTTAATTATAGGTTGATTTATTTTAAAGGTTGCAGTTTCAGTGACACTTAATAGTCAAAAATTTT
This sequence comes from Uranotaenia lowii, assembly GCF_029784155.1. NCBI lineage: Eukaryota > Metazoa > Arthropoda > Insecta > Diptera > Culicidae > Uranotaenia > Uranotaenia lowii. The sequence goes on from NC_073692.1 coordinate 222,468,899, forward strand.
GTCTGTGTATGTTAAGTTTAACTGAAAAATCAACACTAAATAACGGCACGATGCCGTTATAGAACGAATTTTCTGATCGTTTTCCGTTCGATTTAAGTTTAAAGCCTAGTCCACACTAGGAGACGGTTCGTCTCGAGACGGTCTCAACGTCTCCCATTTTCTTGGGGAGACACTGAGACCGTCTCAGGTTTCCAACAACAACAACAGACAACAAAGTTCGTCTCATAACAAAAATCGCAGTTCATGTTGCCAAGTGTGGACTAGGCTTAACAGCCTACCATATCTTGTTATTATTTTAATCTCACTTTTCTGAGACTCAAAAAATACGCGCACTATTCCGGTAACGAACATATTTGCTGTTTTTTTTTCAATTCAATTTAATTTTTTGAACACCAGATTTCATCTTATTTTTCATCAGAAAATGTAACACCAAAACTTGCTATAATTTCAACCTCACTTTTCATCTTAATAAACGAAACCTTAATGATGCTTCGTTCTGTTATCTTGGAAAAAACAAAACCAAATAATGCTAAGATTTTGGCATTGATAGCTCATTTTGGTTACTGTTTGCTATCAGGTATCAAAGTCTGCTCGGGGCTCCATTATGCCTAGTTTTGCTATCAATTTAATTCTATACCAAATTTTGCTTTCTGTTAGCTGTCGATACCTAAATGTGGTCTCAGCGTGCTGTCAAATGAAAATATTTGAAACCTTAATTATGCCTTATTTTGCTCTCGTACAAAATTTAACAGCAAAGGATGCTATCAGTTTGCTGTTGACACCTTATTATGGTCCCAGTTTGCTATCAATTTAGGCATCAAAGTCTGCTCGGGGTAATTAAGATTGTTGACCTCTAGAATGATAACAGTTCGGAAAAGTCCGGACAACTTTTTTCACGTCACGATGGAATGTGTCCAAATGATTTTTCACTAAAAAACAAAGTTTGTTGAAACTTACCCCTTTTTTTAGTAGGATGTTTTGATGATCTCATGTTTTTGCAAATTTAAAAATAACTGGCGAAACCAATAGTTTTTCTGACTACGTTAATTTTTATTTATTTACATAGTATTCCGTCTTACGACATAACTTGACGAACATAATTCCTAAAATTCACTCGGTTCATGGCAACCGTTCTCCAATTTCTCGGGCACCCCACGTTCGCCAGACCACGCTCCACTTGGTCTAACCACCTCGCTCGTTGCGCCCCCGCTCGTCTTGTTCCTACCGGATTCGTAGCGAACACCTGTTTTGCAGGACAGTCGTCCGGCATTCTCGCAACATGTCCTGCCCAGCGTATCCGGCCAGCCTTCACCACCTTCTGGATACTGGGTTCGCCGTAGAGTCGCGCGAGCTCGTGGTTCATCCTTCGCCTCCACACTCCGTTCTCCTGTACGCCGCCAAAGATGGTTCTTAACACTCGTCGCTCGAATACTCCGAGTGTACGCATGTCCTCCTCGAGCAATATCCATGTCTCGTGCCCGTAGAGAACAACCGGTCTAATAAGCGTCATATAAAGGTTACACTTCGTGCGAGGGCTAAGTCTTCCCGACCGCAGTTGCTTGTGGAGTCCATAGTAGGCACGACTTCCGCTGATAATTCGCCTCCGGATCTCACGGCTGGTGTCATTGTCTGCGGTCACCAGTGAGCCGAGATAGACAAAGTCTTCGACTATCTCCAGCTCGTCGCCGTCGATCGTGACCTTGTTATTACTGGACAAGCGGGTTCGGTCGGTCTCGGATCCGCAGGCCAGCATGTACTTCGTCTTGGACGTATTAATCATCAACCCAATCCTTCCTGCTTCGCGTTTCATTTTGCGGTAGATCTCCTCCACCGCCGCAGATGATCTGCCGACTATATCAATGTCATCGGCAAAGCAGATAAGTTGACTGAATCTGTTGAAAATCGTGCCCCGCATTTCGCCCACCGCTCGTCGAATAACACCTTCTAGCGCCACGTTGAACATCGTGCAGGATAGACCATCACCTTGTCGAAGCCCCCTGCGCGATTCGAATGAACTCGACAATTCACCCGAAATCCGCACACAGCACTGCGTTCCATCCATCGTCGCCTTGATCAGTCTGATCAGCTTCCCGGAAAAGCCGTTCTCGTCTATGATTTTCCATAGCTCGTTACGGTCAATCGTGTCGTATGCGGCTTTGAAGTCGATGAATAGGAGGTGCGTAGGGACCTGGTGTTCACGGCATTTTTGGAGGATTTGCCGTAATGTGAATATCTGGTCCGTCGTAGACCGTCCCTTCATGAAGCCGGCCTGATGACTTGCCTCGAATCTGTTTGCTTGTAGCGTTAGGCGGCGGAGTAAGATTCGAGACAACACTTTGTAGGCGGCATTGAGGACAGTGATCGCTCGGTAGTTCTCACAGTCCAATTTGTCGCCCTTCTTGTAGATGGGGCATATTACCCCCTCCTTCCACTCCTCCGGTAGCTGTTCTATGTCCCAGATCCGGATTATCAACCGGTGTAGACAATCGGCCAACCTGTCCGGGCCCATTTTGATGAGTTCAGCTGCGATGCCATCCTTCCCAGCCGACTATTCAGCTGGCGAATGGCTTCCTTAACTTCACTCATCGTTGGGAGTGGCTCGTCTTCGTTGTTGGCTACGCCGGCGATGTACCTTCCCCCACCGTCTTGATCTCCTGCATGTGCGCCGTTCAGGTGTTCATCGAAGTGCTGCTTCCACCTTTTGATCACCTCACGATTGTCCGTCAGGATACCCCCGTCCTTATCCCGGCACATTTCGGCTTGCGGCACGAAGCCTTTGCGGGATGCGTTGAGTTTCTGATAGAACTTTCGTGTTTCTTGGGAACGATGCAGCTGCTCCAGCTCCTCGAGCTCCTCCTCCTCCAGGCGGCGCTTTTTCTCCTGGAAAAGTCGGACTCGCTGCCTCTTCCGCTGTCGGTGATTTTCCACATTTCGACGGGTGCCTCTCTGCACTACTGCCGCCCGCGCGGCATTCTCTTCGTCCATCACCCTCCTACACTCCTCGTCGAACCAGTCGTTCCGTCGAGATCGCTCCACATAACCGATGACGTTCTCCGCAGCACTGTTGATGGCTGTTTTGATGGTATCCCAACAGTCCTCGAGAGGGGCTTCGTCAAGCTCGCCCTCTGCCGGCAGCGCTGCTTCGACCGATTGCGCGTAGTCTGCCGCGACCTCAGGTTGCTTCAGTCGCGCGATATTTAACCGAGGCGGGCGCCGGTTTCGCGTGTTGTTCACTACGGAGAGTTTTGGGCGCATCTTCACCATCACCAGATAATGGTCCGACTCGATGTTGGCGCCCCGACAGGATCTGACGTCGATGATGTCCGAGAAGTGCCGGCTGTCGATCAAAACGTGGTCGATCTGTGATTGAGTTTGGTACGGTGATCTCCAGGTGTACTTGTGTGGGAGGCGGTGCTGAAAAAAGGTACTACGTACGGCCATTCGTTTGGAGGCGGCGAAATCAATGAGTCTGAGGCCGTTTTCGTTGGTCAGCTGGTGCGCACTGAACCTTCCAATTGTCGGTTTGAATTCCTCCTCCTGGCCGACCTGAGCATTGAAATCCCCGATGCCGATCTTGATATCATGTTTTGGGCAATGGTCGTATTCACGCTCCAGCTGCGCGTAAAATTCGTCTTTGTCGTCACCGGTACTTCCGAGGTGAGGGCTGTGCACTTTGATGATGCTGATGTTGAAGAACCGGCCCTTGATTCTCAACCGGCACATTCGTGAGTTGATCGGCCACCACCCGATCTGACTACGTTAAATTGATGTCCAATCAACTTTAGAATTTTTGATTAACAAGCGGTATGATTATCTCTGGACTATAACTTTTTAGAATCCATTGAAGTTAAAAAATGTTGCATGATGCCCCAGTTGACGGTATGTCATGTCATCTTGTTTCAAGTTTTTCCTTGTTTTATCTTGTTTTGTTTTTAATTCATCTTGTTTTGTCTTTTTATCATGTTTTATTTCGTTTCATCTTTATTTTACAAGTTATGTCTTGTTGTGCCTTTTTATTTTGTTGGTATCTTGTTTTAAATTGTTCTGTTCAGTTTTATTCTATTTTATCTAGATTTATCTTTCTATTTTGTCTTAATGATATTGAGCTTCATTCAATATTCATATTGTGGATTTTTTGTGGGATTTTCAGTCATTTGCAGATTTTTTTGATTAAGCTGAAGCGGTCATCTTGGATTTCAAAACGGGGTACGATAGAGAAATTCCACTTTTTATCGTTGAGCCCTTCACTCAATAACCATAATTTTGTTTTTCAATCTACCCTTGGCCAAGCAGAAAGTACTATGCTTAATCGTTATTCGAAAACAACTTTCTAAATACTTATGCTTGGCAAAAACTAAGATGCAGCATATTATTCTGATTTAAGAGCATAGATATTATTCTGACTTAAGTTTTCATCAGCCAAATCAACTTTTTTTTTAAATTTTTTTATAATATCATAGTTTCGAGAAAGCGTGCTTCAAAACTGTCAAAGAGGCTTTATCATATATGTTTTCGAATTCGAGCAGCTTTAATTCAATCGAAAAAGTAATAAAGTATCTTTAAAATCAGTGTTTTGCACCAGATGTATGTAAAATAAAATTAAAAGAATCGTGATCCTGACAATCTCAATTTATTTTCTGAGAGCACATCTTTCGAATGGTTCTCGTTGCACAGATAACTTTAAATTTATGAAATTTTATCGAAACCACTTCACCCCCACTTTGCGACAATTTTCCACAATCAGTTTGACATCCGGGTTCTGTTTTGCTCCTACATGAACTGAACACAGACACGGCAGCATTCTCTCACATGCATAAACAATGTTCATAAAATACCTATCAAAACAGGAAAAGTTCGTCGTTTGTTCCCAACAATTGACACCCTCCGGGCAACAAACACCGAAAAGTTATCCCTTCCGGTGGCCATTATTGCTAACCAGATTGCAGAGATTTCCTGGGCCGGACACTCGATATAAAAAGCGTATAAAATGATGCTCTCTGCACACACGGCGGCGCAAAACCGGAGACTTGCTTCTATGTATCGACTCAACTTATATTGCTTCTTGCTTCTCTAAATCCGAAACCCGGAAGACCTTGTTGAATATTACATAGAAAGTTGGGACAGGTTTTTTTGAAGGCGGGGGCTGGGGAAAGGATGATTTTACGGCCAACTTCCGGCTCTCGTATGATTCTCGATGCGATTGTCCCTTTTTCCTTTCAATGCACATTGTTGCTCGTCCCAGTTCCCACTGAAGCCTTTTGGTTTGAGTGTGGAATTAAGGGTGTGAAGTCGTTTTTGAATGTGAAGAAATATTTTTAAGCTTATCGCTGATTTTTTGGCAAAGATAATCGATAAAATAAATTCTATCATTTCGTATCGATGGAGTTATCGGACAAGGAAATGGTACGGCAATAAATTTTAATTCCTGTTTCCGTCTTAGTGTAGGAAGTAGGTATGGTTGATGGTTTTCAAACTTTTTTCGCTCACCGTCCCCATTATGCTGAATTTCTAAGCTCGCTGCAAATCCACTACTCGTTGAAAAATTCTAAAAAGAAACTTTCGTCTGTGTGTGGAACAAAACAAAAAATTCACTCAAAATCATATTACTCAACTTTAAATTTAAAAAAAATCATTAGGTTGTTAAAAATTTAAACCAACGTCGAAAATGAATCAAATTTTTAAAAGGAAAATTTAAAGATTCAAATCTGATACTTGCAAGCTTGATTTAAATTTAAGATTTAAGTTTGAGTTTGGTTCTTCAAGGACATATAATTTGAAATTTGAAATGATATAATTATGTTTAACTTCAATACTTTTCATCAAGAAAATGCGAATTTTCATATGCTTAAAAATATGTTTTTTTATGTCTTTTAAGCAAATTAAAAACAAATCAATTCCATTAATTACTTCTGTGGATTTTTTCCAAACAAATTCTGGGGTTTTCATCATACTGAACTTATCAAATTCAACTTTCTATTTATGATTTTCTGCTGAACTGTGTTTACGAACAGATTTTGATAACAAATTTAATATTCTGAAAATAAATTAACTCTCGATATTGGAAGTGTGGGATCTCTTGCGATTTGATTTTATTATAAACAGTCATCGTGATGTTTTTATCCTGGTTATATAACTCATTTACAAGCTGAATCAGATTATGAATTCTTTATCTGAATTCTGAACTTGAGTTCAAAATTTTTATTGCGAATCGGTTTTCGTTTTACAATAAGGTTTCTAAAAAGTATAAATAACGATTTCTTGAGCTTAATTCCAGATACGAATTTTAAATATAAGCCAAGAAGTGACATATATTTCCGATCATATATCTTCAACTAAAATTTCAATATTTCGGGATTCAATCTGAAATAACGATTTCAATTATTTTTTTTGGTCTTGTAAATCTGAACTTGAAATATGAATATCGAATGATAAATACTATTCTAGTTTTTCGACTCTCAATCACTAATTTATAGCTTCATTGTATTTTAATTCCGCATAAAGGATGATACGGTCAAAATTTGGTCAATATCAACTTGACGTATTTCTTTCAATTTTGGATTTAAAAAACCTGAACACCCCTCATTTTGAAGGTGTGTGTGTGTAGATTGTTGCTCCTATTTTGATTTTAGAATTCACTTTTCAGTTGTCAAAATGCCGTCCAAGAAAGAAGAGCAGCGTATCAAAATTTTGCTCGTGCATCGTGAAAATCCGAGCTACTCGCACGCAAAGCTGGCAAAACTTCTAAAAGTTGCCAAATCAACCGTTACAAATGTAATTAAAGTGTTTGGGGAACGTTTGTCGACAGCCAGGAAGTCTGGATCGGGAAAATCGAAAACCGGAAGCCGCTGAGGCGACAAAGAAAGTTGCCGGTAGTTTCAAGCGAAACCCTAACCTTTCTCTCCAAGATGCCGCAAATAAGCTGGGTGTATCGTCCACAACCGTGCATCGAGCCAAAAAACGAGCCGGACTATCGACTAACAAGAATGTAGTGACTCCAAATCGCGATGATAAACAAAATACGACGGCCAAAGCGCGATCCCGGAGGCTGTACACGACGATGCTGACGAAGTTTGACTGCGTGGTAATGGACGACGAGAAACCTACGTCAATGCCGACTACAAGCAGCTTCCGGGACACGAGTTTTATACGGCAAAAGGAAGGGGACAGGTAGCAGATATTTTCAAGTACATGAAACTGTCAAAGTTCGCGAAGAAATATCTGGTTTGGCAAGCCATCTGTACCTGTGGCTTGAAAAGCAGCATTTTCATAGCTTCCGGGACTGTCAACCAAGAAATTTACTTGAAAGAGTGTTTGAATAAACGTCTGCTGCCTTTCCTGAAGAAACACGGTTGTTCCGTATTGTTTTGGCCGGATTTGGCATCTTGCCATTACGGTCAAAAAGCCATGGAGTGGTACGCCGCCAACAACGTGCAGGTGGTTCCCAAGGACAAAAACCCTTCCAACACGCCAGAGCTCCACCCAATTGAGAAATACTGGGCTATTGTCAAGCGGAACCTAAAGAAGTCAGCAGTTTAAGGCAAACTGGCTTTCCGCGGCGAAGAAGGTGGACAAGGTGGCTGTACAAAATCTGATGGCAGGAGTTAAGCGTTAGGCCCGGCAATTCGGATTTGGAAAAGTGGAAGCCTAACTGAATATTTTTCCTGAATTTTAAACTAATCAAACTTGAAAAAGAAATTTAATTTGATTTTTTTAATAAACGCTTTCACCGATTTACACGCGTTTTCCCTTGGTCAAATTTTGAGCGTATCACCCTTTAAGAATAAAGTTTATCTGAAGAATCTGAAAATGAATGAAAGGATTTCTTTTATCATTTTTTTCATATTCGGTATATTATTATCTTTCTATAGGAATGGCAAATCTTAAATCATTCATCAAAATTAAATTAATTTGTAAAATTGACCAGGATTTATAACAGCTTTTTGCAGTCTAGAGCAGAAACAAGAATTTTAAACTAGTTACAGAATCTTTAAACAGAAATTATGTGAAATCAAAACCTGCGAAATGAGTTCAATCTCATAAAAAACTTATTGTTCGGATTATGGGGGTATCTACAATCCTATCTGTATCTGCCACTGCAGATTTCTATAACATTTTTATACCTATATCTTTTCACCGAAAGAATTTAGTATCACAAATTTCCACGGCATTGACACTTCCTAATATTTTAGTAGAAAAGGGGGAGGGGGTTTACCCCCAAACGTTCCCCCGTTCCTACGGTCATGGTAAAGGTTTGTAAATATTTAGGATGTGAAAGAGCTCAGTGAAACAAATAGAAGTCATATTTTGCCGTCCAAATGCCTTCTTTAAATCCAAGATAGCGGATTCCGATTAACGTGAATATGCTGTGAATGACTTATAATAGCATAAAATCACCACAATAAGCGAATTGAGTTAAAGTGCCTAACGAGTACCTATCAATCGAAATTGTTTCAAAACATTCAATAGAACTCATAAAACCTTATCTGTTCAACAGACAGCAAGTCGTAAAAATCAATTCTAATGAAAGTAACAGAATGCAATTAAAATTCGGTATGCCTCAAGGATCTATTTTGGGACCCTTGCTGTTCATTATATACATAAATGATATTTTTGAAAATCCTTTAAAATATAAATTGCAGCTCTTTGCAGATGATGCCACCCTGTTATACCCAGTAGAAAACATCGACATGCTAAAAGATTACGTTTTGAACGACATAAACATACTGATATCTTTTTTTCGGCAAAATCATATGATGCAGAATTTACAAAAACCTAACTTTATTTTTTTCAACCTACCTAAGCAAACTGAAAAGGTTCAAATTTCGCCGAATGAAAGAGTAATCAAACAAGTATCTAAAGTTAAATATCTACGAATGTTAATTGATGAAAATTTGCAATGGAATGAACACATTCTTTAAATCAGCTCTAAAGTTTTCTTTTTCATTTTTGCCCTTAAGAAAATACGGTTACTCATCTCTGAAAAAATAGCTTGGAATCTATATTAGGGGAGATGGGGGCATAATGGCCACCTTAAGGAAAACGGTTATTTAACCATAGAAAATAGCTATAATATGGAGGTTACATTATTGTTTCGTGTTCAGACACTTGAAAAGACTATTCCCTAACGGGCTGAAACGTGAAAAACTAGATGAAAACGTTAAAAAATGCATTTTAAAAAATTTTGCCAAAAGCTGAAAACCAGCCACTGTGGAGGCATAATGAGAACCCCCCCTGAGGCAGTATGAGCACCATTAATCAGGGCAAGATGTGCGTTTTCTGCCGGGGAATCTAGCAGCGAATTCAATTCGATGAAGTCAGGTGAGTCGTAGATTCATCCAACAAAGCAATAACAAAATAATCTAGGTCTGTTTGTAGAATACAAACAATTCACGCACGCTCATACATTATGTGCTTTGTTCGGAGGATGATGCTACTAGTCGTATAATGTAACAATAAAAAAATCGATCATGAATTGTAAATGGAAAAAAATCACCTCGAACAGAAATCTAACGCTAGTCTTTTGATTACCTCTCCGACACCTTACCAATATGCTAAATCGTCGGATTAAAACTAGTCAAGGTGTGGCGCTATAAATCAATTTTAATTCGCTGCTAGATTCTACGGCAGAAAATGCACATTATGCCTCGATAATATGGTGCTCTATATGCCCCTAGTCAACAAATTTAAGTAAAAACGTGTTATAAAATTGATAAAAGTGAAAAATCAAAAATTTTATGATGGTAAAAATTGAGAAACAATGTGTACATCATGTTGCAGTGCGTACATTATAGATCAAGGGTATTTTAAGATCATAAGAGCTTATTTCGTGGTGCTCAAAAATTATAATATTTTCGTAACTTGAGAACCAAGCTAGTTTTTTTTAATATCTCTGTAAAGATGATAAGGAGATTCCTTTTTTTGTGAAAAATTAATGCTATAGGAAGTACGAAACAAATCCTCATGAAAATTTATTTAAGAAAATACGTACTTTCGTAGAAAAGAGCAGTGCTCATTATGCCCTGGGTGCTCGTTATGCCCTAATCTCCCCTATGCTTATATACACCCGCACTTTGCGTATATGAATAGCATATGGGGAAGTGCAGCTTCGTTTTACTTTAAACCTCTTCTCACTCTGCAAAATCGAGCGCTGAAAATTATCAAAAAGCTTCCGATACTTTTCCCGTCCAATCAACTTTATTCTGTTGAAGTTTAAGCACTTTAAATAAGTTGGAAAATTGTATCCTTTTATATAAAATCCTAAATAATTTGATAAAAACTAACATAACACCGAATTTCATATCGGAAATTCACTCCTATAATATACGCAGTAATGTTAATTCAAATTTTTATATTGCTAGAAGAAGAACCACGGCTGCTTCTAATATTTTATTGAGCAAAGGTCTAAATTTGTTCAATTCTTTACTGCCTCATTTAAGGGGGGGGGTAGGGTCTAACACTTTCAAAAAATTGATTTTTTTATTTTTTTATTTTCTTATTGTAAAACATTTAAAGAATGTTGTGTCAAATTTTCAAGTCAATTGAAGCAAAACTGTAGAAGTTATAGGCCTTAATCTCCTCCTATCTAATACTGCAAGAAAGCAAGAGCAGAAATTTCAAACGCGTTTTTCTCGAAGGCACATTTTTAAAGCCCGTGGACATCGTCATTTGAAAACTACTTATCCGATTTTTTTCAAATTTGGAACATATTTTCTACATATAAAATACCAGACCCCAACGTTTTTCTTTTTTGATTTTTTTACTTTGGGGGGATTTTAGAGGTAAAAAATGGCGGATTTTTAAGTGAAAAATCGTAGTTTTTTCTTCAAAGAGCCACAAAAATTTCATAAAAATATTTTTAAGTTAAATAAAAACGTTGGGGTCCAGAAAAACATCTATTAAAAATATGTTGCTCTGATTTTTTGACTTCAGATGATTCTGTGCTGTGCATCCTCGAAAGTGCTCCGTCACCGGCTCATTTTTCAATATATTTCTACGAAAAAATTACTAAATGTTCTTTTAACAATGCTTTGTATAATGCAAAAAATTTGAATACATTTGTTTGAACGATAGCTCTAGAAAAAAATCGTGAAAATGGTGTTTTTTTTATACCCGTTAGACCCTACCCCCCCCCCCCCCCCTTAAAAAGCATCACAAGTTTTCCGATTTTCAAAACCAACCTGAAAAGATACCTTTTTTATGAAATTCAGCCTAGTATCACCTACCCACCTTGACGAAACCATACTGTACATAGCTGTAGAGAAGGTTTCTTTTTCGAAGCAAAATTTTGCATTATAAACTAAAAATTATTCTTTTATATCTTTTTAACCTAATACGGAAAAAAGGTAAGTAATTTTTTTTCCATCCCTCTTTCAAATTAAATTTATCTTTTATTCATTCACTTGTGAAAAAGGTGAGTTTTTTTCTTTTCACTGAGAAAAAAACATATTGTACCGATTTCTATTCACTGACTTTTAAAAAATTATCTGTTTTGGCTGGTTCCATCAATAAAAAATAAAACAAAAACAAAATGCATTCAAAATTTGATATTTAGTATATTCATGTCCTTTTCCATTTAAATATCATTAATAGAAGCTAGTAGAACTCAATAAAATTCAAAGCTATATTTACCATTATGGTTCGCTTTTTAAAAATTGCGCATCAGCTTAGTGCATTTAGAAATGGGACAGTTACGAATGCGTGTATGTATCTCAAAAACTATTCGTTTAATCGAAACACTTTCTTTTAAGGAAATAAAAGTGATCTTATCATAATTCATGAAAAAATTTCATAAAAAACTGTTTGTCAGTTTTTGTGTGCAAAATGTCTTCTTTATTCATGGGACTTCCCATCGGCAGGTGCACACATTTTTCAGTCATGATTATGATCAGTTTTTAAAACTTAGACTTTGTCTAATCTGTTTTTTAAGGTGGCTGCATCCTCCTCCTTAAATTTCTGCAAGTTTTTACTTCTCTTTTTGAAGAAACTAAGGGCAATTAAGTGAATACAGCTGTTTCAAAATAAACAAAACCCGATTTTTTGAGCCATTTAAAGCTTTTTAAATGGAATTTCTGCTGGAAAAATCTATCAATTACGAGGTAAAATCATTATGAAATTGAACTTACATAATAATCGGTTAGTATAGATCCTTGGTGCGAAGCGTATATACAAGATTATTGTTTTTTGGCTTTTAAAAACAACGGAAAACCAAAGTTTTCGTTTTGAAAATTGTTGTACTGTTTCACAGGAGCCGAATTTTGGCCAATCATTATATTTTAAGTGACAACACAAAATAAGCAACAAATACAAACTTCAATCTTATAGGTACCTTGCCACGAGCAGACATGTTATAGGATTCAAACGCTGGAATTTGTTTGAAACAGGATTTATCATAAGTTTTGTCGTCCATCAGAAATCATCTGTCTCATAGCTTCGGTACCGGCTATACAGCTTATCGGAGAAATTTTTTTTTATACATTTTAGCGGTCTAGACTTAGTTTTTTGCTTATTAAAAATTAAAAATTCTGGTATGAACCATGACTTCCCTGATGACCCTAAACCGTAGTTGCAGATCATGTGCTTTTCTCCAATGCTTGATTTGAGCTTTGTGGACTTTTTTGACAGTGTTTGCATACTTTTCTACTACTCTTACACAGTAATTCTTTGAATAATCAACGGTTTTATCAGCTATCAATTTAAAAAATGATGGAATTTAATGGAAACTTTGCCAAGTTTTTTTTTTCTTTTTCTCTTGCATTGTAAATATCTCAGAAACGCGTAAATTTAAAATAAAAAAAAATAGGTTTGATAGTTTTTTTAACAGGCAACAAAATGCTGCCAAAATTTTGAATATGCGGTAATAAGTAAATGAGATATTAGCATAAAATAGTGTCCCATTTCTTAAAGAACTAAGCTTTAAAACAAGTTTCGGGACATGGGATGAATAAACCCTAGAGGCTTTAAATCCCAAATAAAACAACAAAACAAACAAAACAACATAGTTTCGGGACGAAAAAATGCTTAAGAGATTTTTTTATTTACCATTTCTCCTATATGAATTGTACCTTTTTCCAGATCAATTCAGGTAGAATTCTTCGTGCTCTGAGGTAAGCATTACTTCGAAAAAGTAAAAACCACCTTTTTTTAATTCATCTTTTTTCAAAATAAATTGTTTTTTTTTTTTCTTTCAGCTCGATTCAGGAACAGTTTACCACGCTATGGGGTAAACTTCACCTGGATGATTTATCTTTGTATCGCGATAAATTTTAACTTATCATTATTTTTCTTGTAAGTAAAAGCGTATTGCGTTCCTCAACAAAGTAAATATGTGGAATGTTAATATTATGAACCCGTCCAAATGACGGACTGTCGTTAAAATAAGTATTCCTCATATGAAAATCATTTATTAACTAGCTCAGATAAATCTCAGTAGGTACTATAGAATGCTCGTCTTGTTGGTATAATAGTTTACAGTTTAAAAATTCCTCTTAAAAACTTGTATTTTTTTTATTTTCCAAATTCAATTCCAAACCCGTCGAAATGTGTTAACTTAACTACATTCACCATAATTAAACAATATCAACAAGTAAAACAAAATTAAACAAGACAAAACAAAATAAAACTAAGTTTAACAAGATAATATCAAAATAACTTCATAAAATTAAAAAAAAAAACAAACCAGAGAAAACAATTCGATAGTGAAATTTGAAAAGGGCGAATGCGGCAAATGTTAACTAATGACAGACCTACAATTTGACTGAACAAAGGTAAATATATGAACGATATTTGATTTCCGAGGGATAAACAAAAAATTATAATAGGGTAGGTGTTCCTAATATGGCATGTGTACCTAATGTTAACATACCGTTTGATTTTAACTGTTTGTGGCGTTATTTTCCACTTATCAAAATTATAAAAAATATGATAATGTAACGGATCATTTGAACTTTCATTTTACAGGAAAAATAGTTTTCTAACTCATGGGATTTATAGTAAAATTCGGATTGTTTCAAAGTGTGTCCAAATTGAATGGAGTTGTTAGCAAATTTCTTAAAAAACACCTATTCAGAAATGGAAGATAAAAGCTGAATTTGTCAACCGACTTTTTTGAAACTTTTTGTAAGATTGTTTTTTACCATGATTTGAGTAATTGGTATGTAAGAACCATGATTTTTTCGTGTAAAAACTAAAAAAAGCTTATGTCCACAATTAGGAACACTATTTTCGATGTGTTCCTAATTATGGACATAGTCAAAGTTTTCCAAACTATATCAAAGTCATAGAATGTATTTGAAATAAATTTGATTGATTGAATTGTGTTTTAACTTAATTTTCAACGATCTGTTAAATTAAACTGTTTTGAGTTAATAAAACATGATTTTTTTTTTACTTTAGTGTATCTCAAAGCTAAAAATGTTGAAAAAATATTTTAGCCAGGTTGTAAAGAACGCAGCCTACCCGACAAAAAAGGAAATCATCAAGTTACAGAGAGTTTCTCAACAAGCACAGAATTGGAAGGAAAAATTTAAAAAATATATATATAAAATACGTTGTATACCGTCACATGGGGCATCATGCAACACTTTTCAACTTCAATGACTTCTTTAAACCTAATGTCCACAGATAATCATACCGCTTGTACATCAAAAGTTTTAACTTTTAAGGTTGAAGGGACATCTAATTAACGTAGTCAGAAAAATAATTGGTTTCCCCAATTATTTTAAATGTACAAAACATATGATTTTCACCCTACTAAGAAAAAGGGCAAAGTTGCAAAAACCTTTGTTTTTAATGAAAAATCAAATTAAAAAGTATGAAAAGTTATAGTTTTTGATTTATTTGTGATTTCTTTACGCATAAAGCACGATCTGCAGTTATTTTGTTCGAATTAAATTTGATACTTATTTTTTCGGTCAAAGATTACAGAAAAAGAAAGCATAAGGGTGCTGTATACAGTAAAGGGATAAAAACTACTACAAAAAAAAAAAATTAAAACTATATTCCAGCAAATGGAAACAAGATTTAAACTTTGAATCATTGATTTGCATGTCGATGCATTTTAGCGCAGACTGGTAACTGAATTTTGAAAATAATTATTTAAAAAAAATTAAATGATTGTCCGAAAAATATTTATACACCAACAGTGTTGATATAGGGTAATATATGGCCAATATGCCATAATGCCATATGGCATAATATAAAGTTTGTACGTGATATCATTAAGCCAATCCGTCATACTGTGTAAAGTATTTTACGGCATCAAAAAATGTAAAAAAAAATCGATTTTTTCAAATTCTCTATTAGAATGAAAAACTTCAAAAATCTATCTCACGATGTGAGAAACTATGGCATCATCGTTTTGTTATCATAAAATGTTAGTTTTATTATACTAAAACAAAAGTTAAATAAGTATTGTGGTATAAAAATGTTGCATCTATCCATGCTGTTGCATGATGCTCTGTTTGACTGTATCTTATTTGTATCCAATACAATGAATTTTCTACTTTTTGAAATATAATAAATGTATCCATTGGAAAAAAAAAGTTTGAAATGCTCAACATCTACTACTTTCTATAAAACTAGCGTGAAGGAATATTGTGTAGGATTTAAATAGTCCTTATTTATCTAATCATATTCCAAAAACGTTGCAAAATTTATAAAAAGGTGAGTTTTGAGATTTTTATCATTAAAGTATTATAAAAAACAGACCCCTATGCAAAATCAGGAACAAGTAGTGTAATATTGGGTACGCTGATAGATTTTTCCTCATATGTTAACATTAGGAACAATTATTGCCAAATTAGGAACATCGACACACTTTATAAAACATGATATTTCTCGTAAATTGAAGCTTAAAATGATTATTTCAAACCATAACAGAGTTCAGAAAAAAATTTGGAACTTGGTTACCAAAAAATTTTAAATATCAGAATTAAAGATTCGGCCTACTAATATCAAATCTAAAAACCTCTGACATAATATAGCGAAATTAGGCGCATTTACCCTACTTTTGCTGGGGACTTATGTAGCTGTCAAGCTTTGAACGAGTTTTTCTTGAAACAGCTATGTTGGCGCATTCGCTTCAAAATGAATTTATATGAACGAAACTTATTCACTGGTTATTTTTCTTATATTTTCACATACCGAGATAAATCAATAAGTGAATGCATTCAAGATATAAAATAACAAAACAAAATTAAACAAGACAAAACAAGATTTAAAAAAAAAACATCGCAGGCCTGTGCGAAGGACTTGTCCGAGGGGGTGGGTTTTTGAATCATAAGTTTAGCTAAAAATAAAATGAAGAATATATTAACACTAAAGTTTTTTTTACCCCGTTATGAAATCTGTCGTTATCGTTAAGGACATGGAATATTTCTGCTCAAAAAACGTGTTGATTCGCAAGAGTTGGGTAGAAGAACCATACCCATGAAAAAATTGTGTAAAAAGAAGCCTTGTTAGAAGAACTGAGCAAAACCAAACCGCATAAAAAACCTTAGTGTAATTTTATTTCAAGATTTCTAGTGTTCAAAGTTAGAGATAAACTTTTTTATGTTCAAATTGTATGGGAGAGTGGGGAATCTCGGGCCTCTTTTTTTCATTGTTTCATTACTTCTTTATTATAGAAGATAAAATGAAAATAAAAAATGGTTTGGTTTTCTACATTTTCAAGATATCATAAGGTATTTTTTTTTTATTTTTAACAAGTTATTTTCCCCTCATTCTGACTGTTTTAAAAAAAGCCATATTTTTTGGATTTTGAAAAATTGTGGGGAATCGTGTCGTGGGCCACTAAATCCAAATTGACCAAATAACATGCAAAGTTTATGAGTTGACCCTAAACTGTGATTTCATAATTCATTTCATTATTTTAAAGCAATTTTAGATGATGAAATAAAATAGAGCTGTGTATGATCGATTAGATTCCAAAACCTTTTTTCACAACTCTTCATTTGGCATAAGAAAACTTTACAGATAGGGAAAACGTATTTTAAGTTCTGAAAGTGTATTATACATAAAAATATAGGTGGTTAAAGATGTGTGGCCCACGATTCCCCACAAGCTATGATTTGCAAATTGGTTGCGTTTGTGTGACTTATTGATGTTTCATCAAAAATTCCTTTTCCACTTGAAAGATCAAGACAAAACTAAAATCATAAGCGTATGAGCATATATTTGTTATGAACTTTAGTTTCCTCATCGATGCAATTAGCGGGTGTATTTTTAATTATGAAAATAATTATTTCTTACTTTTTTTAGCTTGATAAATACAAGAAGCATATGATGCTTATTTAAGTCAACAACATATATAAATACATGCTCACGCAAAGTGACGACGATGACAGTTGGATCGAGATTTTTATCTCAACACACATCTGAGATATTAAAAGTGGCCCACGTTTCCCCATGGCCCACGATACCCCACTCTCCCCTACCAGTTATAACTTAAAAGGCTTAAAAGTTCGAAGTTTTAAGCTTATATAAATCGTGTTATAGTTTAAATTTTTCAAATTCTGAAAATTTTGTTGCCTTCCATAGATATATATAGATCTGGAATGGACAAAACGTAGAACCTTTGTTTTCTTATTTACAGGCTTCCAAGAATTAAATATTCTCAGAACAAGAAAATTCTGAATTGAAAAACAAAGACCAACTTATTCAAAATATTTTGAAAGAATTTTTAGTCTCTATAAAAATAAACAAAACAAACAAACAAATATTTTGAAAGAATAAATTTTTTTAACTTTAAACCATATAATTCGACAAATGCATTCTTTGAATATTTTAGCGTTCTGAACTCGATTTTTTTGTCGAATTTTGTCTGTCACCTCGGTTTTTTTGGTGATATAGAGTTTTTTTTTAAGAGTTAGTTTTGATTCAAATTGATCATTGAAAACAGATAAACTTACATATCTACATGAACAAAAAAAACTTTATCTGAAAAAGAGTAAACTAACAGAAAATGTTTATAGATTTTCCTGGAGTAGTCAAAATTACTTGCGGTCTTTATTTAAGTTGATAATTGATTGGATCCCTTTGTTTTGAAATTTTTGTAATGTTTTTAAGCTTTGTCGAAAAAGTGTAGAAATTTTTCAATTGAATTGAACCAATTTTCAAGTGTTGTTTCAAAATAAAAGCTGATAGGAAATAAACAAAATGCCTATTTGGATGCAGGACACTTCTTTGCCCTTCGAAAAAATGATAATCTTGTGGCGTTGTGTAATTTATCAGAACGTTTTTTATGTGGAGTTGAACATTTAGAAGAACAAGAAACACAGAAAGCAGGAATTGTTTTTTAATGAATATTTTATATCAACATGAAAATTGCAATGGCGTAAAGGATTTAATTATAATCAAAGTGTTTAGTAGGAAAGTAATGGATACTAGGTTTTCGATTTGATATTATAAATTCTGTTGACTGTCGTGAGTAATAAAAACTTGTCACACAAACTTGTTGATGTGTAAAACAAGTATTCATTCTATAAATGAATGTTGAAGTCCAAAATGGTTGTTATAAAATTCAGAACTTGTTTAGTTATACTTCTTAATTTAAACTAATTCCAAACACGAGGTAGGGTTTTTGTGGGTCAAAATTTAAACACTGATAAGATTTAAGTTTCAATAAAAAAGGTTTTTAAATTTCAAATCCAGTTTTACAATCAGAAATAAGTTTCAATTCGTGACGTCATATATTGTTGGAAAATGAAATGTTTTAAGCCTAGAGTTTTTTAGGACTAAATTCAGCCGGAAGCGAGCCAATTTTCTGGCATGTTTGTTAACACTTATTTTTAAAAAACCTTTTGATATCAAGTAATTTTCCGTTACAACGGTAAATCAAGTAATTTTTTGAACCGAAAATATACGCGGAAAAAACCTTCATGAGGGAAACCCCCTTCCCTTCGTCCATACGGCCTCCTAGTTTAAATAGGATAAACGAAAATGGAACATGGTAAAATAAGTTTAAACAAACAACACTTAAAGAAATTAGAGAAACAGATAAAACAAGGTAAATGAAAGACAATAAAATACTACGAGTTGAAACAAGACACTGAAGAATTAAAAACGAAGTGAAAAACAATAAAAAGTAAAACAAAATTAAATAAGATAAATGATAGCAAATAAGACAAGATGAAACAAATTGGAACAAAACAAATCAAATCAAGTGTAAAGAATAAAAAGCTAAAAAAGCATAAAAAATTCAACAAGTCAACCATATGAGACATAGAATAAAAATTGAAAAAACGGAAAAAAACCCACAAAGTTTACTTATTTGGTAGACAATAAAGTATATAACATGTGTTTACTTTAAAAAGCTGTCGGTTCTAATCAGTTTCCAATTTTTTCATGGATGCTGATAATCCTGTTTAACAGAGCATCTTATTTGGAAAAATAAAACGTTGAATACTTGATCCTAATTCATGAAATAAAAAAAATGTTTTGGGGCTTTTTATATTTACGTTCAAAACATATTTTTCCTAGTGACAAAAATTGCCAATATTTACGGTATTTGTTATTGGATCGAGAAATTTCCTAATTTTAAATTGTAGGCAACTTTGTTGAATTTTGCATAGTTTTTTTTTATCAAAGAATCGTGTCACAGAATTTTGGAAAAATAAATTCATTTTACTGATTTTTTATAGTTTATACGTATTTTCAAAACTTTTTTTTTTTCAATTATAATGTAGGATTCTTGAATTGAATTGGAGAAATAAGTTGAGATAACTAATTTCAATTGAATGTTTACATGTAAAGTTTTGAAAAATACCTAAATTTGTCATGGTTTTTTGTTGATATTAGTGGAAATAGCATCACAAAAAAATCATCACAGAATACATATTGAGGTGAAATCACAAAAATTCCGTTGCTGTGAAACACACACAACTTTTTTCGGCAACCTTGATCGTTGAATGTTTGAAAAAAAATAGGATTTTTCTGAAACCAGAGTGTTATAGTTGATATTCTAAAGTTTCTTTCAGCTATTTGTGAGTATTTTAATTCAAATATAGTTTCAGTACAGAGATGATGAATATGAAAAATCCAAAATCACCAACAAACATTAACATTTCATGAGCCGTAATTTTTCAGCCTCAAGGTACGTTTTCAAGCAATCTCATCCACTTTAATTAAATTGGTGATTTGGTTAGAGAGAGCAAGAGGAGCCTGCCAACTAGTTGTATTTGATGGAATAAAAAGGTTAACTCAACTTTTCTCGTTGAAATTCGCAATAACGAGATCAAATTACATCCGGGCATGGAAAAGTCAGCCGGCAGGGGAATCACTGAAAGCCGATGGTAAAAGTTTTTTTCTCTCTCGATTCTCAGTAGGTACCAAAGACGTAGGAAAAAATCATGGTTACATGCGCTTCAATTTCACCAAACCCTAATTAGAAGTCATTAAGACAGGTACTTGAGATTCAATTAGCAAACTTTACTCTCAACTCAACCCTTCAAGGAGCTGCTGGACTCACTCGACCTTTTAGAGTGTTCCGGCTTCCGGGTTTTTCCTTGGGAAGGAATAACGATTCCCGAATGTATTTTGCAACAGTGTTTTTCTTTTTAGAACTGGTTCATTTATTCCTTTATATTGAGATTGAATTGGGATTCGACTTAAGAAGTTTTAAAAATTTTAGTTGATTTGTACCCACAATACTCTGTACTTATTTTATTATTCAACTGTTTAGTTTACCATAATTTTAAGATTAGATTACGGTTTCTTATTGTTGGGTGCGTTTATTTGTATACATTCCTTTGCATGAAATATAATCTGTGTAATGGGTGATTTTTTAAACCATCTGCCAAATAAGATTGCTAACTAGCATATAAATTTCATGTACTCCATTTAATTGCAAATAATCCCGGAGGTGCACCAACTTCTCACTTTGCCAGAAAGCCGAATGTCAATTTGCATTTCAAAATAGAGCAATAAAAATTCGCATTGCATGAACAAAGTTTTTTGCCGCATTATCAAATTACGTTTCTCTTCCAAACGTAAAAGTGCGCTTACATGCAGGAATTACGACTGTTGGCTTTCACCACCATTTAATCATTTCCCACAATTTTCATTCCCGCGGTGAAACCCCATAAATTCAGCAAATTAAATATTTGCCCCGCCACACCGAGATTTTGTTCCTCCCTCCCCAACTCGACTTCGTACCCTAACCTAACATTTTATCAACGAACCTCGGCAGAGGAAAGGTATAGCGAAGGTAAAACTTTTGCAACATCAACCGACAGCAAAATGCAGCAGCTCTGCAAAGGTGCAACAGTTTCCATGCAGAATTTTCGCACCCGCTGCGTTCCGGTGTGCATTTCCCGCGGGAATGCAGTTTCTCCTTTACCCCCTGCCGGGGCTGCGCACTTCGATAGAACCGCCAGACAAATGCTTCTGGTTAGACGTTAAATTTTTAAATGAATATGAATGATAGAGTGGTAACAAGGTCCCCATTTCTAATTCACTGGTGAGCAGCGTTCTGAAAAATTAAAAGAATATTGTAAGGACTGATCTTTGAAGGCATTTTTGGAAACCAAAATTTTGCTGAATAATAATTTCTTAAATGTCACTTTTTTGAATAAAACATTGTAACGGAAAGTCAGTGGTTCTCGATGCCGCAATGAAAAATATCCAAATTTTTAACTTAATTTTTTTCTTGTATTGGCAGTTCTCAAAACATCCACATCTCTTAATATATTGTGTGTAGTTTTTCACATACCGCCAGCCAAGTCATGTTCTGCGTACGATTTCCGGGGTTTCACAGTCCGATAGTACCTACACCCAAAATTCAACCTCTATGCCAATCGCGTGTAATCAATTACATAGCATCATTGGCATAAGAAAATAACGCGACCGGTGCTGATTCGATTTGCGTCCACCGGCGCATTAACTTCCCAGCGCAACCACATTGCGTATGACTGAAAGAAACATAATAAATAACGTTTCCCCGTCCCTCCCTATTGCATCACAAGAAGAAGCAGGATGGAAATAAATACCGACCATGCCTGATCAGGCAGCCAGCGACTGTGCGTGTGTATGTGGCAAAAGCAAAAAAAAAAAATACCTTCAATTCAGTCCACCGGCAAACAACCACCGGCCAAGCTGTCCGGCTTTAGTAGCTGTGTATATTTGTTTATTTGTTTATTATCTTGATATCATCTGGTCGGGATTCGACCAGACCGAACTGAATGCCATCAGCATTTTTTCGAGACACTTGAACTTTATGGGCAAATATTATCATCAAGAGGCATAATCGGTGATGTTTATGAGCTAGAGTCGATAGATTATAATTCAAGGAATTTGTTTCAGTCAATCATATTCACTCTTTCAACCTAAAACATGAATTACACGAAATCCAATTTCTGTTGTTAGAAAATTTTCGCTTGGCGTTCAGTTCGGTCTGATCGAAGCCCGGCCACTGACAAAGGTGGGTGTCTGAATAAATAAAGCTTAAATCTAGGTTTACATAAATCGTTTGCTAGTTTCTTAATCGTTCACTCATGCTATGCTCAATCCGTTGTTTGAAAGTTGCAATGGACACATTAAAATCGAATAGGGTATAATAACGGAAGAAGCATATTTTTGCGGAACGAAGTGGGTCGTTACTGCCATAGCGCGTACTTCTTGGTTCCAATGAGAGCCAGTCTCGGTTACGAAGGGTTCGTTCTGGAGCATAAATGTTACAACGGGAAAGCAGCCAACAGCAGTCAATTTCATTTCTCAAGATCTTTGCCACGAACAGTGATCGACCAATGGAATGACGATCCGCCAGCGTATGGAGTCCAAGCAGAGCACATCGTTGTGGATAAGGCGGTAGATTAAACGGGTTTTCCCAAGGTAGTTCACGGAGAGCATACCGCACAAATCGCCGTTGAATTGCTTCGAAACGCGCAACCCACAAAGCCTCAAATGGCCACCATACCAGATTCGCAGATTCCAATATTGATCGAACCAGGCAGCAATATAAAGCTCGCAGGCAGACGGGATCAGTGAATTCTGTACTCAGGCGTATAATAAATCCCAGCATCCTGTTGGCCTTCTCGACTACCACAGAGTAATGGGGCTTGAAAGTCATATGACGGTCCAAAATCCTTTATCTGATCCACACGTTGCAGAGACTCACCCAGTATACTGTATTCATATATGAATGGATGTTTCCTCCGACCCAATGTAATAACACAACACTTAGCAACGCTTAAAACTAGTAAATTATCAGCACAACAGTTCACAACCATGTCCAGGAAACCTTGTAACTCGTAACAATCAGCTAAACTGTTTATGACCAAAAATATTTTTAGGTCGTCTGCATACAGGAGAACTCCACAGCCAATAAGAAGCAAATTAATGTCATTTCAGAACATTGTAAACAACAGAGGGCCCAAGTTGCTGCTTTGCGGAGCCCCAGACTTTGGAATAAAATCAGGAGATTCTGCAGAACCTATTCTAACAGCTAAAAGGCGATTCGTAATTTAACTTTTTAACCAAGCACATAGTCGTTCGGAACATCCCAAACGTTGCAATTTTTTCAGGAGAATATCGTGATTCACTGAATCGAATGCAACCGAAATATCAGTGTAAATTGAATCAATTTGTTTTCCGCCATCCATTGCTGATATGCAATATGATGTCAAAACTGTCAAATTCGTGGTTACCGAACGTTTAGGGAAAATCCGTGCTGATTTTCGGAGATCCAGTTCCGACAAGCTGAGAAAATAACATCGTTTACGATCCTCTCTAATACCTTCGAACAGGCAGCTAGTGATGTGACACCACGGTAGTTGAGAATATTTTGCTTATCACCTTTTTATAAACTGGGCTCATACACGATTTTTTCCCGAGGTCGGGGAATTTTTGCTGTTCTAGGGACCGGTTAAAGATGTGAGTAAGTGGTTTCACTAAAAGAGTACGACCATTCTTAAGAACGCACGCCGGAATTCCGACCTGTCCGGCTGATGTAGTATACTTCAGTTTACCGATGGCTTCAAGAACCATTTCCTCGCTTATAGAAAAAAACATCCAGAATCAGCACATCTATGGCCAACCGTGTGACGGCTGCGAAAATTTGATCAGCAGTTGGCGATAGATCAGAGAAAACACTGGAGAAATGCATCGCGAAGAGGTTACATTTTTCGGCAGGAGACGTGGCAATTCTGTCATTTAGTTGGAGTACCACAGGCAGACCGAATTCCTTCCGTTTTGAGTTGACGAATTTCCAGAACTTTTTCGGATTGCGGCGAAGCTCCCTTTGCGTACGAGCAACATAACGTCGATAGCAAAAACGGTTGTAACTGCGATATCTTCTTGTAGCAGCGTTCAATTTCATTTTAGTGAAAGGGCACCTGGAGCTAGTGAACTTTCTATGTAATTTAGAACGTAACTGTTTTAACCGCTTTAGGCGTCAATTACTCCAGGGAAGTCGAAGAGGAGGTTGCACCAAGGGTACCGAGTTGTTAAAAACATCGTCCAAAATTGAGCAAAAACTCTCACGGCAATATCAACGTCCGTACAATTGAGGAAATCCGTCCAGTCGATTTCAGAAAAGACTCGATTCATTGTGTCAAAATCGTTTTGCGGTTGGTTGAAGTCACCGAGAAGAATAACGCTGCACGAAGGATGTTGCAATCTAACTTCAGATAAGCTATCCACATGCAGATCGATAATTGATCCATTCTGACTTTTTTCCGGTGGAATATATGCCGTACCAATTAAAAACGAGCTATGAGCATGAGAAACTTCCACCCACAAAGCCTCTATGCAATTGGTATTAGTCAAAGTAACCAAATGATGCGCTGAGCTTGTTTAACACCGCTATAAGAACTCCGCTACCCCTACTACGACGACTATTGACACTACTTCTGTCGCAACGAAATACATTATAATCAGAGCCGAATAGCTGACTAGACGGTACTGAAGAATCGAGCCAGGTTTCGGTGAATGAGTAGATTTCGTAGCCGAGCTCTGATGCAGCAACGAAGCACTCACAAATCTTCAATTTCAAACCACGCACGTTCTGGTAATACAGGCGCAGTGCGTCGGATGAATTGGATGCGTCAATTGAGCATGTTTTGCGATGGTCGATAGGACGAGAGCTGCAAATTGAGGGGCAGTCATTGAACGCAGCGGGAGAAGAAGAAGGGTACTTGCCTGACAGCACAGGCTGGAGAGCCCCATTGCCTTCTTCGAACACAGGGCCGGGACGACTGTTGACGCTGGCTGGAAACTGCGCGACTGTGACGAAGGGCTTGGGGGCCTCCAATGTGCTAAGTTCGTTGCATCCCGGTGATCCGATCGGCAAATTTTCAGCAAAATTTCCAGTTCAGCAAACATCCAATTTATCGCAGAGAGGACTAGAAGGCAGAGGTGTGTGACTAGATGGAATACATAAAACCGAAGGATACTTGCCATGAAATGGCAATTGGAAGCTTCCCCCAGAACCACCTGACCGATAAACGGGACGACTTGAAGCAGGAACAGTCAGTCGTTGGTGGTCCGGGTAAAGAACTTCCCAATTGCTTTGAGAGGTGCGTCCCGAATTCCAGTTAAAAAACGCCAAGTTAGCATCAATATATGAACAACTGGTAGGCTGCAGCATAAGGCTGGCATCAGCTTCGAAGCGTGCATCATTAGGTTTAAAAAAAACGCACAATCCGAGGCACATGTAATGCTGGAAGGCATAAATGCGTCACTGGGAGAAAAACTACAAAAAGATGCATATTTGCTGTAGCATGGCAATTGGAAGCCTCCCCCTGAACCACCTGACCGATTAACGGGACGACTTGCAGCAGGAATAGTCGGTCATTTAACAGCATCTTCAGTGACGTCAGGTTTGATGCGTGACAAGTAAATCCAGAGCAACTTGGGGTTTTCGTCATCACACAGTGGGACGTATACTACATCATTTGAAGCATTTTTGGATCCAAGTTGACACGGCTCAGTCGAAACAGCATCAGGGACCCGAATTCGCTTCATTGGACGCCTTAGCTCAATGGGCGTGGACGTGGGCGTAGACTTATTCCACAGAGGGGTACGGATCGGTTTCGGAGCAAGCTGTCTTGATGTCTGAACGCAATTCGGTTATTGCGTTTGTGAGTTGCGCTATTGCATTTGTTTCAGCAGAAGCATTAAATGCCATCAAACGGCAGTGTTCGGCATCGCTAATTGAAAAATTAGCGGCGCTAATTAAATCGCTAACTCATTCAAATTTAGCGATCGCTAATTAAAACCGTTAAATGAGCGGAAAAATGTATCGCTTCAAGCTTAAAGCGCTAATCGCTAACTGTTGATAAACAATAACGTAAACAGGATGGCAATAGCATGGATTATGGTTGCATCTCAATTCGTTTGCTCAAATACTTTACAAACATAGTGCAGATTGTTTTTTGTGCCCAGTCTGTTGAAAAATCTTAAACCAGGTTTCACTTTTTTTTCAAACTTTCAAAATAGTAATGCCAAATTCTCATGATAGGAGCATTGCCAAACGTGTATCTAAAAAACTAAATGAAATAAATATGCAAATTCATTCTATGGTGAACCTATCTTATTTTTATTTTACCAGATTTGAAATACTTGTAAAAATACTGCTTTGTGAAATGTAAATATCTCATCCACTTTAAAAAAGTTGTAAAAAGCGGATTTTCCCAGCATTTATTATTCGAGACTTGAAGTGTGAGATAGTAATCTGAGATCTAAAAAAACTTAGAAATTTGGAAAAGCTTTTGAAAATCCATCGATTAACCTAAAAAGCACATTTCAACAAATCACCGCATGTGGACGACCATGCTAAAGTCATGTAAAATATTGATCAAGTAAGCCGTTTACTGTACTTTTGAAAGCAAAAAACAGTATCTAAAAATTGACCTTCTAGCTTTGAATTATATAAATGATGTTTAAAATAGTTTAATACTGTTTAACAATATTTATTGAATTGTTTGTCTGAGAATGTTGAGAAAAGAAGTACTTAAAGAGAAAAAAAGTTAATCTGTATGAGGCACTTCTGCCCAGAGACCATTCGAAGTGACCGTTTTCACTTGGAGCGCATTTTGGTGTAAGAATGATGCCCGATGTCTCCTTTACTTGTCAAATAACAAAAAGTCTACTTCTATCAGTAATAATTTGTGAATTTGAAACAAGTAAATGGAAGTTAGCGTTCTTCATTTAGCGGAACCAAAAATAGCGGAACTTTTTAATTCGCTAGCTCAATCAAAATTTAGCGGCAAAATTAAACCGCTAACAAAAAGTTATCGGACTAACTAGCGATTAGCGAATTAGCGTTTTTGTGCCGAACACTGTCAAACGGAAACTAGGATTTGAAATAATCGCCGCACAGTCATCACAGAACCAGAAAACATTATTGGACGTAGTATCAATTTGTCTGGCCAAACTTTTAGGCAATCCGGTGCACACGATGTGAAATCGCTTGCTGCAAACTCCTTTGCAAGCGATATGCTCGATACCAGTGATAGCTTCACGGCAAGTCGAGCAGTGCTGTTCCATTGCGTCTTCAGTTATGCAATTGACTTCGCAGAAAGAAGCTGATGGCTCCAAAACATTCCGGCAGATGTCGCTTCAATCGGAAAAATCGAGCTGGGGTGTTTACACTAACGTCCTTTGTAATAAACGGTAGTTCAAATAACCGAAACTTTTATCACGATTTATCTCTTCTTTCTACCTTTCAGCACGTATACTCGAATAGCTTCGAGTTTTATGAAACTTTTTCGTGACGAAGGAATCGAACGACCGAATTTAGAGCAGCAGAATAAACATAGAAACAGGTGATTTAAAGCTGTCGAATTATTCAGTACTTTACATTCACAGAGTTATTTACCAGAAGAAAAATGTATAGGTATATGGAGCGTGTGTATGTTTTTATTATTAGTTGTTGTTGATACTTACGGTTTTCGATGCCGCTCCGACGGCGAAACCAAAACATTTTGTTTTGGTTCCGCATGCTTTGAGTCAATTCGCAATTGAAACAATAGCGGTGATGATTGATGATGATAGCTAATGATGGTAAACGCGTTACAAATGTTTACATCATCACACTGTGAAGCCAAACAACAGAAAAAGGGTTCGTGGTAACACAACAGTGTTGCCAGATATTCTGGGTAAGAATATCAAAGTACTCATTAAGAAATCAGTACTTTCCCGGTTAGGAAATATAAGAAGTGGAAAGTGACAATTAGCTATCGCTAATTAATATGGTTGTATTCTAATGACCTCACTGACGAAACTGAATAAAGATAACTCTATTCCACCACTGAAACCTGCGTTTTCAACAGTTGTTAACCCAGGTGGTAAATCCATTTTACGGATTGCATTCCAAGGCATGGTGAGCCACCGCGTCCCCCCAGTTTGCTACTCTGGGTCCATGGGTGCAATTGGACGACTCATGATACAATGCTAAGGAACACTGTACCCCCTACGCCATAAAGTCCACCTGGGGCCACTGAACTTTGTTCCCACCTCGAACTGTTTGACACACTTAGCTTCAATAGTGGGAGGTCAATTCCAAGGCAATACTCGTTTCCGAATCCTATGTCAGCAATACCTCATTCTAACACAACTCGATGCGCAACCCCTCCTCTGATGAGTTAGGACCTGACATCTCATCGTGTGAATGAGCTTTGTGGATCTAGTCCAGGAAGTCGAGAAACACAAAGCGAGTTGTCGACGTCGACGACACTTTCTTTGTTCGAACACGCGGGTCAGGGGGGATAAGCCTCATAAGCCACGTGTAGGACTCAGACTCCTCCGAACTCATAAGTAGTGTTGACTTAAGTCACCACTCAGCGCAACTACTCAACGCAACTCGCAACGAAAAAGTCGGAATTGAGCAGACATGTACCGGGTCAGCCAAAGCAGCCGCCCGCTTACGATATGCGGAGCTGGAAAAGGCAGTTAAACGAGCTTGTAGACGAGACAAGAGAGCCTGGACAAACTCCCTAGCCGAACAGGGAGAATGAGCTTCGCCAATGGAGATATCAGATTACTTTATGACATTTCTCGCCGCCTCAGTGGTGCAAGGACCAGTGATGTCAACTGTTTTTCAGAAATGTCTGGAAGATTTTGAATAAATGTATTGAAAAGAGTGCAAAAGTCTGGATGGCAAACTTTATAGGTGATGACCTTTTTTTTGATCGCCAGATCGTAATATTGCAGTCTAGGGAATAACACTTATTACTTCATCGTAATCATACATTCTATTCACTATCAATGCCTGAGACTATTGTGGTGATGTCGGCGGTACTACATTTTATGCTTTATTTCCTGTTTTACTACCATCTTCGCGGCATTCCTCACTCTTCAATTACTAATTCGAATCATTTCCTGCCATTTTGCAACGAGAATTTTGAATTTTTACTGTTTAGTCAGAAAATTAATGTAGAAACTCAAAAGTCTGGAATTGTCTGAAAGAAATGACAAAAGTCTGGAAGTCTGGAAAACTAAAAAAATGTCTGGCAAAAGTCCAAAAAGTCTGGAAGATCCAGAAAAAATCTGGAAGGTTGACATCATTGGCAAGGACTAATGCAAAAATGCCGCTGAAAGACCGAGCTTGGTCAGTTATTGACCGATCGAACAGACTGAGCACTTCGAACAACTCTTCCGAGTCACGAATAGCGATGACCAACAGAATCCGCAGCTCGAAGCGCCAACTGTAAGTCGCATAAATGGCGTTAACTCGGAAGCGCCTTCGCTGGCTGAAATAGAAGCGGCTATCAAAAACATGAAATCCAACAAAGCACCTGGGATCGATTGCATCCCTGCTGAAATGCTGAAAGCAGACCCTGCCCTGTCAGCATAAATATTGCTCCGTCTTTTCGCTGACATCTAGGATACTGCACTGCAACATTCCTGACCGACTCGATGCAGGGTATCCTCGTAAAGGTCCCGAAGAAAGGTGACCTGACAGAGTGCGGTAACTGGCGAGGCATAACGTTGATCTGTACAACCCTCAAAGTACTCTGCAAAATGATCCTGAACAGGATCCAGGAGAAAATCAACGCTACACTCCGACGGCAACAAGCTGGATTCCGATCCGGACGATCATTTGTGGACCACATCACAACACTACGAATCATACTGGAACAAATCAACGAATTCCAGGACTCTCTTCTGCTATGGTGTTAGTTGATTTCGAAAAAGCATTCGACCTACTTAACCATGAAAACATCTGGGCGGCTCTAAGGCAAAGAGGAGTACCAGAAAAACTAGTCCATCTCATCGAAGCACAATACGAGGCATTTTCGTGCAAGGTCTTGCACAACGGTGTCTTGTCTGAACCAATCCCGGTAACTGCTGGAGTGAGACAAGGATGTATCTTATCACCGCTACTTTTTCTAATCGTAATGGATGAGATTCTGACTGGATCGATTGACTGTGCACCGAACCGAGGATTGCTGTGGAATCCATCAATGGAGCAACTGAACGACCTTGACCTGGCAGACGATATTGTTTTGCTCGCTCAATCACAACAAGACATGTAGAGCAAACTCGATGACCTCACCGAAACCTCCAAGGCAGCAGGTCTCAAAATCAATGTCGGAAAGACCAAGTCGATGGAAATCAACACAGAAAATCGTTCAAATTTCGTGGTAGCTGGACAACAAGTTGAGAAAGTGGAGTGCTTCCAGTATCTTGGTAGCCAGATAACGCCAGATGGTGGTACCAGGAAAGACATCGAAACCCGGATCAGAAAGGCCCGATTTGAGTTTGCGAGTCTCTGAAACATCTGGCGGTCTTGCCAGATCTCTCTACGAACAAAAATCCGAATCTTTAACTCAAACGTCACATCCGTATTGCTGTACGGGTGCGAAACTTGGTGCACATATGCGGTAACGACGCGAAAACTGCCAGTTTTTATTAATCGGTGCCTGCGGAATATAATCCGCGCCTGGTGGTCTGGCAACTGGATCTCGAATGAGGAACTACATCGCCGGTGTCATCAAAAGGGGCTAGAAATCGAGATTCAGGAACGTAAGTGGAAATGGATTAGGCAAATGCTACGAAGAGATGAAAACGAGATTTACAGAGAGACGCTGACTGAAATCCAGATGGGCATCGAAGAAGAGGCAGGCCCAGAAGCTCGTGGCTGCGAAGCCTAGCCGCCGAAGTGCGAACTGTCGACGAGAGTCTTGACTGGGACAAAGTGGAAACGCTGGCTCCGGATCGTTAACAGTGGAGGTCTTTTACCACGACCCTATGCACCGGAGGATCGACGCGGGACCATTTAGTAAGTAAGTTTGAAAAATATATTAAAAAATGAAGATAGATAATAATTTAAAGCGTTAATTAAAAAACATATTTGAAAATTACAATAACTTTAAAAACTTTTGATCGCTTAAAATGTTTTTGAACATAGTAAGTTATTTGCTACCAAGATTACTATTTTGGTTGTAGCATCTTATCTTCTGAACCGATTTTCTTGATTTCGGAATGATATACATGTCTGCTTTTTGTCCATGAAAAGATAACTGAAATTGCGTTTGGATGTGTTTTTTTAAATGATGGAAGAACAAAGACCATGCCCGTCCTTGTTCGAATATTCACATTATACTACGTCTGTTGGATTTTATTTTACTAAGATTTAAAACACATTCTCATTCAGGATATGATTTCCATTCAAAGTAAAATAAAGTTTTTATTTTTAAAGATAAAAGGTACATTTGTCATAATGAGAGTTATAAAAGAAATTAAATTTGTTTTTTGAATTTTCAAATTATATTTGAGGCCTCTTAGAGTCAACGGAGCCTTAGTCAAAAATTGATCGATTTGGAGTTAAAAATTTCAAAAGATTCTGCATGTCATGTTTAGACTACATTTGGTAGTTTTTTAAGACTTTAAGAATGTTTTAATATTCTTCAACGGAAGAGGGAAAAATATAAATTTTAAAAAATTGGATAGTTGCAAACACAAAAAAATAAAAGCCTGTTTCCTCGAAATAAGTCTTTATGCACTTATTCCCCTGATAGATAAATTTGGGCTGGGTAAATGGTTTATTTTACAGAAAACTGGCACAGTTTAAATTTAAATACATTTTTCCTTCACTTTGATAGCCACTTTGAACATAATGCCATCGGCCAGTCACTGTTCGTGGCGAAGGTTTTACGAAATGAAATCGATTGTTCATGGCTTCTTTCTCGATGTAATATCTATGCCCCTGAAAGAGCTCTGCGAAATCGTGACTGGCTTTCATTAGAATCAAGAAGCACTCGGTATGGTAGTAACGACCCTTTACGTTCCGCAAAAATAAGCTTTCTACGTTTTTATACGCTTTTTGACTTCAATGTATGTACAACAACCTTTAAACGACGGATTGAATCTTATTTAAGTGACGAATTGAGAAATAATAACTAGAAACATCATCGTTCGTGCAATGTAACTTTTATGTAACCTTAAATTAAGTATATCATAAAGACAACTATGTCAGATGGTTTATAAAACAATAAAACAATAAAGCTAAAGATTTTTCAAATTTGTCGAGCCCTCATTCGGTAACCAATGGTTGTTGATTTTCAAAGATAAAATTCTAAATTTAGTCGCCCCTCAGTATAAAAAATCATAATTAAAATGATAAGGATTTTGAAAAAAAAATTAAAGTGAATAAAGTAGAAAGGAACTACCAGTTGGAGTCTGTTATACCTAGCACTTCAATTGATTTATCAGGATTTTTTATAAATTTAAATCCATGCATATAAATCAATAGTTTTTCATTAAAACTTTTATTTTTGTCAGAGTCATTTTCAGGGACGCTTTGACTTTGAGGTCAGTTATATAAAACCACAAAAATTACAATCAATTTTTTTCAGCAACTTAAAGCGTTTGTTGGATATGGTAAGATGGTAACCTTGGTCACCATTTTTTCCTGACAACTTGGGCAATACATCACGAGGTTCAACTTTTGAGCAGTGCAGAGATCGTCCCGAAGTTTCACTCCCCATGCATCATAACGTGGTGGCAGCTCATGGCGACAACTGGAAGGTATCCCGGTGAAAATTATATGGTGTAAATAGTTCAGTAAAGTTTCCTCCACCCACCACGTGCATCTCAAGGGAGATGCAAATTTTTTCCTCCAAAACCACATGGCGATGAGATGTGTTCGAGAAATGTTTGTGAAAAATACATTGTCTGAAAAAAGGAAACTGTTGAAATTGAGCACAGAAGCTGTTTGACATAGAGGAGGATTTTGAAATAATGTTTGACTCGTTAGTTAAAAACATCGGATCAAAATATTTTCTCTTTAAAAGCCAAAGATTGAAACACTTAAAAATACTATCCTTGTCAATTTCCCATCAGAGCGTCTACACAAGCATGACAACTTTTTGGAGCAAATTCCTGACCAAGCAGAATTGACTCATAAAATTTAATACTCTTGCTCTCAGCAAACTAACATCCCCACATGACGCAAGTTAGTGTTCAGAGCTTGCCCAATGAATTGGCCCCATAAATTCTAAGATGAAAAAAATGAAACGATAAAGCTATTGTAGTTCTCTTCATGTTAACTTCTGCATACTGCTGGTGAATTATTTTACGATAACCTTTCCTGCCGAAAAGAACGAAACCCAACAGCAGAATCTCGAGCAGCAAAATATACAGCATAATGTAGGATTATTTTGACACACAACATTTCTCTGGATTCTGGTAGGGCACGGAAGAGAAAAGTTGGCAGCACCAGAAAAAGTGGGTATATAAAATTTTGAAACGAAAAACGAAATATGAGACGAGCTTGGTCGTGGAAAGTGTGTTTTGAATTTCGCAAACGCCTAAATTATGATTTATATTCTTGGTTCCTATCATGCAGTCAGCAAGAGGCCTGTCGCTTCCTTCCAACAGATGGACGCCACTGTGGGTCAAGTTTATGCGGCATTTTA